>NC_137066.1:5426428-5501428 GCF_032717465.1 Coenobita brevimanus
ACATCCCTCCTTCTCCCAGCCATTCCCCAGCCACTTATACTTGCAGTACTTTCATTCTCTTTGTTCAACAGTTCCTTCATGTGTTCTCTCTATCTGTTTACGTTTCCTCCCAACTCCAATAGTAATATGCCATTTTTATCGTTCACTCCTCAGCTAGCTTCTTTGGCGCCCTGTCCAAATTTCCATACCTCTTTCCAAAACATTGTCTTACATTCCCTCCAATTTACACTTAAGTTCCTTCCAAATTCCTCATCCACTCTCCTCTCTTCTTACTCTCTCTTACTAATCTTTTCACCTCTCTCCTCGTCTCTGCATATAACACTCTCTTCCGTCTCTCAACTTCTTCCACATCCCTGTTTCTCATCCACTCACTATATGCTTTCTTCTTTTGTGCCACAGCCTCTCTCACCTCTTCCTTACGTCATGCTGTTCCCTGCACCCCCTTTCGTCTTCTCTTCACCCTGCACACCACCTCACATGCTGCACAGATTTCTTCTGTGAATATTTTGCACACACCATCCACGTCCCCCATCTGCTTCAATCGATATTTACTCAATCGCCCCCCCATTTCCCTCTTATATTCTGCCTTTTTTCCATCCTCTTGTAACCTTTCCACCCTCCTTGTATGCACTACTTCCTCCTGTCCTTCCCTTCTTCTATTTCTCCGTTTCATTTGGACTTTGATTCTGACCACCACCAAATGCTGGTCAGATAGTCCACTCCCCAACCTCTATATACTCTTGCATCCATTACACATCTTCTCATCCTTTCACCCACACACACATTATCAACCATTGCCTTTCGTTCATTCAGGTCACCACCAACCCTTCTCATCACTCGCCATGTATACCAATGGATCATTTTGTCCCTGAAGAGGGCTGTGGACCCCCCAGGGAAACGTCGTCTGTGGCATTTTGGAGCCACGGACTGGGAGGCCCTCAGGCAGTACTTCTTTGATTTTCCCTGGAATGATTATTGCTTCCATGGCCGTGAGCCATCTGAGTGTGCCTTGCGCATTACCGAGGTTATTCTCTCGGGCATGGAAGCATACATTCCTTTCTCATATCCTTTGACTAACGTAAGAAAGCCTTGGTTTAATCACGCTTGTTCTAATGCTGTCCGCAACAAGGAGAAGGCCTACAAAAGGTACCGGAGCCAACCTACCCCTGAATCACATCATCTTTACGTTTCTGCCCGGAATCGTGCTAAGTCTGTTCTTCGCTCTACTAAAAATAATTTCATCCATACTAAATGCTCTCAACTCTCCAACTCGAATTCTTCCCACTCCTTCTGGCACCTTGCCAAAAATCTTTCTAACAACTTTACCTCATCATCCTTCCCTCCTCTTTTCTACTCTGATGGTTCTGTAGCTATTTCTTCTACTGATAAAGCAGATCTCTTCGCACAGACTTTCTCCTCCAATTCCACCTTAGGCGATTCCGGTGCTGTTCCTCCATCACTTCCCCCCTCTGACTTCCTCATGGCTGACATTAAAATCTCTTCAGTTGATGTATTTTCTGCCATCACTGGCCTCAGTACTAACAAGGCATATGGGCCTGATGGGGTCCCTCCTGTTGTTCTCAAGAACTGTGCTTCTGTGCTTACACCCTGACTAGGCAAACTATTTCGCCTTTGTCTGTCAACTTGTACCTTTCCTTCTTGCTGGAAGTTTGCTCTCATTCAGCCAGTCCCAAAGAAGGGTGACCACTCCCAACCCTCCAACTATCGTCTAATTGCTTTAACGTCCTGTATTTCAAAAGTTTTCGAGTCAATTCTTAATAGAAAAATTTTAAGGCATCTTTCCTATCACAACCTTCTTTCCGATCATCAGTATGGGTTCCGTCAGGGACGCTCCACTGGCGATCTTCTCACCTACCTTTCAGACTCCTGGTCATCCTCCTTTCGGGACTTTGGCGAAAGCTTTGCCATTGCACTTGACATCTCAAAGGCTTTCGATCGAGTCTGGCATAAATCTTTAATTTCCAAACTGCCCTCCTACGGTTTCTATCCTTCTATCTGTGCCTTCATCGCTAGCTTCCTTTCTGGTCGTTCTATAGCCGCTGTTGTAGACGGCCATCTTTCTTCTCCTAGATCTATCAACAGTGGTGTTCCTCAGGGCTCTGTCCTATCACCAACTCTCTTCCTTTTATTCATCAATGATCTTCTAAGCTGTACATCTACAGTAACCCTATCCACTCATACGCTGATGACTCCACCCTTCACCTTTCCATTCGGTTCCCGCAACGCCCATCTCAACAGTTACTTTAAGAAACAAGGGATGAGGCTATGGCACACCTAATGTCTGACTTGGTTCATATCTCTGACTGGGGTAAAAATAATATGGTTGTCTTTAATGCATCTAAGACTCAGTTCTTACACCTATCAACCCGACAAAATCTTCCACAGGTATACCCACTAATGTTTAATAATATTCAGCTTAATCCTGCATCATCCTTGAACATGCTTGGGGTTTCATTTACTCGAGACTTATCTTGGAAAGATCATGTTACATCTCTTGTAAAATCTGCTTCCAAGAGATTGGGTGTGCTAAGCCGACTCCGCTATTTCTTTACCCCTGCACAATTGTTGACTCTATACAGGGGTTTTATCCGCCCCTGTGTGGAGTACAACTCTCATGTGTGGGGAGGCTCCCCACATACAGCTCTTCTCAATAGGGTGGAGTCAAAGGCTTTTCGTCTCATTAACTCTCCTCCTCCTACTGACTCCCTTCAACCTCTGTCTCTTCGCCGCACTGTTGCATCTTTATATCTTTTCTATCGCTACTTTAATGGTCATTGCTCCTCTGAACTGTCTGCTTGCATTCCTCCACCTCTACGACGGGCGCGTAGCACCCGTCTGGCAGCAAACTCTCATCCCTTTTCTGTCCAACTCTCTAATGCAAGTGTTAACCGTTACTCCCAGTCTTTCATTTATGCAACAGGTCAGCTCTGGAACTGTCTCCCTCTGTCTGTATTTCCTGCTGCCTATGATCTCCAGTCTTTCAAACGTAGTGTGTCCAGGCATCTCAAATTGATCAGATCTTGAATTTGGCTCTCTATTGTATTTTGTTTTTCTCTTGGAGGGAACTGTTACTGCGGGCTCATGGCCTTTGGTTCCTTCTTCCTCGCATTAAAAAAACAACAACCCCCCCCCCCCGGCACAAATGTCCACTAAAGCACTGCTATTCTCATCCATCTCTGCAGGCACACCCCACTCACCAACTACTCCATCCACCTTCACATTCCCTACTTTTCCATTCATATCTCCAATCAAAAACGCTCTCATTCCTCTCATATTTTTCCATGGATGCTGCCACATTACTCCAGAACTCCTCTTTCACTCTGCTTGCACGATCTTGCATTGGTGCGTACATGCACACAGTCGCCCACATTTGTAGTCCAACTTTCAGTCTTACTCACACAATCCTTGGGCTAATTGATCCATACTCTCTTGTATTCTCCTTCCATCTGTTACTCACAACAATACACACTCCTTCTTTTGCCCTCTCATTCTCACTTACTCCAGTGCATATACCCCATCCATGTTCCCATTCTCTCACACTCCCACCTCGCCATTTAATTTCAGATAATCCACATACATCCACTTTCACACCCTCAAGCACATGGACAATCTCTCTTTTTTTTTTTTTTCGCTTCATCATTTGCAACCCTTACCATTCCACTGCGTCTATTTCGCACTAAAGCATGTCAGTTATTTTGCTCCCTGATGCATTGTATAAATATAAAAACAAATTGATAATTAATGAGCAAAGAAACATCCAAGTGTCTTGGTCTGGGGTATTAGCCACTAAAGGGAAGTGAGAAGCAGAAAATAAAAAATATATATAGCAAGACTTTTTGTCGATGGTGCGGGGGAAACTTGTCCTCCATCAGTGTGAGAGTTCTGTCCAAAATACATTAAAACTATTTTGTGTATCTGTGGTGAGTTTCACCGCTTTTGAAAAATTATTAAGCAGTGTTTAAGGGTAGTTGCAGCTGTACGCCTCGTCGTGTTCGATCACTATCTACCATGACTAGGTTTTTAGGTCATATTCATAGTGTTACTGTACCTTCGAAACATTATGCACAAGCCATTGGGGATACTGGACTTTCAAAAGCATCCTCTAGTAGCTCACCGTATGGCTGAGGATGCTATATAAAGGAAAAACATTAATTCAGTCTGACAGCAAACCGGACACAGGATCGGGGAATCGAACCTGGCAGCACAATATTGTCTGTATGACATTTCATTACAGTGTAGGCTAATATTTCCTCGTCCCACAATAGGATACTGGTAATCCTTTTTTCTACATAAATCCGTAACCCTGATATACCCAAACTCCACCTACCCCTAACAGGTTAATACAGCCCATTTCAAACAGATTAACAATTTTAATCTAAAATAAGACTAACAATATAACTTAACCTAGTTTAAATCTCCCTGGGATCAGTTCCAAAATGGACTTTAAGGGAATATGAAGAAATATGAAGCCGGGTATAATGCACCTACCACCTTCAGTCGTCAGGTAGTGTAATGCCTCAGCTTACACTTTATATGGGTAGTGTGTGCTGTACTTCAACGAGTCTATCCGCAGTCAGGCAGTGCAGTGACCCTGTCAGGAGATGGGTTTACCCAGGCACGGTAGAACAGTTACCATCGCCGTAACCATCATCATCATCATTACCATCACTAATGTAACCCAAGCCCTCCATCATAATTATCATCGTAACTGCGTCCTATATAACCACAACCACAGCTCAACCCCAGTACACACACACACACACACACACACACACACACACACGTTCTTCATCACCACCACACATACATCGATCTCCTAAATCACCACCACCACCACTCCAGCCCCAGCACACACACCCTCCATCATCGCCGTTTCCTTTCCCAGTTCTTGCCAACATGACAACACCTCCTTTATGGCTTCTAATTCGCCACTATTCTCAGCCTTACCGGCACTTGGCTCTAACACTTCACGAGACAAAATGTACTGCACTTCATGTACTTCATGAAAGCACAAATAAAATGGATCAGGGAGTAGGAAAATTGTACTCTCTCTCTCTCTCTCTCTCTCTCTCTCTCTCTCTCTCTCTCTCTCTCTCTCTCTCTCTCACACACACACACACACAAAGGCGTCTTTTCTGTGCATTACACAATTCACTTTCTTTTCGTGAGAGAGAGAGAGAGAGAGAGAGAGAGAGAGAGAGAGAGAGAAAAGCAATATTGTAAGAGAGTCAGCGTACATTCCTCAGTTTAACAACACTTAGTTATTGACAGCTATAGGTAACAACGTAGACCCCCGGCAGTATGAAGATTACTTTGTGAGCTAATAAACAATGTGCACTGATACACGGCAGTGGAAAGCGGTGTGGAATGCAGGTGGAAGGAGTAAGTGGATGGAAAGGAGGTGGAAATTTTAGAGATCCCTTTTACTCCGATGACCAAGGATTTTATTCCAACGACCACCGGTCGACTCTGTTCATCAAACGGAAGCCAGTGGCCTCTAGAGTCTGTTCTCATAAATCAACCACGTGAGTAACTGACTCCGTCAGCACAATTCAGTATTCTATAATCCCGTGTGTATGCTGGGGGGGGGGGGAGCCACAACCGGAAAAAGGATTCTGATGAAACTTAGCAGGATGGCTGGTATTGGGTTCCAGATGGGGCAGTTTCAGTTTCAGACCAATTGCAATTTTCTGAAGACATGTTTTGGACTCTAATAATTGTCGGCATTGATGTTACAATACACGCAAGTGAAAAAGGCAGCAGGGCATTTTCATGCACTTTCATGTATCTCTGAAGAGAGAGAGAGAGAGAGAGAGAGAGAGAGAGAGAGAGAGAGAGAGGTTGTCCATCTACACTCTGATATCTGGTACTTCATAGATGGTACGAACGGATGATTATATTTAGAAAACAATGGTGGTAACTGTGATACTGGTGGCGGTAGTGGTAGCTGTGACTGTAGTTGTGCTGATATGTGATGGTGGTGGTGTTGGTGCTGATGGTATCTGTTATGATGGTGGTGGTGTTGATGCTGATGGTATTTGTGACGATGGTGGTGTTGATGCTGATGGTATCTGTTATGATGATGGTGGTGTTGGTGCTGATGGTCTTCGTGATGATGGTGGTGGTAGCAGAAACTGTGGTGTTGGTGTTGGAGCTGATGGTACCTGCGTTAATAATGATGATGGTGGTAGCAGTGATGATGATTATGGTGGTGGTGGTGGTGTTGGTAGCTGAACAAAAATGGCTTTCATTGAGCCACAAATCTCTTGCCTCAAAGTGAAATGTGGTTCAGAGACGGCTCCTGTGAAGTATTATACAGTGAACACTTTAATATCCATCACTGGAAAAGCCAGCATGTGTCCTTGTCCTTCACACCAAATGGGAGCCTTTTACTTCTTTTTTTTATTCAGGAAATCTGTGGGAAGCCCTAAATTTGAAATTCACGCCATTCGGCGGGAGTCCCACCACCCAACCACTGTCCTATATCTCGTCATCTAAACGCTCCTTTTGGTGTTGCCAAATCTGGCAATTTTCTTTCTAAGTTGTTACCAGTATGTCCATATCTATCTATCTATCTATCTATCTATCTATCTATCTATCTATATATATATATATATATATATATATATATATATATATATATATATATATATATATATATATATATATATTTTTTTCACGTTCAACAGTAAATATTCTTGCGTCCCCATCCCACATGGCCACAGGTTCCAACAACAGTAGTTCAGCAGAGGAAGGATGTTGCCCAGTGAGTTGTTCCTCCTAAGAGGCAGCCTTTTGTTGTACAACAACACACAGCAACACAGGCGTTGTACATAAACACTTGCTTCTTGAGTTCACTGTCTATAATTTCCTAATAATTACATTTAATGCTTAACTTACAGTTTTCTCAAGTACCGGTGCTATATAATTTTCACTAACTGCAATAATTTCACTTAATGCTTGCCAACTTCACTTCACTCATTTCACAAGTACCAGAGTTATAAAATCTTCACTAACTGCACTTATGCTGCACTGACACTGAACTACACCCAAACTGAACTGAAAACTGACTGAAATTGTTCTAGTTTCTTTCCCATCCTTGTATAAGCTTGCATTATGCTCGACTCATCGAGTACACTCTCGACGGACAACAGTCACCAACTCAGACATCCAAAACATACAAGAGTTTTCTTACACTGCATAACACGCTAAATTATTTAGCATACAAACTGGGACAACATTACATAATTTAACAAACAATCACATAAAAACATTATAGAGAAAAAGAGCACGAAATTAATGTACAACTTACAAAATAACTACACTCACAATACCACGCCGACTGCCAACTGTGACACGTTTGGTAAAATACGAAAAACACTGAGAAACTTCCACACTTCCAAACTAGAATATCTCGCTTCTTAACACTACCCTCTTCCTAGTACTTTGTCATCCCGACAAAACTACAGAATGTATACAAACATAACCCCTTAATCCAAATCAAACAATTATACACAAAATAATCCTTCAACTTATCAGGTCTCCTCCTATGCTGCTTCCAACGACATCCCCGCTCCTCTACACTGTCCACTCCTTGTGGAATGTCTTGGTCCTCTTCCTGATGCACTTCTTCTCTTGGGAAAGTGTCACCATCCTCTTGCACTTCAGCTCCTTGGTCCTCCTCAACATCTTCAGCTGAGGGCGAGACGTCCCAGCTGTACTGTCCTGGCCCATGGTACTGCAGCAGACAATTCACGAGTACCACCTTTTAGCGAGATTTCCTGTCTCCCCGAATCCGTTACGTTACGTCTGGTAGGTGGTCCAACACAATGTAAGGCCTGTCCCACGGGCTCTACAGCTTTGGTGACTGTCTCTTCTTCCACTGAGGATTGTATAACCAAAGTTTGTCACCATCCTTGAAGCTCACCTCACTTGCTTGGCATCACACTTGCACTTCATCACTTCTCCTGATAATTTAAGAGCTCCTAGGACTTGGTGATGTACCTCAGCCAGCCTTTCCTGAAGATGCTTAGCATAGCTGGAGTGTCTGTAAGCAGCTCTTCACCAGGTGGTCTTCCCATTAATGAGTCAATAGGTAAACGTAACTTGTGGCCCAGCACCAGTTTTCCAGAGGTGTAGCCGGTAGACTCATGGAATTCAGACCGATATGCCATCAACAATGCAGGTAATTTCTGGTCTCATTCCATTTGTCCCTCAATGCAGTACTTGGCTAGTTCTTGTCCTAGGTTCCAGTTGTATTTCTCCACCTCCCATCGGACTGTGGCCTTAGTGGGATCGTCCTGGTCTTCTTGATCCCCAGTAAATTGCAGTACTCACGGAACACAGCAGACTCAAAGTTGCTACCCTGGTCTGAATGTAGCTCTTGTGGCATCCCAAAACGACAGGAAAAACTGGTCAACCAACACCTGAGCAACAGTCACAACCTCTTGATCGGGGATGGCATAGACTTTTGGCCACTTGGTAAAGTATTCCACGGTGACACATATAAATTGGGTTCCTCTTTCAGTGAGTGGCAGAGGTCCAGCAATGTCCGCTGCGATTTTTTCCATCGCTCCACCCACTTGGTACAGCTGGAGAGGGGCACAACAATGTTTCTTGAGTCCGTTCTTGGCACAGCTCACATCACGGGCCTGACACCACTCCTCAACATCCTGATGCATGACAGTCCACTAGAACATCTGTCACAGCCGGCTTAGAGTTGTTGTTTTTTTTTCCTTTTTTTCATTCCCAGATGCGCACTAGTGATCTGGTTATGAGACTCATCCAAGATCTCGGACCTCATTTTCTTCGGAACCACCAGTTGCCAGTACTTGCTGAGGCCATCAGGTGTCTCCCACTGATGATCCAGTAGTCCGGTGTTCAAACGAAGAAGGTCCCACAGATTCCAGTAGCTCCTAGTCACAAAGCTGAATCTGGAAACCTTTTCCCAAGATGGTCGCACTATGCTCCACTGCAGGCACTCTAGCACTGGTTGTAAATGTGCATCCTCCTCCTGCATCTTCTTCAGGTCTTCTTCGTCTGACGCAGGTCCTGTCACTGCAGTACAACGGCATTTCTTGCAAAGATTCCCATTCCTACCACTCTCCTTGCCATCAGTTCCCCCGTCTTCTCGCCCACTATCAGTCAAGGTTCTCTTGAATATCCTCAGTGGTGGGGCTTCTTGGGAACAACTGGCTGGTTTTTGCCTCTTGCCACCAGCCTTTACTAATTTAACACCATCCTTTTCGTCTTCTGCAGCCTTCTTTTTGCCGCCCTTCTCATTTGGACAATCATAGCTGAAGTGTCCCACCTCACTACATGTCCAACACCCGTTTGTTGCAATCGTGGGTTTCCTTGCACTGTTCCGTTCTTGCTCCTTCTTCCATTTGTAACAATCAACATTCTTGTGTCCTGGCTTCTTGCAGACCCAGCAACCTCCTCTGATCTTCTCTTGTTCTCTCTTCCACTTGTGGCAGTCCATTTTCTGATGTCCTGGCTTCTCACAATACCAGCAACATCCTCTGATCTTCTCCTATACTCTCTTCCAATTATAACAGTCATCTTTTCTATGTTCTGGCTTTTCACAGTACCAGCAACTTCTTTCAAATTTTTCCGCCTCACTTACCTTCGCCTTTCTTGCCTTGAATCCCACACTACGACCTGCCTGAAAAATGGACGTACTGGACCTGACGTAGGACTCAAATTAGAGAGCCCTCGCTAGAGCTTTCTGCATGCTTCTGGGTTGTGCTTGTTTCACTTGCTCAATCGGTAGAAAGGTGGCTCAATCGGTAGAGAGGTGGCCTGTAGTCCTAACGACCCAGGTTCGAATCCCGGCTGGGGCAGGGAACAGTTTAAGGATTTGAATTTCATAAAATCAGGCTTTACTGATCTACCAGAAGACCCGCCGACATGTCGTAAAAATACCCCCGCTAATACCAACACACCAGTCCTGTATGAGACAGCCCTAGCATGTATTCAATATGGACGGTGGGTGTTAGCGCCGAAGTGGTGACATGTAGAGGTGTATGGTATGTAAGGAGGACTGCTGGGCCTTGATAGCAGGCTGTGAAGCCTATGCCCAGAGTCGGACACATTAAAAAAAAAAAAAAAAAAAAAACTCTGCACTATCAAGAGCATCAATGAACTGGTCCCTCAGAAGAATAGCCAACAGGTTAGGTGCTACTTCAGGGTATGCCTTGTGTACCATACTCTCAAGGTTATGCATAAAATGCTGTAGGGATTCGCCTCGAGCCCGTACATGGCTCTGAAATCTTGCTCTTTAAACTTCAGCCTGGTACATGGTTCCATATCTGTGCTCCATAACTGTCCCTCTACTTCACTGACATTTGGCCTAGAATTTCTGTTGTGGCACCCTTGAGGCTAGTAGGAAGCTACACTGCCATCTACTTATCATCCTAACCATCTGATCAGCAAGTAACTCAAGCTGTGGATAGTAAGCTTCCCAAGATACTCTGCCATCAAATTCCTGAGGTTTCTTTTTAACTGGTACCCCGTTATAGCCATGCATTTCATTGGTTTGGGGGCGTAAAAACTGGGACATCATAATTAAGACCAGGACTAAAAACTTCTGCATTCTGATTATTCAGCCTGCTAATGGTACCTTTATATGCTTGGGATTCGTCAAGATTCACCACACACTATTTTTTCATATGCTCCGTGAGGCTCATCAGTGCAATATTTCTCTACGGTCTCAATTCTCTCACAAATCATCATCAAATGGCCGTCTGCATGCTTCAGTTGGTCGTCTACATGCTGTTTACACTCCATCACATAATTGCTTACCTAATACTTCTGCTGCTTTAGCTTGGCATCTACTTCCCCCTTAAACTGTTGCTGTTCTTCCTTCATTTCCCCCATGATAGCATCTAGCTGTCTTTGCATCCTCAGTTGTAAATCCCTCTGTTGCACCTGTAATGCCTCTTGAAGCTGTTCATATCATTCTTTCCTTCTTCACCTTGTGCCTCTAGCTGTTCACTCTGTGCTTGCAACTGTTCTTTGATTTCTTCATTTTGTAGCCTATAATTGTTCTTTGAGTTCTTTCTGTCCTTCACTCTGTGCCCGCAATTGTTTTTTGAGTTCTTTCCGTCTTTCGTTCTGTGCCTGTAATCGTTTTTTGAACTCTTTTTGTCCTTTACTCAGTGCTTGTAGTTGTGCTTGTAATAGCTTCATAACTGCAACCAGTGATGCCTCTTCCTGCCTAGCTTGGCCTCTTGTCTGTACACCTTCTGCCTCCATGTCGAAGGTTAGAATCACTGCAGCACTTAATGATCCACACTCCTGACACCACTGTTACATCTCCATCCCACAGTGCCACAGGCTCCAATAGCAGTAGTTCAGTATAGGAAGGACGTTGCCCAGTGAATTGTTGTGCCTAAGAAGCAGCCTTTAAGTTTTTTTTTTTTTTTTTTTTTTTAAATAACAGAACGGAGGAAGGAAAAACAAATGGAAAAAAAAAAAAAAATCCATACACCAGATTACTGGTGTCCTCTGTTCATAAAATATCTGTAACAGTTAGACTTGAACAGTTGTAGGTTGAAATTTGGAGGAAAACAACTCTGGGGAAGCGAGTTCCAGAGAGATGCAGTTCGGGGAATGAAAGAATTCTGATAGGCAGAAGTTCTGCAATATGGTTGAGTGACATTCCAGTCATGAGCGCTACCAGATGCCCGTGTAACACGAGGGAAGGCATGGAGAGGTGGCACCATGGACGCAACTTCGTCTGAGCATTTGCCAAAAAAATATCTGTAAAATAATGCAAGGGAGGCAACATTCCTTCTTACTTGCAGGGAGGTAGTTTATATGTAATGGCAGGGTTGTTAATGATTCTAACAGCTTTATTCTGAATTTTGTCTAGTTGTCTTAATGCAACCTCTCCACAACCATCCCACAAGGGTGAGCAATATTCAAGCTGAGAGCGCACATGACTCTTATAAATTATAGCCAACTGCTCATCGGCGAAGAAGTTACGGACTCTGTACAATAATCCAAGTTTCTTTGAGGCGGTTTTAGCAAGTGATCTGACATGAGAGGTCCAGCTGAGGGCACTGTTAAGTGAGACACCAAGAATTTCAATACTTTTGGAGATGGGAATATTAGTAGCACTGAAAGTAATGTACGAATCTGGCAATATCTGTCTATTAGTAAACTGTATATATTTAGTTTTACTAGCATTAAAAGAGACAAGGTTGTTTTGTCCCCATTCACTGATTGTAGATAGATCTTGATTAATGGAGATGGCTGTACTGAGTTGAGAGGTAGAGATATTAGACTTTGTAATTGGATGTCTGAGTGTGAATGAACTATGTAGTGTTGAGTCATCTGCATATGAGTGAATGGGATTGTGAGTAACAGATAAGAGATCATTAATGTGAACCAGAAATAGGGTTGGCGCCAGAACTGATCCCTGCGGCACGCCGGCGTTAATTGAGTGGAAATTTGAATATACATCATCTACTTTTACTCTTATTTTCCTGTCACTAAGATAAGAAGAAATCAAAGGAACAAAAGACGTTAGTCCATAGCAAGGGAGTTTGGACAGCAGGGAACGGTGCCATACTCTGTCAAAAGCTTTAGAGATATCAAGAGCTACTGCATGAGTTTCTCCAAAAAGATCAATTGACTGATGAATCGTATGAGTTAAGAGATTGAGTATGTCAATGGTGGATCTTTCGCGGCGAAAACCGTATTGTCTATCACTAATTAAGTTGTTGGATTCAAGATGTTTAACAATATGCTTATCAATTAAAGTTTCAAATACCTTACCAAGAGAAGATGTGACAGCTATTGGTCTGTAATTGGAGGGGTCAGACGAACTTCCTTTCTTCGGAACTGGGTGGATATTGGCTTCTTTCCATGAATTTGGGAATAAAGAAGTACGTATGCATAGTCTGAATAATTTAGCTAGGACAGAGGCAAGTTCAGGGGAACACTTTTTCAAAACAATTGGCGGAATTCCATCTGGGCCTGGAGCTTTGTTGGTAGGTAAATTGTCTAGGATGGATTTTACGAATCTTGTCTGTATTTTAAGTGGGGCAATTTCGGGAGAATCAAGTTCCAGTACTGAGACATTCTGGCTGGTATCATCTATGGTAGAGTTTCTTGCAAAGGTACTTGCAAAGATATCTGCTTTCCCACGTGGGTCATTTGTAATATTGCCATCTGAAGATTTTAGTGGGGGAATGGAAGATGACTTGTTAAAGTTATTATTGAAAGAATTAAGAGTTGACCAGAATATTCTATTGTCATTAGGGTTGTTAAGTAGTTTTGATGCTTGCTTTTGAAGAAAGTTTGATTTAGATAGATTTAATACAGCTTTTGCATGATTTCTAGCAATTTTAAATTGGGAGAGTGATTCAGATGTTTTTGATTTTAAGTAAGAGTTATATGCTAATGACTTTTGGGCTGTTGCTCTGGCACAATTGCCATCAAACCATTTTGGAGAGTTTGATCTTTTAGTGAATTGTTGACTTGGTATGAATAAATCCATACCTGCTAGTATTAAGTCGCAAATGTGGGACTGGGTAGAATTGGGATCACTAGAGAAGAAAGACTGCCATGGAACATCAGCAAGATAATTTCTAAATCCATCCCAGTCTGCCCTGTCAAAGTGCCATCGGGTCACCCTGAGAGGTTCGGAATGGGGAGGTGTAGGAGGGTTAACTAATGAGGCTTTGATGAGATTGTGGTCAGAGGATCCAAGTGGTGACAGTACCTCTATCCTGTATTGATCTGGATTATTTGTCAAGAATAAATCCAAGAGATGGGCATTATGGTCAGGATTATCAGGTATTCTGGTTGGTTGCTTTACCAACTGGGTGAGATTAAATGATTCCGCAAACAGCTCGCATTCTAGACCAGTGTCGTCAGTCCGGGCAGAATACAATAACCATTCAACATTGTGTATGTTAAAATCACCCAAAATGGTAATTTCATTGTCAAGGGCAAGGTCAAGGTTACTCAACTGAGTGGATATGGAATCAAATACACTGGGTTCCGAAGAAGCATTGGGGGAACGATAAACTACACAGATATATTTGGCAATGTTTTGGCAATTTAATTTATATAATGAGTAATCAAAACTGGATGAAGTGAAGTTTAAAATAGTATCAACTGCATATTGGGATTTGATATAACAACAAGTGCCGCCCTTGTTTCGAAAGTTTGTAAGGAGATGGTAACCGGGAAAACAAAATGGAGATATATCGGTAGAGGGTGAGATTTGTGGTTCTGTGAGGAAAAGGGCCAAAGGGGATATGGACTGAAGGAAAAAATGAACTGAGTTTAAATTTGTGGTAAGGCCGCGGATGTTGGTAAAGAATAAGGCCGTACCGTCACCTCTTCGCCGGTGAGCATTACCGGAAATAGCAACAGTCACTGCTGGCACAGTCGCTTGATGGCGACCGGGAGGACCCTGTGCCTCCAGCCCTACCCTGCCGGTGGTGGCAATCCGAGGTACCACCTCATTTGATTGTAAAATTGCAGCGGCCATTACTAAAGATGTGAATAGAAGGTGTGATATATTATGCGCATGTAGTGTGGTGTAGACAGTTGAAGGTAGAGGTATTATGAGAGCATGCTGGCCTACTCTCTGTGTAAATGAATGCACTGAAAATGTTCAGAAAAGGGAGATGGTCAGGATCAAGTCCTGAGGGCTAGTGAAACGGGAGCTCCAGCTCTCCCTATCACCAGCTTGCCATCAACCTCGGGAGTACTGCCCTGTTAAGTGTACAACAACACAGAGCAACACAGGCATTGTACATAAACACTGGCTTCTTGAGCTCATTCTCTTTATTTTCCAGAGAAGTTCACATAATGCTTGCCAACTACATTGTTTCCACAAGTACAGCAGCTATTTGATCTTCACTAACCACAATTACACTTAATGCTTGCCAACTTCACTTCACTCTTTTCCTAAGTACTGGAACTATACAGTTTTCACTAACTGTACTGACACTGAACTACACTCAAACTGAACTGAAAACTGACTGAAACTGCTCTAGTTTCTTCCCCCATCCTTATATAAGTTTGCATTATACTCGAATCTTCGAGTACACTCTCGACAGGCAACAGTTACCAACTCAGTGACATCCAAAACATACCAAAGTTTTCTTACACTGCATAACACTCTGAATTACTCAGCATACAAACTGAGACAAAGTTATATAATTTAACAAACAATCACATAAATAAAACCTAATAGAGAAACAGAGCACATAATTAATTCACAAGTTTACCATGCTCACAATAGCAGGCCAACCGGCAACTCTGACACATACGGTATAATACGAGAAGCACTGAGAATCTTCCAGACTACCTAACTAGAAAAATCTCCTTTCTCAACAATGTGTATATCCCATCTGTTCAGTGCATTTAATGTTTTTATTTATTTAGTGTTACAAAATATCGTTTAAGGACAGCAGGTGCTCTAGTGGGTTAAGGAACCACCCGTATGTTGAATTTAAGGGTTTATTGCTCACATAACAGTGTTCAAGGAAGGTTGTTTGGACAATGAAACTTAGCACCTGACCCCTACTTGTCTGATGGGGCAATGTAGGACTGCATAGATGCATTTGTAGTATGTGACAATGATATACTAGTTTTGGTTTTCTAAGTAGGTAAAGTTTTACAAATTTGTTTTGCTATGGAATGAGATTTCACTTTTCAGTAAATAAATATTTTACAGATTTTTTTCTGAATTCAAATATTTGCTTAAGGAGTGGCCCGCTCATTGTGATGCCAGTGTTGTCCTTTTATTTGCCATAACAGTCATTCAATCAGTTAGGCAATCCGTTAGTCAGTCAGCCAACCAGGCAGTCCATCAGTCAGTTAAGACAAATGAAAACTGGTAAAAAATTTTCGTCCAAAAACAGGAATAAGTCCCTACAGCTGACTATGTTGGATTGTGTAATCTCCACATAATTTATGATACCTACTTTTGAGTTGTGTCTCTAAATATCTCCTCAATAGTACAAAGAACTTATCCACATGGGGCTTACTGCTAAAGCACCTATTTGATACAGTTCAGAATTCAGAGGCCATTTTATCATACTTTGTTCGAGGAGTGTCTGAATCAATTCTGCAGTTATGAAGCTCCTCTGTATTGTACTTACAATCCAAAACCACTCTCTTTTTTATTATTTGTAGATATAAAGACAAATTTCCAGTTCTTATGTTGCATTACAAGACTCTCATTGTCTGGTGTAGGGTCAGGAACAAAAGTTACCTGGCTGTTGCATTGTGTCTGTTTCACACGTAGCATATCCCTCACTTTCCTCCCGGCATTATATCAAAGAGAAGCGTCAATCGGTGGATAAATGTGGCAGATCTGTTTTAGTTTAGCAGCAGAGGGAAATGAAAATCAGAAAAGGTGAAATGTTAACACAGTTTTTTTAGCTGACTGCTCCGGTTGCCTTACCAATGCCTCACTACCACACACCACCAGCGATGGCTGCATTACATTACTGGACAAGTATGTCTTAACCTTTCAGTGCGATGACGGCTTTATGTATTTAATTTTGCCACATTCAGATAATTCCATTCAACTATGGGACCACTCTATAAGTGAATGTCTATAGCCTATTTGATCTCCTCTGAGAATAGATGAGCCTTAAGCTTTGGAAAGCTGGCAGCTGATTGGATGTCCGAGAGCATTCATTATTAACCATGCATTTGAAATTAATATTATAAGATTAACAATACCTGTTTGCAGATTAGATTTTTTTTTTTTTTTTTTTAAATAACAGAACGGAGGAAGGAAAAACAAATGGAGAAAAAAAATAATCCATACACCAGATTACTGGCGTCCTCCGTTCATAAAATATCTGTAACAGTTAGACTTGAATAGTTGTAGGTTGAAATTTGGAGGAAAACAACTCTGGGGAAGCGTGTTCCAGAGAGATGCAGTTCGGGGAATGAAAGAATTCTGATAGGCAGAAGTTCTGCAATATGGTTGAGTGACATTCCAGTCATGAGCGCTACCAGATGCCCGTGTAGCACGAGGGAAGGCATGGAGAGGTGGCACCATGGACGCAACTTCGTCTGAGCATTTGCCAAAAAAATATTTGTAAAATAATGCAAGGGAGGCAACATTCCTTCTTACTTGCAGGGAGGTAGTTTATATGTAATGGCAGGGTTGTTAATGATTCTAACAGCTTTATTCTGAATTTTGTCTAGTTGTCTTAATGCAACCTCTCCACAACCATTCCACAAGGGTGAGCAATATTCAAGCTGAGAGCGCACATGACTCTTATAAATTATAGCTAACTGCTCATCGGCGAAGAAGTTACGGACTCTGTACAATAATCCAAGTTTCTTTGAGGCGGTTTTAGCAAGTGATCTGACATGAGAGGTCCAGCTGAGGGCACTGTTAAGTGAGACACCAAGAATGTCAATACTTTTGGAGATGGGAATATTAGTAGTACTGAAGGTAATGTACGAATCTGGCAATATCTGTCTGTTAGTAAACTGTATATATTTAGTTTTACTAGCATTAAAAGAGACAAGGTTGTTTTGTCCCCATTCACTGATTGTAGATAGATCTTGATTTATGGAGATGGCTGTATTGAGTTGAGAGGTAGAGATATTAGACTTTGTAAATGGATGTCTGAGTGTGAATGAACTATGAAGTGTTGAGTCATCTGCATATGAGTGAATGGGATTGTGAGTGACAGATAAGAGATCATTAATATGAACCAGAAATAGGGTTGGCGCCAGAACTGATCCCTGCGGCACGCCGGCGTTAATTGAGTGGAAACTCGAATAAAATATCATATATAGTTATCCGCATAGACTAATTTAAAAACAAGGCCTTACGAACTTTATCAGGTGGTCTTGACACTTTTGAAAATTTGAATTCTCAGGAAAAATCAAAATATGTCCAGGTAAAGTTTTAAGAGTGCTTTGATTTTTGTCCCCTTGTTCATGCAAATTAAAGTCATTTTGTCAATACTGTGACATTCTGTAAAATTTAACTAAGTAGAACATTGGAATTTCAATGAAAAATGACTGGTAGGCACGGGTGAAGAAGCTGCATATGTTACTGTTACCTTGTCACAGCCAGTGGCGGATCCAGGGGGGGTGGGCCAAAGGGGCCATGCCCCCCCCAGGTCGATAGAGGGGGGGAAGAGTATCTTTTGCCCCCCCCCCCTCCCCAAGTGATGGAACTATTTCTCCTAAGAGGAAGACTAAGTTACTTTCTATGTATACTTGTTCCAACATACCAGCATTATTCCTTGGCTCCTCAGTGTGGATACTGGAAAGTGGACAACTGTAATGGGGATAGTAAGAATAGCGTACACGTGTAGTGAGGATAATGGGAATAGTGTACAAGTGTAGTGAGGATGTCAGCCTCTTCACATCTCTCAGCAGGGTATGCTGGGGTGTTGTGGTAGTGTTAGTTTGACTATTAATTTGTACTATTAAATTTCTAATGATCAGTATTTAGTTTTTTCTGCTGAATGGCTTCACATTTACTAGTAAAGTACCTTGACTTGAAGATGTCACATATTATTTGACTTCTTTTATCTGGTTAGAATAAACACATAACTCACAGCATATAAATTTTGTAGTTTTTATTCAAAAACCTGACTCAGAATGCATCAACGATACCTCTGATATGATGGAACATGTGTTGTGGCTGGGGCTCTACCCCAGGCCACGCTGATGGAGCAGCTACTGCTCACATGCACCCCAGACCCCATAGCTTATTACCACCCCTCCCCCAACCTTCCACCCTGTGATGGACAACTGGATCCTCCCCTGACAGGTCATGCGATTAAATACTAAATCATCCTAAAAATATATCCATATATCCAGTAATTACGGCCTCGAAATGCACCTGAAATTGGTCATATATAAAAAATATTCTCTGGGAGATTACAGCGCCCCTACCCAAAACCCCCAGCTGGATAGGCTCGCTTTGCTCGCCATCCTTCTCCATTCTGATTGCCCTCCCCCCCCCCCCGAAGAGGGACAGCTGGATCCGCCACTGGTCACAGCAATGTTGTAAGTTGTACCTAGATATTCGAAACTAAGAAGTTAGAGAACTTGCTGATGATGTGAAAGTAGAAAGCATAATGCAAACTGATGCCACAGCAAAACGCTCTCAAATAAATTCAAATATTTGTCAGTATAACCAAGTGGAACATTCCATGAGAGGCCTACCCCCCCCCAATCATATTTGCTTGGTATATTACTAATTATCGCAGTAATGACATAATTTACTTTAATTTGCCTTATGTTAGATTTTACTGTCGCAGTAATGACATAATTTACCTTAATTTGCCTTAACATGTTAGATTTTACTGTCGCAGTAATGACATAATTTACCTTAATTTGCCTTAACATGTCAGATTTTACTGTCGCAGTAATGACATAATTTACCTTAATTTGCCTTAACATGTCAGATTTTACTGTCGCAGTAATGACATAATTTACCTTAATTTGCCTTAACATGCGAAAAAAAAATCAAGGTAAGCTATTCTTAGAACTTTACCTGGACATGTTTTGGTGTCTCGAGAATTCAAAATTTCAAACGTATCTAGTCCGTCTGATCAACTTTGTAAGGCCGCGTTTTTAAATTAATCAATGCAAATAACTATATATAATATTTCATTTGGGTAATCTTGTCAGCAAACTGTTATTGTAACCCTTATAATATTTATATTTCAAAATTCATCGTTAATAATGAATCCACTCTGACACCCAATCAGCTGCCAACTTTTAAAAAAGCTTAAGGATTATCTCATCTCAGAGGAGATTAAATAGGCTATAGTGAAGGTTATACGTATATCAAACCTCACCAGCTCGAAAAGTATCATTAGTTTGAATAAAATAGTGTGGTGTTATCAACAGTCTGTAAAAAATACGTCCTTGGACTGAAATGGCAAACCGATCATAGCACAACGGAAGCGGCAGTATTATGAAAATTAAGTGTGTGTAAGCAAACCCATATTTTGAAATCGTTTATCGGGCACCAATAAATATTACCAGTGATTAACCTGGATCCCGCATTGCTTCTTGCAGGGAGCTGCAGTATAGATGTGTCAGATAATTATCAACGCTTCAGCAATTATCGTCATGAACTGGGTGCATCTCGCAACTTCTCGTTCCCAGTTTTACTAAAATGGCCATAAGAGTGCCAGCCTGTCTCTCCCTGTCACCCCCACCCCCTCTCAGGACACCACCTGTGTGTAACATAAATGCCGTGAGGACGCTACACCACCACCTTCACCCATTCTCCTTGTTTAGATTTCTGCCTTATTTGCTGGTTGGACGTATTAACCAACAGACCACCAGTTCTCCCAGCCGAGCAGTAAAATGGGTCACATATCCATTCACTCATCATTTATGTCTTCGAAATTCTCATTCTCACTTCTCAGGCTTAATCTGTTTGATAATATGCCGTAATGCATTAATTTATTTTTGCTACATCCAAATACAATTACTCAATATTATGGAATGGAAGGGCATAATGAAGGATATAATTAACCCCTTCAGTTGGTACATTCACCCATAAAGTGAAAGAAATTATGCGGCAGTAAAAAATAACTAACACATTATCAGGTTTAACGTTACACACACACACACAAATACGGTTGATACTGCCAGAGAGAGAGACATTTTGCATACCCCAAGCTTAACCCGTTCAGCCCGATTACACTATATATATATATATATATATATATATATATATATATATATATATATATATATATATATATATATATATATATATATATATATATATAATTCGGGGTACCACCAGGCGATTTTGTCAGCTCTTTGGATGTATGTAGGGACACGCTGAGGAGACAGAAAGGACTGAGAGGAATACTGTGAGAGAGAGAGAGAGAGAGAGAGAGAGAGAGAGAGAGAGAGAGAGAGAGAGAGAGAGAGAGAGAGAGAGAGAGAGAGAGGGTGGGGGGATTAGTCCAGAAGTGAGGATCATGGCTTTTAGAGAGGAGAGAGGGAGAAGGGATCGCAGGGAGGAAGCGAGGAGAACGAGAGAGCTTTGGAAGAGTATTTGGCAGTGTAGAGAAATTTTAGGAAGAGGCTGGGACAGAAAAACACTAGAGAAGAGTTTGGAATGAAAAATTTCGGCAGAACAGAAGGGATTTGGAATGGACAGGGAGGGAGCGCAGAAAGGCATGGGAGGATAGAATGGTAAACTGAAGAGTATAGGATAAGATACCCATTTGTATAAGCGTAGAAGAGATTTAGAAAAGGGTGGGAGAAGAAACTGGGAGATAGCTGAGAAACGATCAGAGAGAGGGCTATGATGCATTAGGGAAAGGGCACTGGAAGCGGCACTGAGAGGGCTTGGGCGGGAATGAATGAAAAACTGAAAGGTGTTTGGGGGAAGAAAATGAAATACAGACTGTTTCGAATGAAACCGCATAAGAATGGACTTGGCAAGGGAATATGAAGAAAATAATACGTGCATGAAACTGGGCTTGCTAACAGAAAAGAATGTATGTTTAGAAACAAACAACAGATGGAAGTTGGCAAGGACAGGGGAAGGATTTTGAAAGAGGAACAGTTATCTAAAAACGGGCAATGAAAAGTTTTACAGAGGAAGTAGAGAGGGCAAGAGGGTGATTTGGATGAGACTTGCAAAACACCAGAGGACAGCTTTTCTTTTATACGTCTGAGTTCGAGTATAAACTTCACAGGCCCACATCTGAGATCCAACAGTCTACAGAGTTTGGTAGGGTTGGCGAGAGAGTTGGAAATGAGTAAAAAAGATTATGTGGCAAAATGAGGGTTTGGATAAAATGAAAATAACTGCGTAGGGTGAGGCAGAGTGTCTGGAAAGATGCATGGAAAAAACTTATCAAGTGGCATGGAACTGACTTGGCCAAGATTCGGAAAAGAGGGTGAAGCTTCGGTAACAAGGAGAAACGATGTAGGTAGGGTCAGAAAGAAAGTTTAACAAAGGTCAAGGAAAGAACAACTGAAACATATTGGACGGAACTAGGAAATACTTCGGTATAGTGAGGGGGAAAGCGTTTCACAAAAAGGAAACGGTAGAGCTGATAAAATGGCAAGAGGGATGAAACTAGGGAAGGGCCACTACAAAGTGAGGAGGGAATGTGTGGAAAATAATGGAAGAACAATCTTATCAATGGACTTTGATGTGTGATAAAGGGAAAGCGGGCTTCGCTGCAGCCAGCAAGAAGTAGGAAAAGAGCAAGAGGAAAAGGTTGAAGAAATGGCATGTAGAAAACGTGATTAAAACTGAAAAACTATTTTTGTCGGGTCAGGAAGGGAGTCTGGAATGGGTGTTGAATAGACAGAGGTAATGGAATGAAAAGGAATGGGTTTCGATGGGACTATGAAAGAACAACAGTAGTGACAGGAAGAAAGTTTAGAAAAGGACAGCAGTGTGCTTTTGAAAAGGCTTGGACAAAAATCAGTACATCGACAGAGCCAAAGAATGTGTATTGTAAAGGGCTAACAAAATACCAAGGAAACAACTGTTAGGGAAAGAGAGAGAGAGAGAGAGAGAGAGAGGAAGGGAGGAAGAGGATGTAGGTAGAGTCGGAAAATAAAAAGGTTTGGAAATGGGAACGAAAAGATCTCATTCAGGATCAGGATTGTGTTTCAGCAAGGGTATAAAGTGGGTTTGAGTGACGCGTCCATCCCCTT
Organism: Coenobita brevimanus; assembly: GCF_032717465.1. NCBI lineage: Eukaryota > Metazoa > Arthropoda > Malacostraca > Decapoda > Coenobitidae > Coenobita > Coenobita brevimanus. The sequence goes on from NC_137066.1 coordinate 5,449,118, forward strand.
TGTTAGAAATGTCATGTAAAAATTTCTGCGAATACCGAGTATTAAGACAGACAGATGGGTTGAGGAAAACAAATTTCTGCCACGACATATTTCTCTTGGGTGTGGCATTGGATTACTAGTTTCCCAAGGGAGGAAGTAATCAAGAGCAGGTCTGGTGAGAATTATTATATAATAGCCTTTTTATGTTTTAATCCGCTTTTCACAAAATCGTCTTGGGAAGCAGAGGAAACTTTACGTTTCTCTCTCTCTCTCTCTCTCTCTCTCTCTCTCTCTCTCTTACACACACACACACACACACACACACACACACACACACACACACCGCAAACACTGCTGGTCTGTTAATTGCAAGCAACCTATGCAGTGCAATTTTTATAGCAGGATGGAAGATAAGTATTGCAATTGGATGTTATATATACCCACCAATGCTCAGTCTTCCCACCCAAGACTTTTAGTTCTCCTCCTTTACAACATAGCAGGCTGGCATATAATAAACATTAACAAATTATACTGTGTCCGTCTACTTTACTTGTGCAAAGGCCGAACAAAGGCCATCACAAAACACTTTTCTTCCATAGAGAGCTAAGCAGAGAAAAGCAAACTGTCAGTCACAACGCAATAGAAATTGAGTACCAGAACCTTCCTATCAGTTTTCCCTTGCACGTCCTAAGTACTGTAAATATGGGTATGTTATTCATCATACGCCTTGCAACACCCTACATATACGAGACAATGCCTCAGTTTCGAAATGAATGATGATGATGATACTACTACTACTACTACTACTACTACTACTACTACCGCCAATAATAATAATAATAATAATAATAATAATAATAATAATAATAATAGCAATAATAATAACTAGAACACAGTCGAGGGGATCAGGAGATATCAAACCCACACCCATATCACCTTGACCTTTGGCCCCTTGACCTTGCTGACCTTTTGAGTTCATTGCCCCTTCATACTGTATCACAGACAAAAGTTTGGTCAAAATCCATCAGGGGGTTCAGGAGATATCGCCCCCATGAGGATACACTAAGTTGAATGACCTTGACCTTTGACCCCTAGACCTTGCTGATTTAATCAGTTCATTGTCCCTTCTTATTTTATCACTGACAAAAGTTTGGTTGAAATCCGTCCAGGGGTTCAGGAGATATCGCGCCACACTCATATGACCTTGACTTTTGACCCTTTGACCTTGCTGACCTAATCAGTTCATTTACTCTTCTTACTCTATCACTGACAAAAGTTTGGCCGAAATCTGTTGAGGAGTTCAGGAGATATTGTGCCCACAAGGATATAGCACGTCAACCGCATAAACTTGACCTTTGACAGCTTGATCTAGAAGACCTGATCTGTTCATAGTTTTCTCATACTGTGTCACTGACAAAAGTTTGGTGGAAATCCACTAATGGATTCAGGAGATACTGAGCCCACAAAAGTGTTACGGACGCAACGACCCATTCACACACGAACGCAAGGACGTACAGACCATTCAATTAATGTATCCTCCGCCAAAGGTGGACGGAGGCATAATAATGACTGGGAATTTAGAGACTGACAGGAGAATGCATTAATGTGAAGTGGTTGGCAGGAGGAAGAACAGGAGTTTGTGAGCGTATGATAAGGGAGAGTGAAAGACTGACTAGGAGAATGAGAAATGGTTGGAGAGTGATATCGTAGGGAGAAGGAGAGAGAGGACAAGAATAGAGCTAGAGAGACAGGGTGAAATGGGATGTTAGGGAATGTGAGGCACTGACTTGGAGAGTGGATGAGAGAGAGGTGGTTGGGAGGAAAAAGAGGAGACTGAGAACTTTGTGTAGAGATAAGGTGCGAGCGCGTACGAAGGAAGAGGGCTTGTAATGGGGAAAGGAGTCGTTAGTGAGCAGAGTGTGACGTCAAGCAACAGACAGAAACACTAATACATGAATGAATGGATAATTAGACAAATTTAACATCATGGTATTTGGTAGAGGGGATGGAAAAGCAAGTGCATGTTTTGAAGGTGGAATGCCGTGAGGGAGTAGTGAACGAGGGTAGAGATATGAAGCACTGCAATTACCTTCAACACTCTGACGTATTATATTTTGTACCTGTACAACCAGATTACTTTACGGACCACTTGAGAGGCCTTTTGAATTATAGGTGTAAGGTGCAGCTTACTTTAACTCCATCACAAGTAGACATCCTTTCAAAGTTTAGTAACGTTTTAAAATTTTCTTGTCACCAGACGATTATCTTCAACTTGGGATATATCTCGTGCATTAATGAAGGTTGAATCAAACCTCTACTGTACATTCAAAACATTCCTACTAAGCTGGATAAATGGTCTGGAGGTAAAATAATAACGGGGAAAGACTTTTATTGTATAGAAGGAATTAGGAGTACAGAGAAATGAATAGATGAGTACTTTTTCCTGTGTCAGAGAATGACAGACAATGCCATGGTCACGGCAGACGATTTTGTTAAATTTCAAATGAGTCATATAAGCTTAAAAGTGTTAGTACTGGTACCATTAACCACGCTATGATCGGGTTATCTCAAGTATTCTATATTAACAGATGATTTTATTCAGCTAAGAATGAGTCAATAAACACTGTGTGTTAATATGACGAAACAGAGACTGAACCCTGTGCTAACATCATTTAGTTTCTTTTTGCTACTTTCACCACAATGTTTAGAAAATATTTTTCGAAACAGAAGAGTTAGATAAAGCCTTGGTTGACCCTGTAACTACAGAAGGCATTCCTTAATCTAAATTAGTTCATCCGGAACTAAAATGTAAAACATGAACCTGCAGGGGTTAACAGTAAGCCAAGTATCCCTTGATGCAGTGCTTCTTTCAGGTGGCTACACTGAGTGGCAAGCCAAATGGCTTCCTGTATCCCAGGAATGCATATACTAAACCTGATGGTAACCATACAACCAAACTGAAGTCTGGTGATTTAGTGGATTAAGACACTCCTATCGACTGTGTGGCATATAGGGTTATTAGATCAAGGGAAGGTTGTTTATAACCCACATAATGCTGCTTAAGGAAATAGCCACTTGCCACTTATCTTAAACATCTGTACACTCTTACTGGGGCAATGTAAGAATGAATAATGGCTGGATGAGTTTAAAGGTAAGGATGCAAATGATATCCTGAAATCTTGTTCAGTCGCTTCTAAGAGTAAAAAGATCGGAGTGGACTCACATTAGTTGCTGTGGCTTATGATGATGATCATTATGATGATGATGATTATGAAAAACGTGAAGACGTTGACAAGATAGCAATGATGGTATTTCCAAGAGTCAGTTTCAGTCTTTTTTACTTCTTGTTTCCCCCCTCCCTTTCTTGCCTCACCTAATTAATTGAGATAAATTTGCCTCCCATTTTATTTTTCCCTTCCAGATCTGTTGACCTGGTTTCCCCTAATGGTTAATAGGAAAGGATTAGACACTTGGCAAAGGGCGCGATTTTCTTTTATAAACATGCCTAATCGCATGATTGCAGTTTGGTAAGAAGTTATGGGAACTATTAACGTGGTTGAGTGTACTATTACTGCCGGTATAGTGACGCACCCTCAGCCAGCCAATCTGTGAATACAATAAAGCAGCGGTCGTGGTCACTGCAGTTGCCTATTATACATTTTGTCTACTGTAGCCCTTAAGCTTAAGACTTACTTTAATTTGTATAACTGAAGTAATATAAAAAAGTTTGACTCTGATAACCCGAATATATAAGAATATTAAATAATGCATTGTTTCGGTTTTATTACATACTCAGAGAACAAACATAACAGCACAGACTAGGCGCAGCTCCTCGATTTCCACTAGATCTGAACCTTTCAGACACACCGAGTAAGCTGAGTCAAAGGAATCATTTGATACCAGGAACGAGAGGGATGTGGGTGGAGGGATGTTACTGTATATTGAAGAAATAAGGTAAGGATAGTCTACCTATGTATCTATCTATCTATTACCAGACGCCTTAATACCGTAAGGGGTGGCCAAAAACAAATCGCCTCAATGTCGCGCTGTCCCCACCCATGTCTCTGCCCTCCCCAAGGCCGCACACCCCTCTATCATATACCTCCCCACTCCATTCCTTCATCTCAACTTCGGCCTTCCCTTTCCTACATCTCATTCACATACACCCTCCTCTTTAGTCTCTCGCTCTCCATCATATCCACATGGCCAAACCACTTCAGTGTATTTCTCCTAACGCTTTTTATCATGTCCACAACCACACCATAACACTCCTTCACTTCAACATTTGTCAGTTTGTTTCACAATGTAACTCCTCATGCTTCACTCCAATAACTCATTTCCACTGCCCTCACTCTTGGCTTGTGTTGTTCCAACAAGGTCCAAGCTTCGCTTCCATACTTTAGAGTTGGTATCACAATAATATCATACAGCGACTTTTTTACTTCCATGCTCACATCCCTATTTCTTATCACTGCATTCAAAGAACCACCAAACTTTCTTCCCTGTTGTACCCTTTCAAGCGCATCAACCTCCAAACTTCTATCCGTACTCATCACACTCCCCAAGTACTTAAATCCACTCATATTTTCCATTTCCTCATCACCCAGCCTCACTGGATTCAGTGGCATCACTTCTCTCGAAGCCCAAAACTTTACTTTTTCTCACATTCATTTTTAGATTTCGTTTCTTAAAGACTTAAACACTCTTCAGAACTAATTCATCATGTCTTGCAGTTCCACTTCGTCTTCACAATGATACAGTATTATGTGCAAACTAATCCTTCTGCTTCTACTGTTAATCTTTTCTCTCCGTTGGGCTCCTCCGATCATAACCTTATTACCTTAACCTGTCCTACCACCCCAGTACGGCCTGTGGACCCTCCAAGGAAACGTCATCTGTGGTACTTTGGAGCTGCAGATTGGGAGGCCCTCAGGCAGTACTTCTTTGATTATCCCTGGAATGATTATATTTTCCGTTACCGAGAGCCATCTGAGTGTACCTTGCGCATTACGGAGGTTATTCATTCGGGCATGGGAGCATACATTCCATTGTCATTTCCTTTGACTAATGCAAGAAAGCCTTCGTTTAATCATGCTTGTTCTAATGCTGGTAGTAACAAGGAGAGGGCCTACAAAACGTACCGGAGCCAATCCACCACTGAATTACATCTGTTTTATGTTTCTGTCTGCTAAAAATAATTTCATCCGTACTAAATGCTCTCAACTCTTCAACTCGAATTCTTCCCGATTCTTCTGGCACCATGCCAGAAACCTTTCTAACAACTTTACTTCATCATCCTTCCCTCCTCTTTTCTACTCTGATGGCTCTGTAGCTGTTACTTCTACCGATAAAGCAGATCTCTTTGCTCAGACTTCCTTCTCCAATTCCACCTTAGACGATTCCGGTGCTGTTCCTCCAGCACTTCCCCCCTCTGACTTCCTCATGGCTGACATTAAGCTCATGTATTTTCTTCCATCACTGGCTTCAATACTAACAAGGCATGTGGGCCTGATGGAGTCCCTCCTACCGTCCACAAGAACTGTACTTCTGTGCTGACACCCTGCCTAGGTAAAATCTTTCGCCCTTCTCTTTCAAGTTGTACCTTTAATTCTCGTTGGAAGTTTGCTCTCATTCTGCCAGTCCCAAAGAAGGGTGACCATTCTCAACCTTCTAACTATCGTCCAATTGCTTTAACATCCTGTATTTCAAAAGTTTTCGAGTCAATTCTTAACAGAAAATTTTAAAGAATCTTTCGTATCACAACCTTCTTTCTGATCGTCAGTATAGGTTCCGTCAGGGACGCTCCACTGCCGATCTTCTCACCTACCTTTCAGACTCCTGGTCATCCTCCTTTCGGGACTTTGGCAAAAGCTTTGCCATTGCACTTGACGTCTAAAAGGCTTTCGATCGAGTCTTGTATAAATCTTTAATTTCCAAACTGCCCTCTTACGGTTTCTATGCTTCTGTCTGTGTCTTCATCTATAGCTTCATTTCTGGTCATTCTATAGCTGCTGTTGTTGATGGCCATCTCTCTTCTCCTAGATCTATTAACAGTAGTGTTCCTCAGGGCTCTGTCCTATCATAAACTCTCTTTCTTTTATTCTTCAATGATCTGAGCTGTACATCTAACCCTATCCACTCATATGCTGATGATTCCACCCTTCACCTTTCCATTCGGTTTCCTTAACGTTCATCTCAGCAGTTACTTCAACAAACAAGAGATGAGTCTATGGCACGTCAAATGTCTAACGAGGCTCGTATCTCTGGCTGGGGTAAAAATAATATTGTTTTTAATGCATCAAAGACTCAGTTCTTACACCTGTCAAACCGTCAAAATCTTCCACAAGAGTACCCACTAATTTTGAATTATATTCAGCTCAATCCTGCATCATCCTTGAACATGCTTGGGGTTTCTTTCACTCGGGATTTATCTTGGAAAGATCATATTGCATCTCTTGTAAAATCTGCTTCCAGGAGATTAGGTGTGCTAAGCCGGTTCCGTGCCTTCTTTACCCCTGGACAGTTGTTGACTTTATACACGGGTTTTATTCGCCCCTGTTTAGAGTACAACTCTCATGTGTGGGGAGGTTCTCCACATACAGCCCTTCTCAATAGGGTGGAGTCAAAGGCTTTTCGTCTCACCAGCTCTCCTCCTATTACTGGTTCCCTTCAACCTCTGTCTCTTCGCCGCGCTGTTGCCTCTTTATCTCTTTTCTATTGCTACTTCGATGGTCACTGCTCCTCTGAACTGTCTGCTTGCATTCCTCCACCTCAACAACGGGCGCGTAGCTCCCCTCTAGCAGCAAACTCTCATTCCTTTTCTGTCTAACTCTCTAATGCAAGAGTTAACCGTTACTCCCAGTCCTTCATTTATGCAACAGGTCAGCTCTGGAACTGTCTCCCTCTGTCTGTATTTCCTACTTCCTATGATATCCAGTCTTTCAAACGCAGTATGTCCAGGCATCACGAAATGAACGGATCTTGAATTTGGCTCTCTTTTGTATTGTTTTTTTTTTTTTTTCCAGGAAGGAACTGTCTTACGGGCTCAGCCTCTGGTTCCTTCTTCCTCACATAAAAAAAAGAACAGGAAGTTTCCAAACGCTGCACATTCTCATTAGGGCAGCTCAAACATTCACTGCCCTACCTAGTATCTCTTTTATAACTCCATCCATACACAGACTGAACAACCATGGAGACATGACACCTCCCTGTTTCAGTCAAACATTCAGAGAGGAAAATTCAGTTTACCATCCATATGCACTGCAGCCTTAACAACCTCATACATTCTCTTTACAGCATGCAACAGCTTCCCATTTACTCCACATAGTGTTTATATTTTTCACATTCCTAGCCGAATGCTAATCTCCCGCCAGAGTATGCTGTTGGCCATATCCAATATTTTGGCCGTATCTTGGTACCCTGAAGGATTCAGGTTGATGGCTCAAAATGTTCATGAAATCTAATGGAGCTAAAGGTGGGCGATAAAAACTAGTTGACCTTTGGCAGCAATTTTGTTGACCTTGACCTTGACCCCGATTGCCTATTTTTGAACTCGGCCAAGATTTTGGCCATATCTTGATACCCTGAAGGTTTCATGTTGATAGCTCAAGCCGTTCATGAGATATAATGGGAACAGATACACACACACACACACACACACACACACACACACACACACACACACAGAAAGAGAGAGAGAGACGGTCAATAACATTATCGCTCCGCCTTGTAAAGGCGGGCGATAACAAAACTGACAACAAAATTAGCTTACAAAAGACAGAAAACTGGAATCCTTGTGATAATCCTACATCATCCCAAGGCTAAAAAAAAAAAATAACCAACGAAACTGACAATCCGCACAATAAAACTGAAGGCTGCAGAGCCTTCCTAATAACACTCAGCCACTCCACAGACCCGTCTCGACTGTGCAGAATACTTTACAAACCTATGCAGAATAGAACCCAAAGAAGTCAAAGTTCAAGACCTGTGTTAAACTCTTGATGACAAATCTCATGAAAGACGGCGTCGATAAATTTGTGCCTTTATGCAGTCATGACTCCTCTTCCCACGAAACATCACCTTGCCTTGCATATGATCGTACAGTTATCTTTATCTCGGCCTTGTCTTTCTCATAATAATCTCCAAATATAGCTTGGCACGTAGCAGTGTACCCAACATGCAATGATCAATTACTGTATACTCTTTTTAACTGCGGACACTATAGGGAAAAAGCTCTCCCTCCCCCCCAAAAGAGTTTACTTACAGCGATGACTAACAGCTGCAGTAGAAGTGATAACGTGCACGGAAGCTGGTAATTTTTGAAGGCCACGTGTGGAATACCTGTGGTCGTTTGATGTGATCAGCCTGCACCCCTTGGCAGGGAGCATAGTCAACAACGATGCATAAAGGATAGACAAGTTCTGTCATCATTATTTGCTTCAGAACTTATCGTCAGAAACCGAAAGCTACACTACTTCACGCTATTTGCTGTAGTAATATGGCCATAAGTGCACAGCTAAGTGTCCATCACTTTATACAGTAGACGATGTTAAATCCCTTAAATCCATTAATTCCATGACGCGTTTCTTATTTTATACATGATACCTACAGGCTCTTCAGCTAGCTCGATAGATTGCCAACATAGTCGAAGATTAATTGAAGGCAATACTGAACTCCTGCAGTTGGAAAAGTCTCATTCGCTCAGTAAAAATCGTCTGTCAGTAGTATGCAAAAATCGAGGTACAAAATAGGTCACCGGACTGAAGGTAATATAATTCTTACATTAGAACAATTCGCGGCATTGGAAAATCAAGACATGCAGTTTGTCGCCTCTTTATACAAGAGTTGATGCATGCTCTGAAAACATGTTATTAGTGCAATACGAAGAGTGCAATAATTAACTAGAGCTCTCTCCATGGGGGTAATCACACCAGCCGCAAGCCGATACAACTAGCGCGGCTCGGAATATGACCATGACCTGGACCTCTTTTCACCAATTTTGAACTCGAAGATTTTCATCTGTACTACACAACTGTAAAATTTTGTGATATCTTGAGCAGTTGCGAAGTTATCGTAGTAACAGACATACAGACTTTGACCTACTTTCACCAATTTCGAACTCGTAGGAGATGTTTATCCCTACAACACACTTGTAAAATTTTGTGATGATATCATGAGCTGTTGCGAAGTTATCGTGCTATCAGACACACACAGACAAACTGAAAACACTACTCGTAGGTGATATTATTCCTTACTACACACCTGTAAAATTTGGTAATGATATCTTAAGCGGTTGCGAAGTTATCGTGGTGACAGACAGACAGACCTTGACCTACTTTCACCAATTTCGAACTCGTGATCGCTTTTATTCCAACTACATACCTGCAAAATTCTGTGATGATAACTTGAGCGGTTTCGAAGTTATCACACACAGACACACACACACACACACACACACACACACACACACACACACACACACACACACACACACACACTTAGAGGAATACAATATATGGAGAAGAGACAGAAATTTAAAAAAAGGAGGAGGAATTATAATATTAACTAAGAAAAATCTAAAAGTCAATGAAATAAAACTAGATATACCATCACAAGTAGAACTGATTGCAGTAGAGATCAACACATCTGAAGGTAAAGTAATTGTAGCCAATTTGTACATGCCTCCCAGATCAAACACATGGGAAAGAGATGAATATGAGGACCTGGCAGAGAGTACAATTCAGAGTTTAAGATCATTACTACATAAAATGGAAGAGAAATCGGAAAGAATTATACTAACTGGGGATTTTAATACAAATATAAATTGGAATACTCTAGATATAATTAGCCAAGAAAGCTCTTGGGACCAAAAGCTCCTGGATCTCGTACAAGAGTTTTTCCTAACGCAACATGTGAGGGAAACCACCAGAAAAAGAGGACTTGATGTACCTTCAGTGCTAGATCTAATATTTACTAGGCAAGAAAATGATATTGACAGTTTAATATATCACCCTCCACTCGGCAAAAGCGATCATGCAGTACTAAATTATAACTTCAGGATAGCATATGACATAGTAAACACCAATGACAGTTACAAAAAAAGCCTAAACTATAAAAAGGGAAATTATCAAGACCTAAAGAAGTATTTCTTAGAAGTTGATTGGGAAAATGAGCTTAGAGGACAAGATTTAAATGCTGTATATAAAAAATTCTGTGAATTTTATGAAATAGGAGTCCAGAAGCACATCCCACAGCACAAAGAAGCAGATAAGAAAATACAGAAATGGTTCAATACAGAATGTAAAAAATCAAAAGAAAGAAGAGATTTGTTGTGGAATAGATACAGAAGACACAATAGTGAAAGGGCGTATAATAATTACAAACAGGCAAGAAACGATTATTCAAGAATAAGGAGGGAAGCCCAAAAACAGTTTGAGGGGATATAATAAATAAAAGTAGTGATCAACCAAAGCTGTTTTACAGCTATATCAGAAGCAAAACCAAAGTAAAAGATATAATACAATCAATTAAGGATGAGGGAATCACTTATACACAAGAGAAAGATATTTGTGAAGCACTAAATAAGAATTTCCAATTAGTTTTTACAGAAGGAAAAAATTTTGAGAGGGACTATGTGGAACATGCATGTCCACACATACTACCAGATATACAAATAGCAAAAAAACTAATACAGGAGGAGTTAAGTAGATTAGACAAAGGAAAAGCAAGTGGTCCTGATGAAATTTCATGTTGGGTACTACGAGAATGTGCAAAGGAGTTAAGTAAACCATTATTTTTAATTTTCAAGAAATCCTTGAGTCAAGGTAAACTACCTGTTATTTGGAAAAAAGCAAATATTGTCCCTTTATTCAAGAAAGGAAATAGACAAAATCCACTCAACTACCGACCAGTATCACTGACCAGTGTTGTAAGCAAGGTATTAGAAAAGCTTATAAGAAAAGCTTGAGTAAATCCTCTAGAAGAACACAGTATGATAACAGAAAGACAGTTTGGTTTCAGAAAATGAAAATCATGTGTTACTAATCTGTTGAGGTACTATGACAGAGTAACAAACACAATACAGGAAAGGGAAGGATGGGTGGACAGTATCTATTTAGATTTCAAGAAAGCTTTTGACACAGTACCACACCAAAGACTTTTATGGAAACTGTACCATCAAGGAGGAATTCGAGGCAAACTGTTTTGTTGGATGCAAGACTTTCTCATAAAAAGAGAAATGAGAACAGTACTAAGAGGAAACTACTCATCATGGAAAGAAGTGACTAGTGGAGTACCACAGGGTTCAGTGCTGGCACCAATCATGTTTTTAGTGCATAAAAATGATATAAACAGTAACACTGGAAATGAGAGCTACCTGAATATGTTTGCAGATGATGCAAAAATACAAAGGAGAATTACTAACACAGACTCTTGTAAACAGCTAAAAGAAGAATTAAATAAACTTCATGAATGGAGTAGTACATAGCAAATGGAATTCAATGTGGACAAGTGTCATGTAATCAAGTTTGGTAGAAGTGGAAAAAGACCTGATTGGGATTATAAGTTAGGAAATAAAACCCTATACACATCAGAAAGAGAGAAAGACCTAGATGTGATTATCAATAACAGACTATCTCCAGCTGACCACATCAGTGAGAAGGTACGGAACATGTATACACTGCTTGCAAATATGAGAATAGCATTCACATACATAAATGAAGACATGCTAAGAAGGATAATAACATCATTCGTCGTCTGTGGCATTTTGGAGCCGCGGACTGGGAGGCCCTCAGGCAGTACTTCTTTGATTTTCCCTGGAATGATTATTGCTTCCATGGCCGTGAGCCATCTGAGTGTGCCTTGCGCATTACGTAGGTTATTCTCTCATGCATGGAAGCATACATTCCTTTCTCATATCCTTTGACTAACGCAAGAAAGCCTTGGTTTAATCACGCTTGTTCTAATGCTGTCCGCAACAAGGAAAAGGCCTACAAAAGGTACCGGAGCCAACCCACCCCTGAATCACATAATCTTTAAGTTTCTGCCCGGAATCGTGCTAAGTCTGTTCCTCGCTCTACTAAAAATAATTTCATCCATACTAAATGCTCTCAACTCTCCAACTCGAATTCTTCCCGCTCCTTCTGGCACCTTGCCAAAAATCTTTCTAACAACTTTACCTCATCATCCTTCCCTCCTCTTTTCTACTCTGATGGTTCTGTAGCTATTTCTTCTACTGATAAAGCAGATCTCTTCGCACAGACTTTCTCCTCCAATTCCACCTTAGACGATTCCGGTGCTGTTCCTCCATCACTTCCCCCCTCTGACTTCCTCATGGCTGACATTAAAATTTCTTCAGTTGATGTATTTTCTGCCATCACTGGCCTCAGTACTAACAAGGCATATGGGCCTGATGGGGTCCCTCCTGTTGTTCTCAAGAACTGTGCTTCTGTGCTTACACCCTGCCTAGGCAAACTATTTCGCCTTTGTCTGCCAACTTGTACCTTTCCTTCTTGCTGGAAGTTTGCTCTCATTCAGCCAGTCCCAAAGAAGGGTGACCACTCCCAACCCTCCAACTATCGTCCAATTGCTTTAACGTCCTGTATTTCAAAAGTTTTCGAGTCAATTCTTAATAGAAAAATTTTAAGACATCTTTCCTATCACAACCTTCTTTCCGATCGTCAGTATGGGTTTCGTCAGGGACGCTCCACTGGCGATCTTCTCACCTACCTTTCAGACTCCTGACCATCCTCCTTTCGGGACTTTGGCGAAAGCTTTCCCATTGCACTTGACATCTCAAAGGCTTTCAATCGAGTCTGGCATAAATCTTTAATTTCCAAACTGCCCTCCTACGGTTTCTATCCTTCTATCTGTGTCTTCATCGCTAGCTTCCTTTCTGGTTGTTCTATAGCCGCTGTTGTAGACGGCCATCGTTCTTCTCCTAGATCTATCAACAGTGGTGTTCCTCAGGGCTCTGTCCTATCACCAACTCTCTTCCTTTTATTTATCAATGATCTTCTAAGCTGTACATCTAACCCTATCCACTCATACGCTGATGACTCCACCCTTCACCTTTCCATTCGGTTCCCGCAACGCCCATCTCAACAGTTACTTCAAGAAACAAGGGATGAGGCTATGGCACACCTAATGTCTGACTTGGCTCATATCTCTGACTGGGGTAAAAATAATATGGTTGTCTTTAATGCATCTAAGACTCAGTTCTTACACCTATCAACCCGACAAAATCTTCCACAGGTATACCCACTAATGTTTAATAATATTCAGCTTAATCCTGTATCATCCTTGAACATGCTTGGGGTTTCATTTACTCGGGACTTATCTTGGAAAGATCATATTACATCTCTTGTAAAATCTGCTTCCAAGAGATTGGGTGTGCTAAGCCGACTCTGCTCTTTCTTTACCCTTGCACAATTGTTGACTCTATACAGGGGTTTTATCCGCCCCTGTGTGGAGTACAACTCTCATGTGTGGGGAGGCTCCCCACATACAGCTCTTCTCAATAGGGTGGAGTCAAATGCTTTTCGTCTCATTAACTCTCCTCCTCTTACTGACTCCCTTCAACCTCTGTCTCTTCGCCGCACTGTTGCATCTTTATCACTTTTCTATCACTACTTTAATGGTCACTGCTCCTCTGAACTGTCTGCTTGCATTCCTCCACCTCTACGACGGGCGCGTAGCACCCGTCTGGCAGCAAACTCTCATCCCTTTTCTGTCCAGCTCTCTAATGCAAGAGTTAACCGTTACTCCCAGTCTTTCATTTATGCAACAGGTCAGCTCTGGAACTGTCTCCCTCTGTCTGTATTTCCTGCTGCCTATGATCTCCAGTCTTTCAAACGTAGTGTGTCCAGGCATCTCAAAATGATCGGATCTTGAATTTGGCTCTCTATTGTATTTTGTTTTTCTCTTGGAGGGAACTGTTACTGCGGGCTCATGGCCTTTCGTTCCTTCTTCCTCGCATTAAAAAAAAAAAAAAAAAATTTATTAGACCAACCCTGGAATATGCATCAGTAGTCTGGAGTCCTCATCTCAAAAAGCACATAGACAAGATTGAAAAAGCTCAAAGGGCCGCTACAAGATGGATACCAAGCTTAAGGGACCTAAGCTACGAAGAAAGACTAAATAAACTGAATCTACCAACACTACAGGAGAGAAGAAAAAGAGGTGACATGATAATGCTGTATAAGTGCATATCAGGGAAAGAGAAAATAGACATAAATGATTACTTAACATATGGAGAAGCATCAGCAAGAGGACACTGCAAAAAACTGCATAAGAAGAGAGGTGATAAAGACGTAAGGAAATTCAGTTTCCCAAACAGAGCAATTGATCAATGGAATGCACTACCGAATGAAATAGTGTGTGCTAAAACAATTCACAAATTTAAGGATATGTACGATAAATATGGTTTAAGACACGGGACAGTACGAGCTTGACTCATTCCTGTAAAGATACAATTAGGTAAGAACAATTAGGTAAGAACACACACACAAACTGAAAACAATACCAGCTTTGCTATCGCGGCTGGTAATTATTCATAGTAGCAAAAGATAATAAAAATAGTTTATATTTGATATCTCACATTAGCATAGGGAAGACTGTACGATGGTGGTAGTCCACCATTATTTATTACACTGCATTGAAATGTTGGTATAGTTGTTCCACCTTAACTTGACGGAGATGCCCTTCCCTTTCTTGTTTATTTCCCGTACATCAGTCACAGAATACAACCATATTGTAGCTATACATCCTTCCCATAACACTTTTCGTGACAGGAACCATACTCTAATGTTAATCTTTTCTTATAGCTCAACATTATTGATGGAAAACTTTATGTTTTAGGCCAAGTACATATCAACAGAGGATAGCAGCCGTGTTCTGAACCCTTGGAATCCGGTGATATAAGTACAACGGAGTACAAAGGAAAGCAAACAGCAACAGACCTTATGATCCTTTTGAGGCTGTTACTGAGCAGACTATAACTACGAAATGTAATTCTACATGCTGAAGGATAAGGAGAGTAAAGCAAGTAGGCTCGTCCGGCCTCCAAACCCTCCAGTTAAAACTGGCAAGAAAATGTGAGGAAAACCACCATGCAGCATGGAAAAACTGACATTGAAATTTCATAGGAAAGACTGAAAAGGAAAAGTTACATTCTATAATAAGTTATCCATAAGCTACCAGTATGAATATCCTGAAAGACAAAGTAGTCAAATGACCAGTCGAATAAATACAGGTAAATAATGCATGACACTATGTACAGGTACGTTGAGTTAATGAGGCATCTGCAGACACAGTGTGGAAATTGCACAGTGCACAGTATGGATGTTCAGGGGTGGTGTGGCAGCCTTGCCTGGCGCTATTAAGGTAGGTAGCAGTTAATCAGGCCCCAGCTCCATTCGCTCCACTGTGACAAAGAACTTTCCCATGCGGAACAAGCACATTAGTCACCTCCTGGAACAGTGACCCTGGTACATTAAAAAAAAAAAAAAAAAAAAAAAAACAGTGGTGGTCACTTGATTAACAGGGACCCTGAGTGATCCTCAGCCCATGACAGGTTGAAAATATGAGTAGTGACCATTAACTCAGGGCTATCTGTGCATATATTTGCATTTAATAAATTATTCCAGGCTCTCTCTTTCTCTCTCTCTCTCTCTCTCTCTCTATATATATATATATATGTATACACACACACAAGTATTTTATTCAGGAGTAAACATATTAAACTGGGGGATGGACGACAGATATTTATCCAAGCGACCTTCAGAGATTGATAATGTATTATAATTTACTACATAGGAAAGCAATTTGTTCCATGTTTTTACATCTCCTAAAGAAGAAATGCTTAGCTTCATGCGACTGGAATCGTTTGCCAATTAGTTTATGTCCATTGCCTCTAGTATAATTCGAGTGATCAACTATGAAGTATTAATCGACAGCCATGTTATCATGTACTTTGAATATTTTGAATACTTGAATTAAATCTCCTAGTAACCTCAGTTTAGTAAGGGTAAAGAGATTCAGGACTTCTAAACGTTCCTCGTACGGTTTATTTCTCAGTCTAGGTATCATCTTTGTCATACTTCGCTGTACTCTTTCAAGCTTTTCCATATCCTTTTTGTAATACGGTTACCAAAATTGAATGCAATACCCCAAGTGCGGGCGTACTAAGGAATTACACAAAGTGAGGGCGATTTTGTTCACCTTTGGCCATGCCTCAGCTCTTTGTCTGTTAGTGAGATAATTACAATAACAAAAAAAATAAGGAACGAAAGAAAGAAAGATGTACTCGAATAATGAGAACAAAATACACTGCAATTACCACACGATGATCTTAACTTTGGATCGAAATGTACACACAATACATCTTTTCACTAACTCTCCCAGTTGTAGAGTGTTGCTTCTCTTCCTTTACTAAGGGACATTAGTACAGACAACAATTACAAAAACAACACATTACGGAATCCTGCATAATACTTGCGTCTCTTCAAGTCTCCCAAAGGAGTTCGAAGAGATTCTGCTGCAAGCATAAAATCTTGGAATTAGTTGTTCCTCTCGTTGGCCTTTTCCTCTGTGACAATAATTTATAATATAATAGTAATAATAATAATTTGTAAATCACACTTAAACCTTACTTTCTTCACATACGACATTCACCAGTAAAGAATGCTGAAGTCTGGCTACAGTACTACACCAAACCTGCAAGGAGCATCATTTTTTTATACATTCTGTCAGTCTGTGGCAGGAATATTTATCTGATGCAAGTTCAAGAAATCATTTCACTAACCCTTCCATGCATAGGTGCCTCCTCTGTTTTGTGATGGTTAGTTAGTTGGGGCTAAGATGCGAATGAATGTGTTTGAATGGATGAGTAAATGGGGAGTGTGTCGTCCTGTCTCGGCTACCTCCCTCTCCTTGGGGGAAGCAGCCTAGGTATATAGATAGATAGATAGATAGTTAGAATAAGAAAGACTTACATTTCGAATATCCTGCTTAATACTCACGGTTATGTCAGTTTGTTACAGAGGACCAGATGCAGGCGTGAAGCGTTTTAATTTGGGATCAGCAGGTGTGTATATCCCGACCGGCACTAAAACCAACGCTTGTCTTCTTTCTCTCCTATTTTGAACCTAAGATCATTTGCAAGTTTTCCTCATGTAACGCACTTCACACATCTAACTGAATCCATTACCACCGAAAACAAATAAGTAAATAGATAAAACTGAAGCCTTATCGGATGTCACATTCTAAGGTCATCATGGGCATAAATAATCCATTATATTTTTGTCTGTGGATTTGGTGTTTTCCTAATTTTCTTCGAATGCCCGTAAGTCCTGTTTTCTACCCATATGAACTAGATTGGTTATAGATGGTGGCAGGCGATGGTATGAGATTAAGACAATGGGAAGCGAGTGTGCGTGAACCAAGAGGTGCGTGATGTACGTATGGGGACCTTGGCGTAGACCGTCGATACCGAGCGAACGCCAAGCGTGCACTGGCTGGGGCTTGGCCTCCGAGACCTGAGTGGTGGGTGTGCGTGTGTGCATGTTTGTGTGTGTTGGTTTGTATGCGTGTAAAAGCCATCGCCATAGCTCCAGTGTGTGTGTGTGTGTGTGTGTGTGTGTGTGTGTGTGTGAAGCAGTCATTACCTCCTCTTCTCATTCTCCCAAAAACAGCCAGTGTTACTTTTATCGCAGGAACATTATTACTTCCTGTTTAACAAGGTACTTGACACTTCGTCAGTTTTATGATAACCTTAGTATTAAATGTTTCTTCCTAGATTTCGAAACTTAAGTCGTCGTCCCTCCATGTTCTACAACAAACTATTACCTCATATCCTTATACTGCCCTTTATCGTACTACTATATAAAATCATTTTCATACTCTCTGAATAGTTATGGTCAAAAGTTCTTTTACTCTGCCCCGGGCCAGTGCCAGATGACCTTATCAGATCTGACTCATTCAACCAGTAATGTTCAAGTGGGTTTGCAGTGTTGGGATCTCTTTCATTAGGTTAAAAACCCATGCGTGTAAAAGGCTTTTTAAACACTACCACTCCCGCCACACTCCACCTTTGAACAGTCCATTCCATATCATTTCATTCGCTTTCTCTTCGTCACACCTACATCTCTTCCCTGTATATCTTCAGCTACCATAAATTCACCTTGCTGTTCGAACTTTAATCTCTTCCACTACATACGTTTTCACTGTGACTCTTCACACTCTCGTTTCCCCACATTCTCCACATTCCTCCATATTTCCTGCTATTCATCTCACCCAGCATGTCTCCTCACCCTCACTTGTACACACATTTCCATATATCGACGATGCCGGTGGTGTACTGGAAAACACACCCAGTCCAAAAGTAGAAACACTCGAGTTCGACTGTCACACGTGTCACATTGTTGAGTGCAGTGTGGATCCTGTGTCCCTGTTCACCCAGCAGTACTACTGAACACCTGAATGCAGCACCAGTCGTTGCTTATCCTATTCTTGGACAAGGTTGGGACTGGGAATAAGTTGACTGTCTTCCTCAGTGACTTTCGTGCAGTCGATTGGCAGTAACTCTGATTCTTAGGTTTGTCCAATAGCTCTCCACCTCACTCATCAGTTTTTACAGTTCTCACCCCATCTCCACACCACCATTATCATCTTTACCCCATTTCCACACCATCATTATCATCATCTTTACCCCATCTCCTCATTATTATTATCATCATCTTAACCTCATTTCCTCACCATCATTATCATCATCTTTACCCCATCTCCTCATCATTATCATCATCTTTACCCCATCTCCACACCATCATTATCATCATCTTTACCCCATCTCCACTTAACCATTATCATCATCTTTACCCCATCTCCACACCATCATTATCATCATCTTTACCCCATCTCCACACCATCATTATCATCTTTACTCCATCTCCACACCATCATTATCATCTTTACCCCATCTCCACACCATCATTATCATCATCTTTACCACATATCATAATTATCATTATCTTTACACCATCTCCACACCATCATTATCATCATCTTTACCACATATCATTATTATCATTATCTTTACACCATCTTCACACCATCATTATCATCATCTTTACCACATATTATTATCATTATCTTTACACCATCTCCACACCATCATTGTCATCATCTTTACCCCATCTCCACACCATCATTGTCATCATCTCTACCCCATCTCCACACCATCATTGTCATCATCTTTACCCCATCTCCACACCATCATTGTCATCATCTCTACCCCATCTCCACACCATCATTGTCATCATCTTTACCCCATCTCCACACCATCATTATAATTATCTTTATCCCATCTCCACATCATTTTTATCATCATTCCAATCATAATTCCGACAGAGGCGATGCTGAGGTAGGATGCAGAACGCCCTGTAAAATAGGCAACCCAGTCAGCCACAGTTCATTCATGCCTTCGAAATCCCGACTTCACGTAGAAAAATAATTCATTCTGGTCACATTCTTTAACTGTATTTATTTTCAAGTATATTCCATATACTGTCATTTGCCGTACTTATTACTTTTGTACATTTGGTGAATGTTTGGGAGTATCAGATAGAGCCAGGATTCCGAGGGCTTGAATGGTGAGTGAATGGACGCGTGGGCCATTGAACTGGGCAAATTTAGGCTGTCCGGATGTTGCTACTCCTCACCCTGCCCTAGGGTATGAAACGTGGTCCGGATGATGATGATGAAAGTTTTTATGCGCTTCACTTCATCATCACTATCATCATCATCATCATCACCAGCAGCAGCAGCAGCAGCAGCAGCAGCAGTACCACCACCACCACCACCACCATAATGACCCATCCCCATCTAACTGGGATGAGGAAAATCCACAACCAAAGCGCTTGGAGTTCAAAACTTGAAAAATTTTGAACAGCGTGTCCATTGTAATATACACATCATCCAAACCTTATGAATTCCCTTCAGTTATTCGCATTTCTCTTTATAGCAGAGTCAGTCTCTCGGCTGTCACGTAAAAAATGGGTACCAAACTCAACCAAATGGACCTTTTGGCATTCCTGCAGCCTTATTTACTTCCATAACTCCATTTGTCATACGAGTACACTGATACACTATAGCCATTCACCATTTTCTTGGCCTAACACCTCTCTCTCTCTCTCTCTCTCTCTCTCTCTCTCTTCCATCACACCCTTGTATTCACTCATAATACGCATTTCTGTGCTAATTTTTCCACATGACAAAAGTAAAACTACCTACACACGCACAAAACCACAAGTATATGTTTGTGCTTCCCTCTCAGACATAAACATATCTTGCTGTCAGTATGTACACAACAAAAAATGGGGCGAGGTGGATGTATGCAGTAAGGTAGAATATTTTGTGTATGTGTATGTACATATGTGTGTGTGTGTGTAGGTATGTCAGAGAGAGAGAGAGAAAGAGAGAGAGAGAGAGTGAGAGAGGGGGGGGGGTTTGGTGAAGGCTTGGTGCATAAGCGTGGGGAAGAAAATGCGTACGTTGATATCTTTTGACATGTTAGAGAAAGAGAAATATGATCACACTGGTAAAAGAAAAAAAAAGTAAATGGAGTCAAGAAATTTATGGAAACATCGACCAAAAAGAAAAAAAAAGTATGTAATTTTTGCCGTCTGGAAATAGGTTTCTGCCTCGGTTATTAACTTTTTCTGAGCCTGCAAAAGATGGTGGCTGTGGGGGTACCGGGGGATGGGTGTAAGGAAGGGTGGAAAGGGTGGCTGTGGGGGTACCGGGGGATGGGTGTAAGGAAGGGTGGAAAGGTTGGTTGTCAGGAGGGAGGCAGGGGCTTCAGTCTAGCCAGGTGATTACTGGAGAATATTTTGAAAGTATACAAACATCTGCCTTCTATCTTTAACCCTTCTCAGTTTTGTTTTGTTTTTTTCTTCTATGATTGTCATTTTCTACATTTTTAGCAACCTCTCTCTCTCTCTCTCTCTCTCTCTCTCTCTCTCTTTCAGCTAAAAACCCGATTCCTCTTTCTCTCGTCGCATTGCCCTTGTATGTTGTCAGTTCTTCACACTACTAAGGTTTTCCCTTTCACCGCTCTTTTTCTCATCTTCATTCCTTGCCTTGATGAGAGAGAGAGAGAGAGAGAGAGAGAGAGAGAGAGAGAGAGAGAGAGAGAGAGAGAGAGAGACAGACAGACAGACAGACAGACAGACAGGCAGAGACTGACTGACGGACTGACTGCCAGACAGACTGACTGAGACTGACGGACTTACTGGCAGACTGACAAACTGACTGACAAACTGACTGACTGAATGGCTGAGTGACTGACTGATTGGCTGACTGACAGACAGACAGACTGACTGACTGACTGACTGACTGACTGACTGACTGACAGACTTACAGACTAAGAGACTGTCAAACTGACAGACAGACTGACAAACAGACTGATTGACACAAACTGACAGACAGACTGACTGAGAGAGAGAGAGAGAGAGAGAGAGAGAGAGAGAGAGAGAGAGAAAGAGAGACGATATATAATGGCAAGTATATATGAGCATAAAGAGCATTATTATCACAATGATCATATAGGGTAAAGAAGATAAGCTAAACTTTCATGGTTTCGTTCCTGTTTACTTGATATGCCTCGTCTCCTTTTTTTTTTTCTTGCTCCTTTTCTCGTCGCCCATTTCCTTTTCGTGTTATCTCATTTCAGTCGTCTTCTTTACCTTTCCCTTTTCCTTTTCCTTCCTCGCCTACCCTTAACCTCTCTCTTTTCTTCTCACCATTTGTTTTCTTTCTTTGTCCCTTTGTCTCTTCTACTTTCTTTTTGTATTCTTTTCTTGGGTCGTATTCTCGTTGAATTTGTAAAATTCATTACCCCTCCTCCTTCACGATTTAGCTTAATATGACATCATTATTCTATCGTTAGCAATTCCTGAACCTACGTCAGCAACAAATGTCTAAATTGAATAATATATATATATATATATATATATATATATATATATATATATATATATATATATATATATATATATATATATATATATATATATAAACAAACTGTTAAGAAAGAGGTATGAAGGAGTCACCTTAACCCCTAGACTGCTAGGTTTGCTCTGGACTTAACATGATGTTTGCATAAACAGAATATTAATAGTGAACGAATAGTAGAGAAAAGGCCACTAGAGACAGTTTTGCAGCATCATGGGTTTTTCTCACTTTGATAAATTATTCTAGTGTTAGCATGAATGACATACCCACTCTCACCATCAATAGCATTGGAGTTACCCAAAGAAAATATGGCTTCTTAGGTCACAAGAAAGTAAGGTTACTAAGGTCACACGAAAACAAGGCTCTTAGGGTCACATGAAAACTAGGCTCCTAAGGTCACACGTAAATGAGGCTCCTAAGGTCACACGAAAATAAGGCTCCTAAGGTCAAACGAAAATAAGGCTACTAAGGTCACACGAAAACAAGGCTACTAAGGTCACACGAAAACAAGGCTACTAAGGTCACACGAAAATAAGGCTCTTAACGTCACACGAAAATAAGGCTTTTCAGGTCACACGAAAGTAAGGCTCCTAATATCACACGAAAAAAAGGCTGCTAAAGTCACATAGGTCTTACAGTCCTTGGCTAATCGAGTTTAAAGTGATTGATGTTTTTCCCTTGATCATGGTGACTGATCTTAAATTGTTCATTAGAGAGTCCTTTCAGAGGCAGGAGATGCGGCAGGGAGGGGTTGATTGAGAGGGAGAAGATGGGGGCGAGAGATAGAGGGGGAGAGACAGGTGAGGGGGAAGAGGAGAAAAATCACTCGGCACAGAGAAATTGATAAGGTGAAAAGACGAAAGAACACACAAAGATTGTAATATCTGCGTCCCACACATCATTTAAGAACCAGATATTTAACTCTGTACATACAACATTGATCTTCTATCTATATACATAGGCTGCTTCCCCCTAAGAAATAGGGATAGCCGAGACAGGACGACACACTCCCAATTTGCTCATCAACACACACACACACATTTTCTCGTATCGTAGCCCAAAGGGGAGGTCTTTATCCTGTACAATCAAAATCAATTACTTCATCCCTTGCTGATCCGGTAATTTTTACTTTTTTTTTTTTTTTTTTTTTTAAATACAGGCCAACTCTTTGGACATGGACTGTGCCATTGACCCTTGATTAATTTCGAAACTGACTGTCTTCGTCCTTTCATTACCCTGAACCCTTCCACACATTTTGGTGCAAATCCGATATAAATTGGTTAAACTGAATTTACCATGTGACTTTGAACTAAAACCCACGAGTCTCAAAAGTATTACGTAAACTCCTTCAGACATCAGTCCTTCCACCAGGCTTGATCTAAATGAGATATATACTTTTCTTTTTTAGCTATTTTCTTCATCACAGAAACACACGAATGGAACGTTGTTCTGTAACCTTGCCTTCTGACTGTTCTCAAAGTCGATTTGCTCTCTCCTTGCTTTACCTTCAACACTCCCACAGTTTTTAAAAATCTAAATTGGATTAAAAACTTGCAGGCTAACCATGCCATATGACCTTGCACTTTGATGTGTTGTTCTGTACAACGAAAAGTCAAAGAACTGGCTGATCCTCAGCCTTCCATCCAGTTTTGGGTAAAATCAGATGAAAACGGGCTGAGTTTACACACACACACACACACACACACACACACACACACACACACACACACACACACACACAAACACACACACACACACACACACACGCACGCACAGCGATACAATACCCCTGGTGCGCTAACCAGGTGTGAGTTGTGTGAGTTTAATAAAACGAAGGGGGACAGGGAGTGAGAGAAGGAGACGGAAGGAAGAAGTGTGAGGAAAAGCAGTAGGAGATAAGAAAAAAATAAGAAATGGAAGGAAGACAAAATGAAGAGAGACTGCGAATGCAAGGGAGAGAAGAGAGGGAATGAAGGAAAGGAGAAGGGAAGAGCAAGAAAATTAACGGGAGGGGGAGAGAAGTAGATGGACAGGGGAAGAAGCGCAAGAAAGGAGGAGGGCACGAGAGGCGAGATGGAGAGAGAAAAGAAAAAAAGCTAAGAGAGAAGGGGGAACTAGTGGGAAAGAGAGGGAGAGCTGGGAGGAGGAGGACAAAACAAGGAGAGAGGAGGAAGAGGGAGGGAGAATGAAGTACAAAGGGATTAATTATAGGAAGAGAGAACGAAGGGGGAGACGTGGAGGGAGTATGAGAAATGGGATTTGTATGAAAGGAATAGGACAGGAGAGGAGGGAGGATGGGAAGAGAAAGGCAGGTACAAAGGAGTACAAAGGAAGGCAAACAGGACCATCTTGCAACATAGGGCCACCATGTATCATAGAATAACTGCCATGGAAATTTCTTAGGAAACTCTAAACAGGAAAAAAAAAAAAGAAACTTCATTCTAAGCCACCTTAATCAGAAAGGGAAAAATAACATTATCTGAAAAACTGCTGCTGCATTTTCCACGATCGGCAAGAGAGGAATATTCAGTCAGTCATATTAATAATTCAGCCATGAAAGGTTTAACTGAGGATCAGAGGGCACACACTCATCTAATCATATTTAAAAGGTTATTACCTGTCCCTGCCCCAGAGGGGCTCGGGAGGGGAATTGTTTTCTCTAGGTTTGTCTGTTTGTTTCTTTGTCTGTCGGTCTGTCTGTCTTTGAACAACTTTACGCGATAACTATTGGTGCGATTTTGATTAAATTACAGGAATGACGGGCTATGGCCTGATCACCTAAATATATCTGGGGCCAAACTGGACCAAAGCCCAGGCTGTAGGCCCGAAAATGTGAAAAATGGTAAAAAATAAAAAATTGTTTCTTTCTCCATAACTCCTTTCAATTTCGCCATATCGACATGAAATCTAAACTTAAAGGTGCATCTTTCAAACCTGCATCCTATAACATGCCTCATTAACATCAGGGGGGGTCACACCCCAGTTAGCGGTAAGGGGGTCAATGTCAGGTGGGTCGGGTCTAAAATTTCAAATAGGCATAAAATCGTCAATTTTCACTCGATTTACTCCAAATATGATATGTGACATCTTTGACTAGATGTCCTGTTGTGTTTATACGTCAGCACTAAAATGACTGCCAGGAATGGGTTTGCCGTGCCTTGGCATCGCTTCTTGTTACTATATGGCAGTCTAACAACACTACTGAAGAAAAAATGTTTTGTTAGACTGGATGCTTTGCCGATGATTTAATACCGTTACCAATAGTATAATTTGACAGACCAATTGCCAATGCTTGTCAGATTCATGTCACGTGACTTAAAATGTGTCTACATGAATCAGATCCCCTCGTGATCTGCTCTTCCATAAGTGAACCACATTTACCTCTACTAAACGTTCCTCTAACAGTATGTTCCTTAATCTGGGTAACATTTTTGTAACTTTCTGATGCACTTTTTCTAATACCTCCATATCCATCTTGTTATATGGTGACCAAAACTGAAAACAACACTCCAAGTGTGGTCATACATAGAGAGAGAGAGAGAGAGAGAGAGACCGTGCATGTGTGTGTCTGTGAGTTTATGTACGTGTGTGTGTTTGTGCGTTTTTTTGGTGTGTGTGAGGGTAGGAAGAGAACAAAGAGCAAGGAGCCGGAAAATACAAAGTGGGGAGCGAAAGACGATAAGGAAACTGGCAGTGGGAAGACGATGACTGGAAAAAGGTAAAAAGGAAACGCAATGAGAGACGAGGAAGGAAGAGACAAAGCAAGAAGCACGTGAGGAAAGGAGGTAAACAATCTCTCTCTCTCTCTCTCTCTCTCTCTCTCTCTCTTAAAGGTAAGGACTGAGGTATGACAGGTGAGGAAGGGGAAGAGGATACAGGAGAGAACAGAAACATGTTAAAAAGAAGAAGAAAGAGATAGGAGGGAAATGAACATAAGTTTCTGAGAGAGAGAGAGAGAGAGATTCCACAAGCATGAAGAATAAATCATTGCTCGATGCGTAAATATAAATATAATATCCACCCAGGACTTTCATGATCACATTAATATGCATATCCCACTGGAACACTCTATTTGCACATTCTCATTGGCACACAAATACTGCGCCTATATAAGAGAGAGAGAGAGAGAGAGAGAGTTGCCTACATGACATTGCGTGATTTAATAATAATTTATACTTTTTTTTTGTTTGCAGAAAATAAATAGAGCAAATGAAGTAATAAAAATCCATACACCAGATTACAGCTGCCCTCATTTCACAAAACATGTAACAGCTGGACTTTGCCTGCAGCAGGGGTAACCTAATCTGGGGAAGCTGGTTCCAAAGGGAAGCAGTTCGAGGAATAAAGGATTTCTCACAGGTAGAAGTTCTGCAGTATGGTAATGTGAAAGTCAAGTCATGGGCGTTACCAAATTCCCATGTAGCACAGGGGAAGGCACGAAGTTGTCTTTGTTTATATCTGACTGTCTATCTTTTTTTTTTTTTTTTTTGCTAGGAAGAAGGAACCAAAGGCCACGAGCCCGCAATAGCTGTTTTTTCCAAGAGAAAAACAAAATACAAGAGAGACAAATTCAAGATCCGCTAATTTCGAGATGCCTGGACACACTGCGTTTGAAAGACTGGAGATCATAGGAAGCAGGAAATCCAGACAGAGGGAGACAGTTCCAGAGTTGACCTGTTGCATAAGTGAAGGACTGGGAGTAACGGTTAACTCTTGCATTAGAGAATTGGACAGAAAAGGGATGCGAGTTTGCTGCTAGACGGGTGCTACGCACCCGTCGTAGAGGTGGAGGAATGCATGCAGACAGTTCAGAGGAGCAGTGACCATTGAAGTAGCGATAGAAAAGAGATAAAGATGCAACAGTGCGGCAAAGAGACACAGGTTGAAGGAAGCCAGTAAGAGGAGGAGAGTTAATGAGACGAAAAGCCTTTGACTCCACCCTATTGAGAAAAGCTGTATGTGGGGAACCTTCCCACACATGCAAGTTGTACTCCACACAGGGGCGGATAAAACCCCTGTATAGAGTCAACAGTTGTGCAGGGGTAAAGAAGGAACAGAGTCAGCTTGGCACACCTAATCTCTTGGAAGCAGATTTTACAAGAGATGTAATATGATCTTTCCAAGATAAGTCCCGAGTGAATGAAACCCCAAGCATGTTCAAGGATGATACAGGATTAAGCTGAATATTAGTAAACATTAGTGGGTACACCAGTGGAAGATTTTTGCCGGGTTGATAGTAAGAACTGAGTCTTTTATGCATAAAAAACAACACGATTATTTTTACCCTAGTCAGAGATACGAGCCAAGTCAGACATTAGGTGAGCCATAGCCTAATCCCTTGTTTGCTGAAGTATATAACTGCTGAGATGGACGTTGCAGAAACCGAATGGAAAGGTGAAGGGTAGTCATCAGCGTACGAGTGGACAGGATTAGATGTACAGCTTAGAAGGTCATTGATGAATATAAGGAAGAGAGTTGGTGATGGGACAGAGCCCTGAGGAACACCACTGTTAATAGATCTAGGAGAAGAACGATAACCGTCTACAACAGAGGCTATAGAACGACCAGAAAGGAAGCTATAGATGAAGGCACAGACAGAAGGACAGAAACCGTAAGAGGGCAGTTTGAAAATTAAAGACTTACGCCAGACTCGATCAAAAGCCTTTGAGATGTCAAGTGCAATGGCAAAGTTTTTGCCAAAGTCCCGAAAGGAGGATGACCAGGAGTCTGAAAGGTAGGTGAGAAGATCGCCAGTGGAGCATCCCTGATGGAATCCATACTGACGATCACAAAGAAGGTTGTGATAGGAAAGTTGCTTTAAAAATTTTCTATTAAGAATTGACTCGAAAACTTTTGAGATACAGGATGTTAAAGCAATTGGACGATAGTTAGAGGGTTGGGAATGGTCACCCTTCTTTGGAAATGGCTGAATGAGAGCAAACTTCCAGCAAGAAGGAAAGGTACCTGTTGATAGACAAAGGCAAAAAAGTTTGCCTAGGCGGGGTGTAAGCACAGATCTTGAGAACAAGAGGAGGGACTCCATCATGCCCATATTCCTTGTTAGTACTGAGGCCTGTGATGGCAGAAAATACATCAGCTGAAGAAATTTTAATGAGGAAGTCAGAGGGGGAAGTGATGGAGGAACAGCACCGGAATCGTCTAAGGTGGAACTGGAGGAGAAAGTCTGTGCGAAGAGATTTGCTTTATCAGTAGAAGAAATAGCTACAGAACTATCAGAGTAGAAAAGAGGAGGGAAGGATGATGAGGCAAAGTTGTTAGAAAGATTTTTGGCAAGGTGCCAGATGGAATGGGAAGAATTCGAGTTGGAGAGTTGAGAGCATTTAATATGGATGAAATTATTTTTAGCAGAGCGAAGAACAGACTTAGCACGATTCTGAGCAGAAACGTAAAGATGATGTGATTCAGGGGTGGGTTTGCTCCGGTACCTTTAATAGGCCCTCTCTTTGTTGTGAATAGCATTAGAAAAAGCGTGATTAAACCAAGGCTTTCTTGTGTTAGACAAAGGCTATGAGAAAGGAATGTATGCTTCCATGCACAAGAGAATGATTTCTGCAATGTGCAAGGCACACTCAGATGGCTCCCGGCCATGGAAGCAAGAATCATTCCAGGGAAAATCAAAGGAGTACTGCCTGAGGGCCTCCCAATCCGCAGCTCCAAAGTGCCACAGACGACGTATCTTTGGAGGGTCCACAGGCTGTACCAGAGAGATAGGACAGGTTAAGTGATAAGGTTGTGATCGGAGATCCCCAACGGAGAGAAAAAATTAACAGTGTAAGCAGAAGGATTAGTTGTAAGGATGAGGTCAAGTATGTTGGAGCTCTCTCCAAGGCGGTCAGAGATATGGTAGGGTGCTGTACAAGCTGCTCTAGGTCATTAAGGTTAGATAAGATGTAGGCTTGTTCACCAGGTGGATCAGTGAAAGGAGAGGAGAGCCAAAGGTGGTGGTGAACATTGAAATCTCCTAAAATGGAAATTTCAGAGAAAGGAGAAATGGATAGAATGTGTTCCATCGGAGAAGTAAGATAGTCGAAGAATTTTTGATAGTCGGTAGAATTAGGGGATAAGTAAACAGCACAGATGTATTTAGTCAGAGAATGACAGGAAAGCCGAAGCCAGAGTGTAGAGAATTCTGAAGAATCGAGTTTAGGAACATAAGAGAAAGATAAGTCGTTGCGTATATATACACAACAGTCACCTTTGTCTTTGAAATGAGTATAGAGAAAGTAGAAGGTAACAGATAATATCTAAAATATACTGGATATACGTGGAAGAAAAGGTATAAAGTTGGGAATGACATGAGGCAATTACAATTAAAATCCTAAATCACCATGTGTTTCAATACTCAATCGTTGCAAAGTTATAGTTACTGATTATCTCATGGGCAAATCTGGCCACCATCATGACTCAGGCCATCAATTATTATAGCTCCTTAGCGGTGGATTTTGGCACACCAAGTGGTGTAAAACTTGACCTCCAATCTCTTTATCGATCATTCCTCCAAATTATGTATCTTACATCCGGGACACACACACACACACACACACACACACACACACACACACACACACACACACACACACACACACACACACTAATTTCCGTGGTAGTGTATATAATTTTTCTGTACACCAAAATTACTAGGTTTCATTATGGATGTTTTACACTACCTTTGCTATAATTATTGTGCTCGGTTTTTGCTAGCTAAGTGATACGTCACTTATATGAAAGTTTTGCCGATTTAGCTTAATTTAACAGCACACTAATATTTGAAGTTGTAAGAGAAGTCGTAAGAGCAACAAGGAGACCTGCTATCCTTAGTTGAGGAGACATCTACACTTCTTCCTTAGCCTTCTTTGTAAACCTCAATTCTTTCAGATTCCAATTTATCAGTCACAATTGAGTGTAAATCTCTGGCAGTAAGAGGTCCGTTCAGAAAGTATCCGACCTTACGATAAATAAATAAATAAATAAATAAATAAAGGATTACCTGGTTGAGCTAGGACACTAATCCCCGTCAAAGTAGGTCCCTGCTGACTTGACACGTACTTTTATCAGTCCCTTCCTCTTCCGCGTTCTCATGCTACCCCCCCCCCCTCCCCCGCTCTTCACTCACACACACACACACACACACACACACACACACACACACACACACACACACACACACACACACACACACACACACACACACACACACACACACACATTTACACTATCCCTCTACATGCCAATATCCTGTAATATAAAAATTTTTCTCCACACGTTTTCCTCCTCTTTTTTCCTGGACCACACACAAACCACCTCCTTCAAACCCTCTCCCGGTACTCTCTTACTCTCCTACACACACATTTCCTCCACCTACCTACAGTACATACATCCAATTACACATCATTTACACACTGCCCTACCGCAAATGCTCTCCCACTTACACACTTTCCTCCATACTGTCGTAACTCTCCTACACTCAGTTCTACATTCACACAACTCCCTCCTCACTTACACCCTCACCCCCACCACACACACACTTTCTCCCTCACGCACACCCCATCCTAAGCTCATTATACCCCTTTCACACACTTCACCAACTCACACCCCTCCTTCTTCCTCACACGTTATCTCACAGTTATATCCCAGACCCTTCAACCATCCCACACTCTTTACGCCTCCTAAACCCTGAATACCATCCCTGCACTTACCCTATTCTGCCACACTCACACACCTTTCCCTCCAACACACATTCTTTCAGATGCTTATACTTCCTTCCCTACCCATGCCATCTCACATTCTTTTCACATACCCATCATTTTCCACCCCCCACACATCATATTAACACTCATACACTTCCTTCCACACACTAACTCCCACACATCGACTTTTTAAAACTACACAATCATAGCCTATCCCACACTCTGTCGTCTCCCATTTTCACCTCCTCCATTCAGTGGCTCCTACTCAGTCTCCCTACATCCATTCCATGCCTCACTTTTCCTCTCCTTCCTCCCCTGCTGAATAACACACACACACACACACACACACACACACACACCATCCCTCAGTTTACCCCACTCTCACCCCAACCCCTTACCCTCCCTCAAACAAGTCTTCCCAGGCTCCAAAAATATCCATAACTGGAGCAAGAGCCCGTTTACGAGACGACCAAGATAACATGCTGTTCTTGGTCGCTTTTGCCATAAATTTCTTGCTTCTTGGATTTTGTAAAGTGTACTCGAAATTACACCCCCTCTCCCTTCCACAATTCCTACATGTCAAAACTCACCCTTTTTCTTCCCCACACATCTTCTCGCGTTCCCCCCTTAAGTCAGAGTCTCTCTCTCTCTCTCTCTCTCTCTCTCTCTCTCTCTCTCTCTCTCTCTCTCTCTCTCTCTCTCTCTCTCTCTCTCTCTCTCTCTCAGCTAACTAACAGAAACAAATAAATGACAGACAATACAATGACAAACTAAAGAACAGGCGCTTGTATTGGTATTAATGGTGACTTTGAGCAGTTTTGCATTCCTTATATCGCAGACATGGAACTAGGTCCAAACACTAGACCTCGAGAACAAGGACGAGGCTATCAGAAAACCAAGAAGTCGAGGACAAAGCCGAGGCCGACGTATTTCAACAAGCCTCAAAGTCGAGGCCCAGTCCTCATGATTTTATATATATATATATATATATATATATATATATATATATATATATATATATATATATATATAATATATATATATATATATATATATATATATATATATATATATATATATATATATATATATATATATATATATATATAGTATTTAGATCGACAAAGCGCAGGTAATAAATCTTGAGAAATTTTTGTTGTTGGTGTTGCACCCCTGTGCAATTGAAGCAGAAGGGAGAAACGGTGATCGCCATGAGAATATGTTAAAATGATCAGATGGAGAGAGGCATGTAAGTGACTGGAGGAAGAATAATTTCCGAAGGAAGGGAGGAATGATATCCCCAGAAAGAAAGATAATTTGTGGAAGAAGAAAAGAAAATGTGAGTGGAGAAAAAAATAAGATAACTGAAGACTGGGAAAAGGCGGAGAAATATCGATGGTGTGATAGGATGCTGCCTGACCTGTGGGCAGATTGGAAATAATGGGGGAGTACATTGTCTGTCTATACATCACCTTGATGAAGATGACAGAGAAATCGGTAATAAAGACGAAAGGTGCGGAGGGGGGGGGGGTGCTGGGAAGAAGCAGTGAAGATGGGTATGGGCACGTTAGATGGAACGGTGGTGAAAGGATATGGAAGTGAAAGTGGAAGAACGTGGCAGGGAATAATGGTGACAGAGATGAAATTATGAAGGATAACGAAGGGTGTATGATGATGCTGATAATGATAAGGGAGGGTAATATGAGTAGTATATGAAAAAAGGTAACAGGCATTGGGAAGGGGAGTGATGGAAGGAAGAATATGGGGGAGAGGGATGTACACATGGGCGACGTAGGTAAGTAAAATAAAGACGGTAGGGAAATAATGTAACAAGGAATGACAATGGAAAGAAAGTGGGGCATAACGATAAAGATGGAAGGCAGTATATGAGAGAGAGAGAGAGAGAGAGAGAGAGAGAGAGAGAGAGAGAGAGAGAGAGAGAGAGAGAGAGAGAGAAAAAAAAAAAAATAAGAGGAAATGAAAATAGAAGTGGAATAAAAGAAGCACATCACTATCCTCATACAAGACGCAGTCCATTGCTCGCATTTGGTCTGTGGTGAACTTGTATGACGTGGGAGAAGGACGAGTTCAGGTATTCTGGAGATGATGACACAGATGATGAGGAATATCAAAATATCAAGTCAGATTTCTTTCTTTCGGGTTCTAAGAATATTCTAATTCCCGCAGCAATAGCATTTTTCAGTGGTAAACCAGTAGGATTATCTCTGTGTATTTTTCCGTTTATCTATCTGTCTGTCTAACTTCGCGAAAAACGTTCCTCCTGAGTGGCACCCAGCGAGAGAGCGAGAGAGCGAGTTTCATTCACGAAGACACAGAGAAGATTTCATTTATTGGCATAAATTCACATTTCCACTGATGATTTCAAGGTAATGGAACAAGGCAGTAGGAATGGGGTAACCACTTCATGGGAGTTCCTCTTCACTGCCACGAAGACAGACTTCTGTGGTGTTCTTCCTTTCAGATCGCTCCGTCATGACAAACATATCAGAAATATGTTCATGCGGAAGTACAAATAGGGACTTGACTTTAGTTTAGCAATTCTACTTCGATATTTCCTCGTAAACTGCAATAATTGTAGTTCAGGATTTCTAGTTATATATATTTTTTTCTCCTAAACTAATATTCTGCAGCTGTGTGGTGACAGGAAGGATAAGGCGAGCATTATGTTCTCGATCTGAATACGTTAAACTAATTTATCATTTTCATTTTAACTTCTTTCCACACCTAAAGATGAAGTGAGGCAGGATTCGGAAACATGGAAAGAGATTACAAATTGGATGAATATTCACAGCATGTCTTGCTTAACCCCATCAGTTTGATGGCGTGTACAGTGAATTTTATTCTTTCATTCATTAGACGATTGTATTCAGCACAGACTAGACTTTCTGGATTCAGTTGGTTAAATACAGCCTTCACTAACCCTTTAAAAAACATATGACGTGCTTCCTGAGCTGAAGGAAAATTGTCTTGTAACAGGAACAAGGTATCAAAAGACGCAAGTATTGAATGAGATGTAATGAGCTCATCAGAAATATTCCCAACAGTTCCATAAAAATGGCCCCAAGACAAATATTTCAGTTGTCCATCCTGCCCAACATGACAGACACACACCAGTAAACACACTTCCATCTCACACCCAACTTGACCGACTGAGTTTGGAAGTTTATGGAGCCGTAAACAAAAGACTGCCGGAAGCGAGGTGTAGAATCGGAAGGAAAGAAAGACAGGAGAAAGATATACTATAGGGACGTAAAGAACACGATGAAAAGTGTACTGGTGGACACAACGCGAAACAAACACAATTGACGATGAATATTGCAAAGTGCTTGGCAATGTTATCTCAAGCTGGTAAACCCACTTTCATGAGGAAGCCATGTAATATTTGCTTGTGATATTTCCTTATTGTTTTGATATGCAGATTTAGATGACATTAAATTTATCTTAGTACATCACGGGCTACAGTGATCAGTTAGGATGCCACCGGTCCTTCCTACACAATATTTGTTCTTAATCGCTTATACAGTCATGAATGAGAGAAGAGTTGGGGAACAGACCAAATGAGAGTGTATGAGTGAGAATTTATAGCGATCCCCACAAACTCAGAAGTAAAATGTCGATGTGCTTTTCCAAAGCCCGGCACACTTTCATGATGGAAAGGAATGGGAAAAGTTTGGGTGCGTGCCGGGTGAAAGGAAGGGAGGAAAAAGTATACATTTCTGTCCAGTGTTTAGGAGAAAAACAAAAACAAAAAAAACATGCTTTCTGTGTCACTCATCTTATGGCAGGGACAAGTCGAGTCTTACATTCGAGCTAATGTCTGATGAGTGAGCCTAATAACCTGAGAGTGTTAACACTTACTGCTATCAACATCCGTCCCTTGTGGATATTTACAAATGATATTTTTTCCCCTCTTATCCTTGTATATGAGAAGACAGAGAGAGAAAAATCCTTTCATTGACGATAATCAGTACTCTACAACATCTCGTCCATAATGTTAAGAATGGACAACAGTATTTTCTTCTTGAAAAAAAATATTTTTAAAAAATGTATTTACAAGTCAATTATCCTTTCCTATTTATCTATCAGACTATTGCCAGACCTTCAATCCCGCATGGGATGGCCACAAACAAATCGCCTCCATGTCGCCCTATCCTATGCTATGTCACTGCCCTGCTCCCAGGTCACAGCCCCCTCTCTCACATACCTCTCCACTCCATCCCTCCATCACATCCTCGCCCTCCCCCTCCCTTCCCCTTCCTCCACCTCACTCGCATACACTCTTCTCGTCAGTCCCTCGCTCGCCATCCTCTCCACATGGCCAAACCACCTCAGTGTAATTCTCCTAAAGCTTTCTGTCACACCCACATCCACACAACAATGCACTTTCACTTCCCCATTAGTCACTGTCTCTCCACGTAAC
This sequence comes from Coenobita brevimanus, assembly GCF_032717465.1. Classification (NCBI taxonomy): domain Eukaryota; kingdom Metazoa; phylum Arthropoda; class Malacostraca; order Decapoda; family Coenobitidae; genus Coenobita; species Coenobita brevimanus. Next base: position 5,484,254 of record NC_137066.1, read on the forward strand.
TCCACATGCATCTCTCATATAACTTACTTCCACTGCTCTCACTCTTGACTTGTGTCCTTCCAAAAAGGTCCAAGCTTCACTTCCATACGTTAGGGTTGGTACCACAATAGTGTCATGCAGCGACTTTCTTACTTTCATGCTCACTTCCCTGTTCCATATCACTGCTTTCAAAGAACCAGCAACCATTTTTCCGTACTGTACCCTTTCAAGCACTTCACCCTCTAAACTTCCATCCTTACTCATCATACTACCCAAGTACTTAAATGCACTCATATTTTCCATTTCCTCCTCATCTAGCCTCACCGTACATTCGTTGGCTTCATTTCTCTCGAAGACTATAACTTTACTCTTCCCTACATTCACCTTTAGATTCCGCTCCTGACACATTCACCCAAAGTCATTCACCAAGCCTTGCAGTTACCCCATCGTCGTCACTTAACAATAAAGTATCATCTACAAACAACAGTACAGGGATTTTCCAAACACTGCCCTCTCTCATTGGATCACTCCAACATCCTCTGCCTTATCTTGTACCTCTTTTATAACTCCATCCACATACAAGTGGAACAACCGTGGGGACATGACACATTCCTGTTTCAATCCAACATTCAAATAGAAAAATTCGCTCAGTTCACTACCCACACGCACTGCAGGCTTTGCCCCCTCATACATACTCTTCACGGCATTCAGCGACTTCCTATTTACTCCATATATTCTTAACACTTTCCACAATCCTTGTCTATCCACCCTGTCATATGCTTTCTCCAAATCCATGAAGGCCGCATACAACTTCTTTCCCTTCTCTAAAATCCTTTCCATTTAAGACCTAAGAATGAATATCTGATCTACACAACTTCTTCCCTTCCTAAAACCTCCCTGTTCCTCTCCAACTAATTCCTCTGTTATTTCCCTAACTCTGTCAATAAGTATACTACCATATACTTTTCCTGTTACACTAAGAAAACAAATGCCCCTATGATTCCTACACACTTCTTTTCCCCCATTTCGTTTGTACAGCTAATCATACCTGCCTTCCAATCTTCTGGAACTCTGCCTTCCTCCCAGGCCAATCTGCACAACTTCCATATCCATTCTGCCACTATCCCTCCCCCATGCTTCAGCATTACACCACACACTCCATCAATTCCTGGGGTTTTCCCCATTTTAACTTTCTTCATTGCTTCCACTACTTTCATCCTGCTGATTTCTTTCTCTCATCTCCTCTCCCTCCTCCTCCCAGCCATTCCCCAGCCACTTATACTAGCATTGCTTTCATGCTGTATGTTCAACAATGCCTTAAAGTGTTCTTTCCATTTACTTACTTTTTCTCCCTGCTCCACTAACAATCTACCAATTTTATTTCTCAAGCCCTCACCTAATTCTTTATCATCCTGTCCAACTCTTTTTACCTCTTTCCAGAACATTTTCTTACATTACACTGTGTAACAAAGAATTTGTTTATTCATTCTTTTTTCTTGTTAGACTCAGTTTTCCACGCTGATTTCGACGGTGTATGTTTTGTTTGTCTAACTCTAGGTTTTTGTCAAAAATTGGCAATTGTTTATTTCCAGTCGTGTTACCGTCCGCCGATGTAATGATGACATATCACTTACCAGGTCACACACACACACACACACACACACACACACACACACACACACACACACACACACACACACACACACACACACACAACACAATGGGTTAGACGTCTGCTACAGCGTGTGGAGTGATTTTGCATAACTCATTTTAAGCAACAACTAGAACATGATCCCGTCTCCGGCTGCTTTTCCTAGGTGTCAGTCCTCTCCCACCTATTTTCCTCCAAACACCTGTTGCACCTTAAACCTTTTTTTCCTTCCTGAATTTAGTTTCTTAGGGCTAATATTTCCCTATGGACCTATTTTCACACTTGAACCCATTTCCCCCATGGAGTTGCTTGTCCTCATGGACCATTTGCCTCCATGGACCAATTGTCGCATGGGCCAATTGTCCCATGGACATATATTCACTTAAGCAGATATTCTCCAAATGGATCTATACTTCCTGATGACCTGTTCTTCACATGGGCCTACTTTCCCCTCATGGTTTTCCCATAGAAATATTCTCTACTGCCTGTCTACTATATTTTCCCCATAGATAAATTTTTCTTTCATGGGTTTATTTTCTCCTTCAACCTGTTTTCCCCATGGACATAATATCTTCTTGGATGTATTTTTCCAGTGGATCGATTTTCACTCGTGGATCTATTTTCTTCACTCAGGGAGAAGCCTTTTCCACACATGAACTTATTTCCTCCCATGAACCAATTTCCCTAGAATACCTGTCTTTGTCAATTGCACCGTTGCTTTTGTTTGAGCCCATCTCTCGAAGCATTCACCATCGACCTATTTCCCCCCATGGACCTACCCTTCCACGAAACTATTCATCCCAAGGACCTAATTTCCCACTAAACACCCACCAACCTACCCAACCCTTCGAGTCAGTTGTCTACATATGTGGATCCTTTAAGAAGTCCTCCGCCTTCCCCGGAAACAAGGGAAGTAACCACAACTTTTGGATAGGACTGTATACTACTGTATAAGGTCTCATATGATTGTTTCATACGAACTCATTTTTTTTCTTTATTTGTTTGCAGGTCAGATCCTTCGACATTTTGTAGGTAAGAGCGAAACTCAAAAAAAGTAAAAAAAAAAAAAAAAAAGCCCCAAAAGAACAAGTGTCTGGAAAATAAGAATATGATGCCGAAGGAAATCCATGAAGACATAATTTACACGCTTGATGAGGACTCTCCTTGCTATTTCATCATAAAGAAGGGGGCTGCTGATTTCAGGCAGGGCAGGGAGATCACTAAGGATGACCCATGGTCGGGACGTTCAAAACTATCGACCACAGACGATCAAATTGAGGCCATTCACTACATGATCGTGAATGACAGACGTTTGTCTGTGCAACAGATTGCCGACACCATGGGCATCAGTGCTGGCTCAGTGCACATAGTTTTGACTTGACATCCTTTGTATGAGCAAGCTGTCTGGAATATGGGTGTCCAGACTGTTGACACCAGACCAGAAGCTGACAAAAAATGGAAACTTCAAAGACAATTTTGGGTCGTGTCCAGGCTGATCTAGGCAATTCCTATTAGAGATCTTTGACTCAGGAAGAAACATGGGTTCACCACTTTGAACCGTAGTAAATGAATCAAAACGAACAATGGAAACACCAAGGTTTTCCACCTCCTCCAAAAATCAAGTAAGGGGCATCTGTCGGAAAGGTGATGGCTTCAGTGTTTTGGGACAGTGAGGGAGTTCTTATGAAAAAACAAGAAAAAAGAAACAGAGAGGAAAGCTGCGAGAGGACATGCTGTTGGTCCATGACAATGCCTCTGTTCATGTGGCACAGGTGGTTGTGGCTAATCCAGCCAACTGTGGCTTTGAATTGTTGCCTCATGCCCCTTGCTCACCCGACCTGGCTCCGTCTGACTGACCTGTTTCTTAAACTGAAATACCAACTGTGTGGTCACCGTTTTTGGAGTGATGAAGAAGTCATCCATTCTGCTGGGGTATATCTAGAGGCTCAGTACAATAATGCTTGAATGTCAGTGGACCAAGTGTATTGAGCTTAAAGGAGACAATATTATGAAGTAATACAACCACAATCTTTCTTTTGTAACATGAGGTCGAGAACTTTTTGGAGGACTCATGTACCCTGCCCATCCATCTACTCAATCTCATTCCCCATTCACCCCACCCACCCACTCATCCACACCACAGTACCTACCTACCCAGCCAACCCTGCCCACCTACCCACACACCCACGCTGTCCATTCTCTGTGTCTGCCCTACTTGTCTCACTGAACTTGCACACAGTACCCACCTACTCACCATCCCCACCCATCTAGCTCACCCAAACCAGACCGCCCCATCCACTCTACCCCATCTACCCAGTCTGTCGTCCATCACATTCATCCTGCCCACCTTACCCACCCATTCCATCCATCATGGTAGTCTTGCCCACCCCACCCATCCCATTCACACTGCACACCCTACCCGCCAAGCTGCTTACTACAGCACCCTAGTCTTTCTATTACCCAGAAGGGTGAAGGACATCTAATAAACCCTAAAAAATATTTTAATATATTTTACTTAATATTAGTCAAGACTTTTACAAAATATATAAAAATTCCCAGCTTAAGAATCTCTGAATATAGTTTCACTCTATCAAACCATGCTGGGTGGTAAATTTCTTGAAGCTACAAACTGCCAATTTTAAATTGATCCCTTAGTATGTAACTCAGTGCCATTGGTGCTTTTAGCACGGTCCTTGAAAGAGTCAAGCAATAAACACCGCAAAAGACAGAAAGGATGGAGTAGGAAACTGTTACCATTTCTGTTAAAAAGTTGTAAAAGAAAATAAGAACTGTTCACAACTTGGTGTGGCTAACAAGCACAGCAAACTGTGCAGGCCCATTCCACAGCAGAGGGTCACAACGAACGAGTCGAGGTGTGCCGTGGGAATTTTAGCTATATCATAGTTACTCCTAAACCTGTTTGTGCAACCCTCTTAGTCGCCTTTTCTAAGAAATCATATATATATATATATATATATATATATATATATATATATATATATATATATATATATATATATGTAAATATATGTGTGTGTGTATGTGTGTGTGTAAAATGGTAAGAGAAAGCTGCTTTGGAGGGACTTAATTTGTTTAGCCCTGAGGGGAGGGGCTTTAATATTTTATCCTTGCCATCTCCAGGAAAACTTATGCAGCCTAAAAGACATCGAATGTGATTAGTTAAATATTCTTGCCATTAGCTTTTTCACAAGAAAAGATATCCTCTTGGCTGTGTAAAATCATCTAGTGGCGGCAAGAATAACAAGAAGATGACGTTGACTGGCAGAAGGAGTTAATCCGACGAGGATAGTCCTAATGGTGGAGGGGTGGAGGTGATGATGGAAAGGAGCGGGTACATGACTGAGGGTTGGTTCAGGGGCCAGGTGAGAAGGGGTAAGTAGGGAGGGGAAGGAGGATACCTGACAATAGGGATGGGACTGGGAGGAGGGTAAAAATCTCACAAGGGAGAAGGGGGAGAAAAGGTAGGATGATTGAGGGAAGGTCTAGGAATTACCTGGCAAGTGAAGGTAGGAGACCGAGGAGGGGAAAGCGAGAAGGCGAGATCTGATGCCTGGACAAAACCAACCTCTGCCTCCAGGGAAATTCTGAGCGTGGAAAATGGAAAGGGGGTGAGAGTGAGAGAAAATTAAATTATAAGAAAGGAAGACTGATCTGCTGTTGGGAGTATTGACCTATGTACTATGTTGACTTTTTTTTAAATTACTAATACCTCTTAGCCAACTACATTCAGAATGAACGAAAAGCATTCGGGAGCCGAATGCTAATCGCCCTCCAGAATATGCTTTTGGCCAAGTTACAAGCTACTTACTAAGAAATGCGAATAAAACTCGCAAAATTCTACGGAATTCAGTCACCGCGTTTCACAAAGAAGCCAATCCACACAATAATAAGAGTTGATGTTTGGCAATCATTTTGGTGACCTTGACCTTGACCCCGAGTGCCCATTTTCGAACTCGTCGATGATTTCGGCCATATCTTAGGTACCCTGAAGGTTTCATGTTGATAGCTCAAGCTGTTCATGAGATATAATGGGAACAGATACACAGACAATTTTAACACACACACACACACACACACACACACACACACACACACACACACACACAGATGCGGGCAAAAACATTATCGCTTCTCCCTACTAAAAGCAGGCGATAATAAGATGATTGTCAATCTGGAGAGACGGCTACTACCTTCAATAATTTTTCACTGCAGACAAAGGGCTTTGCAAAGTTGAATGAAATTGTTGTTCTTAAGCCCGAATCGAAGAACTAGGTATGGAGTTAAACATAAAGGCGTCTTCCTGTTTTTTTTTCCTAGTAGAGAATCAACGACAGAGAAGAGGTTAATGAAAGAAGTAACCCTCACACAGAAATGTGTCTCCAAACATGAATAAAAATAAATAAAACATTATTACATTGAAGGAATTATAGAAGTCTGTTCTACATAGAATCCAGTAAACATCGATGTGGATGGTACACGTAGGCAGATGTCTGTAGATGAGAGTGTAGTGGAATGGAATGGAGTAGAAAGCGAGTACAACAGGTGGTGAGAGTAGTAGGTCATTGATAAAAAGATTTAACTAGAGTCAGGGAAATAAATGAGTGAGTGATATGGAGAGTGAGTGGAGTGGCATGGCATGGAGAGCAGACCTACTGGAATGTGGAGTGAGTGGACAGTAGTATTATTGAGTTTAGTATAATAAAAAAGAGTATCCTGTTGTAGAATAGAGTACTGCGGTGTCCAGCAGGAAAGAGAAGAACAGAGCTGAGCTGAGTAGAATGAGGGGATAAATCAGTAAGTATGTGACGTGGACAGTTTGTGGAGTGGAAGTGAGAGTGAGTGGAGTAAGTATATTAAAGCACAGTACAACGTAGTACTGTGTAGTATAGCGCAGCATAGCATAGTATGGATTAGAATAGTATAGTGCAGTCTTGGCAATAAAATATAGAAGGGTATGCCAGGGAGCAGACTGTAGCACCAGGCGAGCAGGGCATTACTCCCAAGGATGATGGAAAGCTGATGAGAGGGAGAGCTGGAGCTCCGTTTCACCAGCCTGCATGACTAGCTACTGATCTTCTCCATTTGCTGAACCCTTCTCAGTGTTTCAGTAACATAGAGTAGGCCAGCATGCTATCCAGTTCAGTTCCTCTAACTGTCAACATCAAACTCCACACAGATTACACACTACACTTTCTTTTCAAAATTCAACAAAAGTGGCGCTCATTCACCAAGCCTCTGAGTCTTCCGAGGGGGAGGGGGGACAATCCGCCTTTCTTCCTGTGACGACCAAGCGAGATACTGGAACCACTTTCTGACTCACTTCTTCTAAATTTCTGCAACGTTCGCCGCCTTTTCTCTAATATTCTCTCTGTTTAACATTACCTCTCCTCTTCTAAACCTCACTTTCATTTCCTCACTGAAACTCAGCTGTCTGAGGCAACAGATAGCAAACCCTTCTCCATATCCTCCTACTTTCTCTACACTTGTTTCAAAGCAAAGGGGGATTATTGTGTTCATGTGCGAAACGAAATATAATCCTCGCGTGTTCCTGAACTTGCATCTTCAGAATTCTCTACTCTTTGGCTTCTGCTATTCGATCATTCACTGACTATATATGTGCCGTTTACTTATCTCCTAATTCTACAGATTATGACAAATGCTTCGACTATCTTAACTCTAAGATGGAACATATGACTTCCTATCAGTGATTCTCAGTAATAGTAATTATGTCTCTGTCTCTCACCGTTTGGCTTATTTAAGGCCTCGGTATATGGATGACCATGAATCTGACCTTTCAAGGTCAAATGCAAGGCCCTTAACCCAGGGCCATTTTCACCAGAATCGAATCACTTCCTTGGTGTGTCATACCTAACTGTGTGCAAAATTTGAAGATGATCCGTTCATTGGTTCAAGAGTAATCGATGCACACTCTCAAAAATATATAAATAAACACCGACGATCACGTACACCGTTTCCGCAAGGAAATGCGGGCGGGGTGAATAATACTGCTGCTGTGTGATGCACACACACACACACACACACACACACACACACAGTCATTCCCAGAACAACATCGACCCCTGAGAGTTTACCCAGTATCCCAGTATTTTCCAAAGTCGCCAAAGATAACGGGACCAAAACATGAGCCACACCAGTCTAGCACATCAGCTACGCTGGGAATGGTGGTGTAGTGGACAATGTTTCAAACGGACCCGAGGTTGATCTCAGGCTGGAACATGAAACAATTTATGGCCATGAAGTTAATTGGATCACAGAATTTTACTACGAGCACACGTTCTTGCCGTGTTTATGGAATTAAAAGGCAAACTAATTCATATACCACCTTTTACATATATATATATATATATATATATATATATATATATATATATATATATATATATATATATATATATATATATATATATATATATATATATATATATATTTTGTTACGGAACAGAGAAAGATAATGTACACATTAAGTGAGAATACTAAGAGTCACTACTGTCCCGTAAAGTTCCAGGTTCAAAACAAAAGAGTTAGGTAAAATTACAAGTTAAAGTTTAATGCTCAAACTAACAACAAAACATTCAGGACTCATAAGGATAATATAATGGCAAAAAACAGGTTAAATATATGGTTAACTGCAATAGCCTCTATTAACACGAAATTAGCAAGAGTAAATTTATCTAAGTCAGCCCTGATAAAATGAAAATACACCGGGTAATGCTTAGTTAATGCAAGATAAATTATTACAGATACAAAATAATATTAAAACTGACTAACAAAATGAATCCCACACAAATTACAAAAAAAAACTCACTAGGCCTACAAATCAACACCTTATGCTATACAGTACAAGGAAAAAATGCAATAACAGTTATACTCAAATTACACACAGCTGCTAGATGTTTGGAGATTTCTTGAGCACTCACAATAATAATAACTGTACAGGGGAGGACAGAGATGTGAACAAAATGAGGAGCAGATCTAAGTGGCAATGATGCAGAGACTGAGCTCATTATATAGGGGCCAGGAGAGCTTGATACAACTTGTAAGAAGGACGCGCAAATGAAGCCATGGGGACAAAGAGCTGAAAATCCCGCTCTGAATAACAGAGAGAAGGACTTACTCTACTATAACGGTAGAAGGGGGGGACTGAGGCAGAACACGCTCGTGATCAAACATGCAGCAACTGTGCGTTAAAATTACACAAAGGATGATGAAATCATAGGCTATGTAACACCTCCCCACAAAGAAAAAAAAAATTACAAAGGAAATTTCTTATTACTCTAAAACAATCTGTATATGGCATTACAGACCATGCAAAGGTCTTTCCTAATGTTACAAAACATGAGATCTCCCTAGCACGCTCAGTCATAGGTACTTGCCAGTATCCCTTTAACAAATCAAACCTACTTATGTACCTAGCCTTTCCGATCTTGTCTATGCAATCTTACACACAAGGGAGAGGGTAAGTGTCTGTTTTGGTTATCTGATTAACACGTCTGTAGTCAATGCAAAGCCGCTGTGACCCACCTGGCTTAGGGACCAGAGTGACAGGAGAACTCAACTCGCTCTGACAGGGCTCAATCATCTTGTGGTCCAACAGGTAGCCAACCTCCTTCTGGATGAGAGGAACTTTCACTGGGTTCACACGGTAAGGAGGCAATTTAATTGGCTTTGCGTCTCCAACATCGACATCATGCATCAACACAGTGGTTCTTCCTGGAGTGGCACAGAACACTTGCGGGTACTCCTGCAGTAATGCCGAAAACTCCTGTCTTTCCTTGGGAGGTGGATGAGAAAGCTTAGTCTGGAGATCATTCATGATATCAGGATTCTTCCCCAAACTATCACTCAGGCTCATACTGCATGGGAGAGCTTCACTTGCAGACTCGGGTGGAACAGCTACAGTGCAGACTGGATTATTTTCGTCCCGCCTGTGATATAACTTTAGCATGTTGATGTGACATAGTTGCTTGTTCTTTCTACGATCTGGTGTGGCGATGACATAGTTGACATCACTGAGTTTCTTCTCCACAAAATAAGGACCACTAAACTTGGCTTGAAGAGGTTGCCCATGAATTGGTAGCAGAATCAAAACCTGATCTCCTGGCTGAAAGTGGCGCAACCTGGACTTCTTATCATACCAAGTCTTCATCTTCTCCTAAGCAGCTCCTAAATTCTCTCTCGCCAGCTGTAAAGCAGTGGACAGCCGTTCTTTGAACTTCATCACATACTCCAACAGGTTGACGTCATCTTCCTCCGACAGCCAGCATTCCTTGAGTAACTTAAGGGGTCCTCTTACTTCATGGCCAAACAGTAGTTCAAAAGGTGAGAAGCCCAGTGATTCATTTGGAGATTCTCTTGCGGCAAACACAACGAATGGAAGACCTTTATCCCAGTCTTTCTGATGTTCCAAACAGTATTTCTTGAGCATCGATTTGAGTGTTTGATGATATCTCTCCAACGCTCCTTGGGTCTGGGGATGGTAAGCTGAAGACGTGATCGGGGTGATGCCCAACTCTTTCAGAGACTGCTTGAAAACGTTTGACATGAAATTACTTCCCCGGTCTGACTGTACCTCCTTGGGCAGACCAAACTTTGTGAAGAACCCTAGCATTTCCTTAACCACGTTCTTTGCTGAGATATTTCTAAGTGGAATGGCTTCAGGATAACGAGTAGCCATATCAATCAGGGTCAACACATAAGAAAATCCTGAAGAAGTCTTAGGAAGAGGGCCCACAATATCCACCAACACACGGGTGAAAGGCGCCTCAAAAAGAGGAATGGGAACTAGAGGTGCAACCTTTTCGGTCTGATTACACTTCCCCACAACTTGACAGGTGTGACAAGACTTACAATACCAGGAAACATCCCTGAAGATACCTGGCCAGTAGAAGTGTTTCAAAATGCGTGCCACAGTCTTCCTCACTCCAAGGTGTCCTGCCAAACTGGAATCATGAGCCACTCGAATGATATCCTGCCTACAAACACGAGGGATGACAACTTGATGTACAACCTCCCATTCACAGTCGGCTGATGCTGTTGGGGGTCTCCACTTCCTCATAAGTACTCCTGACTTTACATAATAACAAGTAGAAGCACCAGCTGACTCTTCTTCACTGTAAGCAGAGTTAGCTAGACCTTTCAACTCAGGGTCAGCAACCTGCAACTCAACCAACTCTTGACGAGACAAATTATCAACACTACGGGGTACTGCCTCATCTGGTGAGTGGTCCAAATTAGCAAGAAAAGTGTCAGCTAGGATAACATCATCATCATCATTATCCTCTAAATCACCAGTAACTTTAGACTTAGCCCTAGTGACAGCACATGCAGGGAACACATCAGGGACATCACAGTCCTGGGACGCAGCCACTGGTTCACTAGACAACTGAGGAGCTGGACACACTTGACTTCCACCAATATCATTTCCAAGTAAGAAAGTTACACCTGACATTGGGAGTGTCTCAACCAACCCAACCATAACGGAACCATTAACAAAACCAGACTCTAAATTCGCTCTGCACAGAGGGACAGAGAAGTAATTATTCCCTACACCTTGTAAGATTACAGTTTCATCAGAGGAATTAACATTAGAGCCTAGAACACTGGTCAGCATAAGGGATTGGCAAGCACCTGTATCACGATATATTTTAACTGATTTCCTGTCATTACTGTCCAGAGGACTGACAAAACCATCAGACAGGAAATTAGCACATGAACTCGTAAGAGTGTCACCCACGTTACTGCTCAAAAGAGGAGCTCCATCATGGAATTTAAGTTACCCCTGAAAGCAGGTTCAGTTAACTCAGTTAAAGAATTCTGGGAACTCTCAAGAGTGGACACTAGACCAACTGACTGAATATTTAAAGACTCCTTTTTGTTCACATCACGCTGTCTCCTGAAACATCTCTCCGTAGTATGACCAAGCTTACTACAATAAGTACATTTACTTTTCTGAAATCTAGAGGTGAAGCTGGTATTTACTTCCTGAGAAACATCATCTTTATTCTCTTTCCTGTTACCTGTACTCTGAGTAGAGGCAACGTACTTACTCTCAGCTTTCCCTTTTTCTTTAGAATATCTCTTGTGAGTGAGAACATATTCATCAGCTAAAACTGCAGCATCAGACAAATTATCTATTCTTTTCTCATCAAGATATAGGCTTACATCTTTACTAATACACCTTTTGAAGTCCTCCAGCAAAATCATCTGCTTAAATTTGTCAAAATCAGAATCCACATTCTTAGAATTTAACCACTGCTCTAACAAATCTTCTTTGATTTTTGCATACTCAACATGGGATTTCTTATCTTGCTTGTAAGTTGTCCTAAATTTTACTCTATAAGCTTCAGGAACAAGCTCATAGGCCTAAAGAATCAAGCTCTTAACTACATCATAATTATCAGACTGATCCTGAGGCAAAGATGCATAAGTTACTTGAGCTTTACCGGTGAGAACAGTTTGAAGGAGTACTGGCCAATACTTTTTAGGCCAATTAAAACCTGTAGCTACCCTCTCAAACAACTGAAAATACTTTGTTAAATCAGATTCATTAAAAGGAGGGACAAGTTTAACATTTTTAGCCACATCAAAATCATCAGAGCTAGATGATCCAGTTCCACCTTGTTTCATGCGATACTCATGGTCTGCCTGAATCCTAGCAATTTCAACTTGTGCCTCAGCCTCCTTAGAACGTGCTTGAAATTCAGCCTCCTTAACACGAGGCTCCGCCTTCTTAGCCTTAGCCTCCTGCAGGGCTAGCTGTAACTTAGCTAATTCAATCTGCGTTTGCTCATTTGGAGGAGTTACATTAAACCAGCTTTCATTAATCATGTCAACAATTTGATCTTTAGAATGATGAGAGCGAACAGCAATTCCCAATTGTTGAGCAACAAGCTTAAGTTCATTCTTTGTTCTGTTTTCTACATCACACACTGTTTGCACATTTGACAAAAAATCTTTGGCTTCATCAAGTGTAGTAATAGTAGACATAATTAATAAGTAACAGTCACAAAATAACAAGCAATATCCTTATGATAATATCCTGAATATCCTGATATGAGGTCGCCAAATTTATGTTACGGAAAAGAGAAAGATAATGTACGCATTAAGTGAGAATACTAAGAGTCACTACTGTCCCGTAAAGTTCCAGGTTCAAAACAAAAGAGTTAGGTAAAATTACAAGTTAAAGTTTAATGCTCAAACTAACAACAAAACATTCAGGACTCATAAGGATAATATAATGGCAAAAAACTGGTTAAATATATGGTTAACTGCAATAGCCTCTATTAACACGAAATTAGCAAGAGTAAATTTATCTAAGTCAGCCCTGATAAAATGAAAATACACCGGGTAATGCTTAGTTAATGCAAGATAAATTTTTACAGATACAAAATAATATTAAAACTGACTAACAAAATGAATCCCACACAAATTACAAAAAAAAAACTCACTAGGCCTACAAATCAACACCTTATGCTATACAGTACAAGGAAAAAATGCAATAACAGTTATACTCAAATTACACACAGCTGCTAGATGTTTTGAGATTTCTTGAGCACTCACAATAATAATAACTGTACAGGGGAGGACAGAGATGTGAACAAAATGAGGAGCAGATCTAAGTGGCAATGATGCAGAGACTGAGCTAATTATATAGGGGCCAGGAGAGATTGATACAACTTGTAAGAAGGACGCGCAAATGAAGCCATGGGGACAAAGAGCTGAAAATCCCGCTCTGAATAACAGAGAGAAGGACTTACTCTACTATAACGGTAGAAGGGGGGGACTGAGGCAGAACACGCTCGTGATCAAACATGCAGCAACTGTGCGTTAAAATTACACAAAGGATGATGAAATCATAGGCTATGTAACAATATATATATATATATATATATATATATATATATATATATATATATATATATATATATATATATATATATATATATATATTGCCAGACGCCTTAATCCCATACGGGGTGGTCACAAACAAATCGCCTCCACGTCACCCTGTCCCCCACCATTTCACTGCCCTGCTCACAATTAACACCCCAATCTGTCATATACCTCTCCACTCCATCCCTCCATCTCATCCATGACCTTCCCCTCCCTCTCTCCCTCTCCATCTCACTCATATACACTCTCCTTGTCAGTCTCTCACTCTCCATCTTCTCCACATGGCCAAACCACCTCAATGTGTTCCTCCTTATGCTTCCTATCACATCCACATCCACACCACAACGCTACTTCTCATCCTCATTTGTCAGTCTGTCTCTCCATGTGACTCCACAGGCTCCTCTCAAATAACTAATTTCCACTGCTCTCACTCTTGACTTGTGTCCCTCCAACAATGTCCAAGCTTCACCTCCATACGTTAGAGTTGGTATCACAAACTGTCATGTAATAACTTTTTCAATTCCTTGCTCACTTCCCTGTCTCTTATCACTGCCTTCAAGGAACAAGCAACCTTTCTTCCTTGTACTCTTTCAAGCACTTCACCTGCCAAACTTCCATCCTTACTCATAACACTACCCAAGTACTTAAACGTACTCACATTTTCCATTTCCTCATCATCCAACCTCACTGTACATTCACTGACTTCATCTCTCTTGAAGACCATAACTTTACTTTTCCCTACATTCACCTTTAGATTCCGTTTCTTACAAACTCTCCCAAACTCATCCACGAAGCCTTGCAGCTCCCCATCGTCTTCACTCAACAACACAGTATCATCTGCAAACAACAGTACAGGGAGTTTCCAAACACTGCCGTCTCTCAGTAGGGCAGCTCCAACATCCCCTGCCCTATCTTGTATCTCTTTTATAATCCCATCCATATACAGACTAAACAACCATGCAGACATGACACATCCCTGTTCCAACCCTACCTTCAAATAGAAAAACTCACTCAGTTCACTATCCACATGCACTGCAGCCTTAGCACCCTCATACATACTCTTCACAGCAGTAAACAACTTCCCATCTACTCCATATATTCCTAATACTTTCCACAATCCTTGTCAATCCACTCTGCCATATCCTTTCTCCAAATCCATGAAGGCTGCATACAACTTCTTTCCCTTCTCTAGAATCTTTTCCACTAAAGAACTAAGAATGAATATCTGACCTACACAACCTCTTCACTTCCTAAAGCCTCCTTGTTCTTCTCCAACTAATTCCTCTGTTATTTCCCTAACTCTGTCAATAAGTATCCTACCTTATACTTTTCCTACAACACTAAGAAGACAAATGCCCCTATGATTACCACACACTTCTTTTTCCCCTTTCCCTTTGTACAAGGGAATAATTATACCTGACTTCCAATCCTTCGGGACTCTACCTTCTTCCTAGGCCAATCTGCACATCTTCCACATCCATTCTACTACTGTCTCTCCCCCATGCTTCAGCATTTCACCACACACTCCATCAATTCCTGGGGCTTTCCCCATTTTGACTTTCTTAATTGCTTCCACAACTTCCATCTTACTGATTTCTTCCTGTCTTCTCACCTCCCATCTTCTCCCAACCATTCCCCAGCCACTTATAATTGCATTACTTTCATTTTCTATGTTCAATAATTCATTAAAATGTTCTCTCCATCTACTCACTTTTTCTCCCCTCTCAACTAGTAATCTACCATTTTTATCTTTCACTCCCCTACTTACTTCATTGCCACCCTGTCTGACTCTCTTTACATCTTTCCAGAACATTTCCTTACATTCACTCCATTGACACTCAAATTCCTTCCAAATTCTTCAGTCACTCTCTTCATACTCAGTTACTAATTTTTTCACCTCTCTCTTCCTTTCTACATATAACTCTCTCTTCCGTCTCTCAACTTCTTCCACGCCCCTATTCTCATCCATTCATTATATGTTTTTTTCTTGTGTGCCACAACCTGTCTCACCTCTTCATTCCACCATGCTGTTCCTTGCACTCCCTTTCGTCTTCTCTCCACTCCACACACCACGTCACATGCTGCACATACTACTTCTGTGAATATCTTGCACACACCTTCCACGTCCCACATCTGCTCCAAATCATATTTACCCAATCATTCCTCCACATGTCTCTTATATTCTGCCTCTTTTTCATCCTCTTGTAACCTTTCCACTCTCCTTGCATCTACTCCTTCCTTCCGTCTTTCCCTTCTATTTCTCCATTTTACTTGGACCTTGATTCTGACCCCCACCAAGTGGTGGTCAGAAAGTCCACTCCCCCAACCTCTATATGCTCTTGCATCATTTACACATCTTTGCATCCTTTCATGCACACACATAATCAATCATTGCCTTCCTTTCACTCAGTTCACCATCCACCCTTCTCATCACTCGCCATACTGTATATATATATATATATATATATATATATATATATATATATATATATATATATATATATATACATATATATATATATATATATATATATACTGTATATATACTGTATATACAATATATATATATTTATATATATATATATATATATATATATATATATATATATATATATATATATATATATGCAAGATAACCACATGAGAAATGAAAGGAACGACAGTGAGATATGTATGCAAATTTTGTCAGGTGCATCCCTAAGGGGAAAAAAAAGCCATGTGCATCGCTCATTTTTAAATTCAGGTTATCCTTTGTTGTGTGCCACTCCCTGCTGCAGGTGTCCATAAGTTAAGCCCCAGGTAAAAAGTCAGGTGCCTATTGTTATGAGTATCAATCAGCTTTAATTCGGGTCATCCTTTGTTCTGTGTGCCACTCCCTGCTGCGGGTGTACATGAAAGACCTCTACCCTTTACGTTTCTGTCTTACTCTGATGATGTAATATACACGAAAGTACTCACTGTCGTTCCTTTCATTTCTCCTGTGGTAATTTTGCATACATATCTTCACGGTGTAGTGAAGTTTCTGCATATATGGATACCACATACGCCTTCAGTGCTTTCCTTGAGCCAAACCTAAGCCTTCGAGTCCTCTGCCAATACTTTCTTTCCTCATTATTACGTCCACACCAAGCAAAGCAGAGGTTGCAGCTCCTTAAAAGGTGTCTAGAGGAGCAAGTAATACCTAAGTCTTTTCTGCCGGATAGACTCATCAACTTGGACGAACAGCGATTTGGAGATTACGAGAAGCTTACCCTGACAAGATCTATTGACAACGTAAGGGAAAAAACAAACGGCAAATTTAAAATTTCACACACCAAGAAACAGTGTATCAGAAACATACTAACACCAGAAAATCAACACATAGTTTTCTCTCACTGTTATCAAATTCTCACCAATGAAACTATTAGTGTGAAACGCTAGCATGATCAGAATTTAAAAGGACTGACTGAAAACAGCTATTGGAACATACATATGAATCCAGATTGCGTCATAACCCTATCATCTAAAGAACTAGATCGGATACCCTATGTGCCTTAGGTTATGGGTTATCATTTTCTTATGGCAAAAAGATAAAAACAGTGCAGGTTGGAAAGTCCTTGTCTCAAATGGTC
>NC_137066.1:5506428-5586428 GCF_032717465.1 Coenobita brevimanus
ATAATAATAATAATAATAATAATAATAATAATAATAATAATAATGATGATAATAATAATGGTAATAATAATAATAATAATAATAATAATAATAATAATAATAATCACTGTTAACAAATCCACAAGGGTGGCCAAATGTACCGGTATTGTATTCCTCTCCTTCACTCTCATTTTACCTTCATAAAGCATGAAATCTGGCAAGCTGTATTCGTAGATTTTTTATGAGTATCACGTTTTCCCTTCCACCGACTTTTGTCATTCCTACAGGGGCATGTCAGGGTTGTATCAAAGGTGTGTGTAGTCTGACTATGAGTGTGTTTGGGTGTGTCCGAGAGTTTGGTTAATAGTCCTACAATGGATACAAAGGCGAGTGCACATTATCGTAGGCATAGAGTTAATTAGTTTATTTGCATATGAGATACGCCAAGCTTCATGAATCTAGTAGAAGGAATCTTGAAATTTCTAACATAAACAGGAAATCACCACATTCCAAAATGACCACAATCAGATCAGAGGCAAGTAAAAAATATGTATATATTTTGATAGGAACGTTGTAAACAGATGATTTTGGTGTCTATTATTGGGTTTTCAGGTATGTCCGATACCATGGTGGCATCAAAAGCCATGGTAGATGTTGCATAGGTACCGAAAACCATGGTAGATACTGCATAGGTACCGATAACATGGAAGATGTTGCATAGGTACCGGAAACCAAGATGGACGCCACGCAGTCTGTTAGACGGGAAAACATATATTTCTTTTGATATAAATATAGTAGAGAAATTACTTTGGTGTCTATGGCTAGTAATGGTATGACTATGCTATATGTCTGACGCATAGAAAGTGGTAAAATGTCTAATAATAAAGCCAATTACTTCATAATAATTAGTTCACTGAGAATGATGACACACTACACTACAAAACAAGATCATTATAAATCCAATTGACTCTGGTCACTTAACAAGATTATTGGTAGTATGTGCCATTCTGAAAAAAAAAAAAAAAATCGTACACAGAGCTTTCTTTGCATACTGATTAAGTCCTTATCATATAAAGCGACAGAATAAGTCGTATATTTCATTGAACCAAACTGTCATATTTCAGCCAGACATTGGATGAACTGTAAAAATTTACTGTATTGATCTAACTGCGCAACCTAAGACGTAAGTGACCTAATATACTGGCTACTCACTGATTTTCATTGTCTGTGACGAAAAGTAAAACATTTTTTCTAACTTTTTTTGCATGGGCTTTGTTCTGTGACACACTCCCATTCATTTACAGATGACAAACATTCCATGGCGTAATGGGTTTAGACATTAGGCAGGCAAAAACGATGTTATTATCAATCATCCAGCCATAGTTCACTGGATCTGGAGTCGGCACATGACCTTACGTACAAGAAGAGCTCTCTTGATATGGCCACGAATGACACATGATGGGGAGGCAGGGCTATCAAAGGTTTCCGCGTTGTAGGTCAGATATGGCACTCCACTCGATGTTGCTTGAAAGTCCGAAATCTTGTCAGGAACTTTGCACCCGCCCACACACGAACAAGATAGACGCGTGTTTTGTTCCAGCCTTACTGGTATCACCGCCATTGTAATGTAATATGTAATGTTACGTGATGCCTATGTTCTACAGAGCCAAACTCTACCCACGACTCTTTATGCCCCCTCTTGCGTTAGTGAGGTATCATTGGATATTACGACTAGCCAACGACTCCCACGATCCTCCTCCCACCTACAGTGAAGTACTTAGCGTTCGTCAGCTTCTTCTAAACATGTCGGTGCTTCAACAGACTTTCACAGATGGTGGGACTGACGGTCTGCCTGCGTGCAGTAACTGTACTGGCAAAACTTCATCTGTAATGCACCTACTGAGCACTACAGTCAGCTTCACTTGCTTAGTTGATACTAAAGGGCGGACAAGCTGTTGGAACTTGGTTTTGTTGGTCAGTGATGTCCAAAACTTCTCCAGCTGCTGTGATATGGGGACATTTGCAGCTTGGTCAACAGAACCCACTTCTCCAGCACGACGAAGCCTTTTCCCAGCTTCAGTAGATGAGTCCAGGTAGCTGTCAAATACGATGTTGGGGCTTGTCCTGGAGAAACTCCACCTCACTCACATACACTCTCCTCGTCAGTCTCTCTCTCTCTTTCTCTCTCTCTCCATCCTCTCCACATGCCCAAACCACCTCAGTGTGTTTCACCCAACGCTTCCTATCACGTACACATCTACACCACAACGCTCCTTTACTTCCTCATTAGTCAGTCTGTCTCTCCATGTGACTCCACATGCTCCTCTCACATAACTCACATTATTTAGAGTCGTCTGGCGTTAACTGTAGTACAAAACTAGACTTGCCTCAGCCATAAAATATTTGATGTCCTCAGTATTAACACTCTCAGACTCAGATTGTCACGCTCAGCTATGTAAAATTGACTGCCGTTAGTTGGAATAAAAGACTAACGATGACCCGACCACGAGGTGAGGAAATGTTTAACGTTCCCAACTTGATTTTTTTTTTTAATTAATTTTTGCTTTATATCAAATAACTTCAATTAGCTTTACGACATTTTTGTTACTAGAGGAGTTCCATGCCACTTTCTTGAACCCTTTCACTGCTAGACTCATCACAAGGTTTAATTTAATCAGTGGAAATAGGTAAACCACAGTAATATGAGGGTGTTTTGAGGGGATTAACATAATCAACTCAAGGACTTCGTTCTCATTTCGTTCTTGCCGCGACCAGACGATTTTATCGAACTTGGGAGTGTTCTGTGGCGGTGAGGGACTCAGCTGATGGAATATTCAGCCCTTCAAGGCGGAAATGACACGCCAACTAAACAAACTCGTCTGGAGATAGTAAGAATACCAACAAAATGCATTGGTGTTGGAGTTAAATTATTACCTCCTTCAGTCAGGTGCGTGTTTATTATTTTGTCCTTCCTGTCCCTAGACCTTGATATTAAGCGTTAGAGACACATCATGCACTGGAGGCGTGAATGAAGGCCACATCTAACCTTTCCAGTTCAAACAGTTTCACCAACGCCGACTTAAATCGTCTGGAGATAACAGGAATAAAGAGAAAAAAATGTCACCTTGGTGAAGAGGTAAACGATTCAGTATCCGCCTTGTTGTGCTCATTCTTCCAGCCTCGCTTGCTGATGTGGTGTTTCAGTTTATACTTGTTTGGTTATACGCCCAAGTTTGCTTGTGTGTGTGGAGAGAGAGAGAGAGAGAGAGAGAGAGAGAGAGAGAGAGAGGGGGGGGGAGACCACATAAAAATGTGATACTGATAATTCATGAATGTTTTCGAAGTATAGGCAATAAATGCAGGCAGAATTTCTGGAGCCGTTTGGATTCAAAGATAGGTATTATCAGTCCAGAGTGGTTCGTGATGCATACGGTAATGGAAATAAGTGTCTTCCAAAGGCTGGGTGAACACTTCGAATCTAACAGCCACGGATCAGTCCCGTTAACGCTCTTTATGTTGACAACCATCCATCATCCAATCTTACGTTACACCATGAGGAGCGTAGGAGCCCGGGGCTAGGCAGTTGGTCCTGACATTTAAGATGAGAGTGAAACCTCAATCATCCCTGAATGGCATTACATGAGCGATAAACCCCAACCACCCCTTGGATATAAACCTTCACCGGCTCAATCCGATTGGAGCACAATAATTACCCACTAAACCACCAGGCGCCAAAATTTGGTTATATGGTTACCACCCAGCGTAGTAAATAGTTTCCTGGTGTACAGGAAACCATTTGGCTTGTCACGCAGTGTAGAGTCACCCATAGGCAGAAGGAAGAGGAAAGAATGAAGGAATGAAAGACAGAAGAGGGAGTGTAAAGTCACCCGTAGGCAGAAGGACAAGGAAAGAATAAAGGAAAGAAAGATAGAAGGAAAGAAGGATGGAGTAGAGGACAGGGCAGACATCCGAGAGCAGCACTACATTGAGTGAGTGGATGGTGAGCGCCCCCACCTACCACATATGTTGGCATCGTGTTTAGTATTTTACCCCCGTTATTGCCAAATCATTATATTCATCTAAGAATGAGTCTTAAGAGTCTGAGTGTTAATACTACTACATTAAGTCTCTCACGGTAGGGACGCCTCTAGCCACATATTCATTTCAAAGTATTAATTAGTTCAGTATAATTGGCTGTTAATAATTAATCTTGAAATAATACTGTGAAGGAAATAAATTCTCTGAGTACGTGTATATCTCAGCGTCACTCGGACATGAAGTTTTACGCCATATTATCACCCAGATCTCCACCATGAGTTTATAACATTATTATTATTTGCTTCTTTATCCCATCGTCTTAAATGCTATATCCTGCGTCAATGAATAGAAACGCAGGGCGTGGTAGGCCTTTTAAGTGGGTACTGGTAGTGTGTCCTCTCATATGCTGGCACATGTTCGCACACTGACAGTTTTATTGATGACAAAATTAACCGTTTCCCATACTACCAAAGCACAAATAAGGGATGGTTGTCTGTGGTGAGTGATGTATAAAAAAGTCATTGTTTTAAAGGCTGTATTGTGTCAGTGTCTGTGTTTCGTACAAAGGAAATGCTGCACAACTGACTTTGGAACAACAGAAGAAAGAATAGGATTGAT
Source organism: Coenobita brevimanus (assembly GCF_032717465.1). Lineage (NCBI taxonomy): Eukaryota > Metazoa > Arthropoda > Malacostraca > Decapoda > Coenobitidae > Coenobita > Coenobita brevimanus. The sequence continues at coordinate 5,511,064 of NC_137066.1, forward strand.
GCCTTAGGACTGAACTAGGACCTTTAAAAGCAGACAGTTTTTACCAGTTAACAATCTTCCCTCGAGACTATGACGCGCAACGACCAAAATCACATGCAGATCCCCACCTGTACTGCTGGATGAATAGTGACATGGGGAAAACAAACCTCGTCCAGGAGTCTGGCCGGTACAGTTGTAGGCGGGATGTGCTGACCATTAGACCAGGGACTGTCGCTTTGTGTACAGTTGTCAGACCATTTATTGAGGCAGCAAGACATCATGATCGTATTGCCAGTGACAGGGATGCATTATGTGTCAGCAGCCTCACTAACTGAACACCAACCACCTGCATTACTCCCCCATGCATGGGTGGGGAGGGGAACGGTGAAACTGGGAGAGGAGGGATGAGTGTGGAAATGGAGGGGTGAAATGGGGAGAGGAGGGGTAAGATGAGCAGGAAGGGATGACGTACAGTCGTGGTCATAAATAATCACCTATCCTCCGCTACCCTGTGCCTTAGGCTGGCTCCTTTATGCGCGGCGAGTCACAGTGGAGTAAGAGGGGATGAGAGGGAGGGACCAGAGAGAAAAGGGAAGGTGGGTGGGGGGACGAGTGATGATGCGGGGATGGAATAAGGGAGGGGAGGGTGGGGAGGGAGAATGAATACGAAGTGGTGGTCACATATTTGTCTATTTTCTTTCAATTAGGGCATGATATAAAGGAGATAATATTTGGTAGATAATGCTGCACTACATCTTGTACTGCGGCATCAGATAACAAGTTTTAGGTAGGTGCTGGTATCAAGAGCTGCCTAGTGAGAGAAATACACTGACGTGACAGATCAAACATTAGTGCAGAGCCATCGAGACTGTATGGGCTCAGACTGTCAACGCGTGGGAGCCAGAGAACGAGAGGACATGGGCCCGCCTCCTCCAGCACATCAATGACGAGCGAAAGCTGTTCGTACAAAACCAGCAAACCATCAGCAACATTGTTTCCTCGGTGCCGCGAAGACTACAAGAGGTTATTGAGGAAGGAGGCTATACTTACTAAGGCTTTCCTGGTTGCTTTGGCTTGAACAGTGTTGGTAAACATTGACATAGGTATAGTTTGGGAGTTTGGGTAGGGATTTGTTTCATTTTCCTTCTAACAGATTATTAGAGATATCGTTATTATTTTCACCCATGTGCACACACATGAAATTTATTTACCTATTATGCACACTTATTTTAAATAGCCATTTCATATAGAAATGCCATAAAAGAGTTGACATGATGGTGACTGTATAGAGGGAGTGTATACCGAGAGGATGATCATATATACTGTGGGTACAGCCATGTCGAAGGTTCTATCTATCTATCTATCTATTGCCAGACGCCATAATCCCGTAAGGGGTGGCCATTGACTCTGAGTTATTTGTTTTACGGGGAGGGGCACTAACTCTCCACCAAACCACTTGTTGACACTTAGGGAGCAAGTATGGATTGGTCATATGGTTACCATCCAGCGTTGTAAATGGTTTCTTGGCTTACAGGAAACCATTTGGCTTGTCACTCAATGTAAAGCCACCTGTAAAGGAAAGAAAAGCAATAAGAAGTGACAGGAAAGGTGGGAGAAATAGGAGGAGAGGAGGGCAGGCACAGAAAAAGAATGATAAAGGCTAAGGAAGAAGTAGGTCGCCACCACCTACTACTCTGTCGAAGTACAGTAATTATTACAACTTATAAATTGCCGAGACAATGGTGCAGGGGGGGGGGAGGTTATGCGGTGTAAGCCACTGTCCCTGCTTGGCATCTTGTAGAGGAATAGACGAAGGTGTCCCGTGTATACGTACGAAAAATCATGCACAAAAATTGAAAATTGTGCAAATTATGAACCTTGCAATTGCCAAAGTACCAGTACATCGTCGGGACTGGCAAATGCTAAATGTTGCAACGTACCCACACGTCAACGGGATGCCTCGGGTTAACATTGTTTAGAACACTCTAAAATAATCTAAATATTAACAAAGCGGGATGCAGTTTTTAGCATCTAACAGTTATCTTCACAGTTTGCAGGTGAACAGTCAGCAAAATAATTGTTTAGTGTGTTACTGGTGTATATAAAATATATGTATATATATATATAGGCTATCTTTTTTCAGATAAGCATGATGTCACACAAAAGAAGTGATATAATTATACAGAAGAACAAGGATGTCTGGACCAATAATTTGGTGCGGTTCCAGCAGTCACATAGAAGAAGAGGAATTATGCCTTTAGAAGAATGTTCATTAGAAGAAAAATGCAGAATGCCAAACCAGATACAAGTTTTTGGACATTACCAGTTTCTTGGAGCAAAAATCCAATTAAGAAAAGAACGAATAGTCGAAATTTCCAAAGAACTTACAAAATTATGAGAGAATAAATTGAACTTTCCATATGTGTCAGATCAAGCAATACAAGCAAAGCTTGACAAGATGCTAAAATCTTGCGATGAATGTGTCAATATGATGCCCTAATAAACTTTTTGATATCACAAAAGTAAATGGTCAACAGTTATGTACTGAAGATAAACAACTCTACCACCTACGAGTGCAAAGTAAAGGAGAAGTGAGGTACTCAACAGGTCAAGTTGCATATAAGGAAACCATTCACCCTTAAAAAAGACGAAAACTGCCTGATGAACCTATATTACCATTAACATCTTACGATTTTTCATCAAGTGGTAGTTGCACTGAATCAGATGACAACAAATATAAGGATACCATTCGTACCAGGAATGTAAGTACATACTCTAACTTTTAGTATCGCAAAATGGATACATACTTTAGTAATGCAAATTTGGAAAAAGGATAAAGGTAGAAAGCAAAATGATGATTTCTACCAAGAACTGGTTGAAGTGGAGACTCACAACAGAATGGTTGAACGTGTACACAAACTAGAAATGGCTTTCAAAAATGAAATTGATGAAATAAAGAAGCAGATGCACTTGCAAAAGGAAGAAATAGAAAAACTAGGAAGGGAGGCCAATAAGAAAGACACAACCATCAGTGAACTAACAGTGGAACTGTGTACACTTAGGATGAAAATGAGTGAAATGGCAAGTACAGTAGTCAATCACGAGAGTGTTATGGAAGAGTTCACAAATGACACAGAGACAATTAGGCAAGTTAGCAGTCTGATAGACCAAATAAGTGATATTGAGGAGTAGATAACACAGGTGAATGAAGCTGTGCAAAGCTACAAAAATGATGTGGAAACCACGTATGCTGAAATGGTGAAAGTAAAGAAAGACTTAGAAACAAGGGTGGAGGAAAAAAGCATTAAACAGGAAGTGAAAAGAATAATCCAAAACAATCCAAAGTTAGTCAGAGATTCAGTAGATATAAACAAATCTATAGTAATCACTGGTATAGAAGAGGAAGAAGTAAAAAACAAGATCACAAGAGACAAAAAGGAGATGGCAAATGTAATGAGCTTACCGAAAGAAGTATCAGAGGAAATCTGTAGTAAAGATATAGAGGAACACAAAAGGTTACGGAAATATGAGAAAAGCAGGACAAGACCTCTAAAGGTGACTTTCCAGAGTATAAACACTGTGGAGGAGATACTAAAAAAAGCAAAGTTTCTTATGGAAAAAGAGGAGTTCAAAAATGTATGGATAAAAAGATGCCTAACACAAGAGGAACTAGAATCACTGAAAGAGAAAAGGGAGGAAGCAAAAACAAAAAATGAGGGAAGATCAGAAGAGAAGATATTTTTTTTACAAAGTAATAGGATCGAAGGTACGAAAGTGGTACACAAACAGGATGGAATAAAAAGGAGGAAGATAGTAAAACCATGTCACAACAAGTATATAAACAAGATGATAAAATTGATGTACTCTAATGTGGATGGAATGGTATCTAAATTACTAGAGATGAATGATTATGTCAGAGAAAATGAACCACAAATAATATGCCTAACTGAAACAAAATTAACACCAAGGATATCCAATGACATACTAAACTTAGAGGAATACAATATATGGAGAAGAGACAGAAATTTAAAAAAAGGAGGAGGAATTATAATATTAACTAAGAAAAATCTAAACGTCAATGAAATAAAACTAGATATACCATCACAAGTAGAACTGATTGCAGTAGAGACCAACACATCTGAAGGGAAAGTAATTGTAGCCAATTTGTACATGCCACCCAGATCAAACACATGGGAAAGAGACGAATATGAGGACCTGGCAGAGAGTACAATTCAGAGTTTAAGATCATTACTACATAAAGTGGAAGAGAAATCGGAAAGAATTATACTAACTGGAGATTTTAATACAAATATAAATTGGAATACTCTAGATATAATTAGCCAAGAAAGCTGTTGGGACCAAAAGCTCCTGGATCTCGTGCAAGAGTTTTTCCTAACGCAACATGTTAGGGAAACCACCAGAAAAAGAGGACTCGATGTACCTTCAGTGCTAGATCTAATATTTACTAGGCAAGAAAATGATATTGACAGTTTAATATATCACCCTCCACTCGGCAAAAGCGATCATGCAGTACTATATTAAAACTTCAGGATAGCATATGACATAGTTAACAGCAATGAAAGTTACAAAAAGAGACTAAACTATAAAAAGGGAAATTATCAAGACCTAAAGAAGTATTTCTTAGAAGTTGATTGGGAAAATAAGCTTAGAGGACAAGATTTAAATGCTGTATATGAAAAATTCTGTGAATTTTATGAAATAGGAGTCCAGAAGTACATCCCACAGCACAAAGAAGCAGATAAGAAAATACAGAAATGGTTCAATACAAAACGTAAAAAATCAAAAGAAAGAAGAGATTTGTTGTGGAATACATACAGAAGACACAATAGTGAAAGGGCATATAATAATTACAAACAGGCAAGAAACGATTATACAATAATAAGGAGGGAATCCCAAAGACAGTTTGAGGAGGATATAATAAATAAAAGCAGTGATCAACCAAAGCTGTTTTACAGCTATATCAGAAGCAAAACCAAAGTAAAAGATATAATATAATCCATTATGGACGAGGGAATCACTTATACACAAGAGAAAGATATTTGTGAAGCACTAAATAAGAATTTCCAATTAGTGTTTACAGAAGAAAAAAATTTTGAGAGGGACTATGTGGAACATGCATGTCCACACATACTACCAGATATACAAATAGCAGAAAAAGTAATACAGGAGGAATTAAATAAATTAGATAGAGGAAAAGTAAGTGGTCCTGATGAAATTTCATATTGGGTGCTACGAGAATGTGCAAAGGAGTTAAGTAAACCATTATTTTTAAATTTCAAGAAATCCTTGAGTCAAGGTAAACTACCTGATATTTGGAAAAAAGCAAATATTGTCCCCTTATTCAAGAAAGGAAATAGACAAAATCCACTCAGCTACCGACCAGTATCACTGACCAGTGTTGTAAGCAAGGTATTAGAAAAGCTTATAAGAAAAGCTTGGGTAAATCATCTAGAAGAACACAGTATGATAACAGAAAGACAGTTTGATTTCAGAAAAGGAAAGTCATGTGTAACTAATCTGTTGAGCTACTATGACAGAGTAACAAACACAATACAGGAAAGAGAAGGATGGGTGGACAGTATCTGTTAAGATTTCAAGAAAGCTTTTGATACAGTACCACACCAAAGACTTTTATGGAAACTGTACCATCAAGGAGGAATTCGAGGCAAACTGCTTTGTTGGATGCAAGATTTTCTCATAAAAAGAGAAATGAGAACAGTACTAAGAGGAAACTACTCATCATGGAAAGAAGTGACTAGTGGAGTACCACAGGGTTCAGTGCTGGCACCAATCATGTTTTTAGTGTATATAAATGATATAAACAGTAACACTGGAAATGAGAGCTATCTGAATATGTTTGCAGATGATGCAAAAATACAAAGGAGAATTACTAACACAGACTCTTGTAAAGAGCTACAAGAAGAATTAAATAAACTTCATGAATGGAGTAATACATGGCAAATGGAATTCAATGTGGACAAGTGTCATGTAATCAAGTTTGGTAAAAGTGGAAAAAGACCTGATTGGGATTATAAGTTAGGAAATAAAACCCTATACACATCAGAAAGAGAGAAGGACCTAGGTGTGATTATCAATAACAGATTATCTCCGGCTGACCACATCAGCGAGAAGGTACGGAACATGTATACACTGCTTGCAAATATGAGAATAGCATTCACATACATAAATGAAGACATGCTAAGAAGGATAATAACATCATTCATTAGACCAACCCTGATATATGCATCAGTAGTCTGGAGTCCTCATCTCAAAAAACACATAGACAAGATTGAAAAAGTTCAAAGGGCCGCTACAAGATGGATACCAAGCTTAAGGGACCTAAGCTACGAAGAAAGACTAAATAAACTGAATCTACCAACACTACAGGAGAGAAGGAAAAGAGGTGACATGATAATGCTATATAAGTGCATATCAGGGAAGGAGAAAATAGACATAAATGATTACTTAACATATGGAGAAGCATCAGCAAGAGGACACTGCAAAAAACTGCATAAGAAAAGAGGTGATAAAGACGTAAGGAAATTAAGTTTCCCAAACAGAGCAATTTATCAATGGAATGCACTACCGAATGAAATAGTGTGTGCCAAAACAGTTTACAAATTTAAGGATATGTACGATATATATGGTTTAAGACACGGGACAGTACGAGCTTGACTCATTCCTGTAAAGATACAATTAGGTAAGAACAATTAGGTAAGAACACACACACACACACACACACACACATATATATATATATATATATATATATATATATATATATATATATATATATATATATATATATATATATATATATATATATATATATATATATATATATATATATATATATATATATATATATATATATATATATATATATATATATATATATCCATCCATCATCTAATCCAACATTGCCCCATGAGGAGCGTAGGAGCCCGGGGCTAGACAGTTGGTCCCGACATTTAAGATGAGAGTGACCAGTCTCACTCATCCCTGAGTGGCATTACATGAGCAATCAACCCCAACCACCCCATGGATATAAACCTTCACCAGCTCAATCCGATTGGAAAGCAATAATTACCCACTAAACCACCATGCGCCAAAATTTGGTTATATGGTTACCACCCAGAGTAGTAAATGGTTTCCTGTTTTATATGGTTACCACCCAGAGTAGTAAATGGTTTCCTGGTGTACAGGAAACCATTTGGCTTGTCACTCAGTGTATAGAGTCACCCACAGGCAGACGGAAGAGGAAAGAATGAAGGAAAGAAAGACAGAAGAGAGATTGTATAGTTACCAGTAGGCAGATGGACTAGGATAGAATGAAGGATAGGAAGAAAGAAGAGGATGGAAGGAAAGAAGGATGAAGGAGAGGAAAGGGCAGACACCCGACATCAGCGCTACATCGAGTTAGTGGATGGTGAGCGCCCCCACATATATATATATATATATATATATATATATATATATATATATATATATATATATATATATATATATATATATATATATATATATATATATATATATATATATATATATATATATATATATATATATATATATATATATATATATATATATATATATATATATATATATATATATATAAAGACATCCAGTGCTTATAGCAGGAAAATTTTAGCAGTGTACCATATATTATTTGAAACAGGACAATTACCATAGTGATTATAGTACTATGTGGAGAGAGAGAGAGAGAGAGAGAGAGAGAGAGGAAATTAATGTCCGCCGGGCCTTCCGTCCGACCTCCACAACCAAGGTCCTACATTATCTTACTGGTAAAAAATCGGTGCCTAAACCCAGTCAGTATACACTTAACTGAATTTCTGGTATTTTAGGTAGTATATTTTGCTCTGTATACGCCATTATTCCTGGATCCTTATCGTCAAAACACAATCACACAATGTAAACCAAGTTCCTCGTTATTCCGGATTAAAATCATAAGCTGCTTGAGTCGGCTTCAGCATTTCACTTCCATTTGCCCTCATTAATCCATGAGCTGCGATTTAAATGCATTTTAAGGCGGCCAACGACAGACTATTGTAATATGTCAAAGAGGCACCACTATGAATATTATACCTTGTGAAGGGTGACGAATTGGCCGAGAATATAAACTTTGTGTTTTGTTCAGACCTACAAACCAGATGACAAATTCATCCAGGTAATGAAAACAGGAAAACTGTCGATATTTGTCCGTTCACACACTTATTTACACTCATGAACTTACTCCCCTCCTCATACACGCTCACGTGATTACACACAGCTTTATTTATTCTCTCTCTCTCTCTCTCTCTCTCTCTCTCTCTCCACTGGACTAATATGGAAAAATATTAGGTACGAGAGTGCCTCTAGTGATATAGACAAAATCTCTCAAGATTTAAGTATAATTAAGGGAGAGAGAGAGAGAGGTGTGGGGGAGACACATGTATTACATTGCTCAACACACACACACACACACACACACAGAAATAAGAGATATACAGAGGAAGTGGGATATCTTTCTAGACGTCTATAATTCGGGAGTGGAAAAATATGTGCCAAGTGTAAGTGGGAATGAAAACGGGAAAAGGGAGTGGTTTAATAAAAAGGTGTATGATAGCAAAAAAAGAGAGGGACATGGCGAGGAACAACTGGAGAATGAGAGGTAATAACAGAACAAAGGTAGAATATAAAAGAAATAGAATATACAAGAATACGTAGAGAGGAAGAAAGGAACTTTGAAAAAGATGTAATTGACACAAGTAAGGAAGAACCCAAATTGTTTTATAGATTTGTTAAAGGCAACCTGAAACAAAAGGAAGGAATCACCAAACTGAAAGTAGAAGGAGAGGTCTATAGAGATGCGGCAATGCAAGCTGAAATAATGAACAAATGTTTCCAATCAGTTTTCACTAATGAAAGGGATTTTGTGGAGGGGGAGGGAGTGATTAGAAATGTAGTGATAAAAAATATAAAAGTGGAAGTGCAGGAAGTGTATAAAATACGGGAAATTCAAGATGTAAGAAAAACCCTAGGACAGGATGGAATCTCTTACTGGGTACTGAAGGAATGAGAACAGTTGGTGGATAAGATTCACAGTTTAATTGTGTGTTCTCTGGAAGAGGGGAAAGTGCCTCGGGAATGGAAGGGGGCAAATGTGGTACCAATTTATAAGGGAGGAAACAGGGTAGAACCCCTGAATTATCGACCAGTGTCCCTTACCAGCATGGTCGCAAAATTGTGCGAGAGAATCCTGAAAGATAGATGGATAAAATATCTGGAAGAGATGAATATTTTGGCTGAGAGTCAGTTTGGATTCAGAAGTGGAAGGTCATGTGTTTCCAACTTGAGCTTTTACTCAAGAGCGATTGACGTGCTACAGGAGAGGGATGGCTGGGTGGACTGTGTGTTTAGATTTGGAGAAGGCCTTTGACAGGATACCCCATAAGTAACTATTGTGGAAATTGGAGCATATAGGAGGACTGAAGGGAAACCTTCTGGAATGGATGAAAGACTTTTAGAGGGACAGACAAATGAGGACAGTAATAAAGAACAGGATGTGTGGATGGAGGGAAGTAACAAGTGGAGTCCCACAGGTGTTAGCGCCAGTAATGTTCCTGATTTACGTAAATGATGTGGTAGATGGAATGAACAATTATGCAAGTATGTTTGCTGATGATGCGAAGATCTTGAGGAAAGTACAGTAGAAGTTGAGGAAGACAGTAAAATGCTGCAGAAGGATCTGGATAGGATACATTGTTGGAGCCAGACGTGGGAAATGAAATTCAATGCTAAAAAATATAAAATATTGGAAATGGGTAAAAGTACCACGAGACCATCACTGAATTATTTATGGGTAATGAACCAATCACAAAAGCAAGAGAAGAGAAAGATTTGGGAGTGCTGTTCCAGGATAGTTTGTCACCTGAAAAACACATTAACAAGACAGTTAGAGAGACGTATAAACTCTTGACCAACATAAAAGTAGCATTTCATCACATGGATGAGGAGATGATGAAAAAAATTGATAATGGCTATGATCCGCCCCAGGTTTGAATATGCAGCGGTAGTGTGGTCCCCGCACAAAAAGAAAGATATAAACAAGATTGAGAGACTACAAACAACAGCAAACAAGATGGTCCCCAGCCTGGCGGATCTGTCGTACAGAGAGGCTGGAAAGCTGGATTTGCCTTCCTTAGAGGAAAGGAGAGAGAGGGGCGACATGATTGCAGTGTTCAGGACCATGATGGGAGTAGACAAAGTTGACAGAGAAGATCTGTTTGTATGGGATACGAGAGTAACAGAAGGACACGGAATGAAACTAAAGAAGCCAAGCTGCTTGAAGGGTATCAAGAAATATAGTTTTCCTTATAGATGCGTAGAACTGTGCAATAGCCTGGACAAAGAGATCGTCCAGTCTAAAAACTTAAACGAGTTTAAAACAAAATTTGACTTATTGAGAAACAGAGACGGGACCCCACGAGCGTAGCTCATTTCCTGTATATCACAGCTTGGTAAACACACACACACACACACACACACACACACACACACACACACACTGGAATCTCCAGTGGTCACTTGTCAGTGTGACAGTCTTGTATCCAGTTGTTTGCAAGCTCTATCCCTGTCGGGTCAGGCCTTTAACCCTTTCAGCTGGATGAAGTCCTGGAGTGGTCAGCATCGTTGACTGCCAACCTACGGCCCGTTAGCTTTAGGGTTCGAATTCTGGTGTGGGCAGCTGGTTTTACTTGTCTCAGGTGTCCATTCATCCTTTGTGGGTCGGCAGGTAATATATAGGTGTACAAACGAAGGTAAGCAGCAACAGACCAGTTGGTCCTTTCGTGACTGTTTGGTATAAGGATGAAGTAACTAACAAAAGCTATTCTATCAGCTCAAGACATGGACAGGCAAGCAGGAATGCTTCTCCCCGCCCACCTGTCACGAATCAATTCGCGACATTTCCTTTTTGTGAGAAGCCACGAACTATTAGTGGAAGAAGCCACGAACTATTAGTGGAAAACTCACTGTGTATCGCTCAGTTAACCGTTTCTCTCTCCATTTCGGGGTATACTTTTCAAATCATTCGTCACCGTTTTCAGGGGTGACCGATTTGATGCACGTCACTAAGTGCGCTACTGAGCGATACTATTGTTTCTTTATCGTTCGCCCCTGCTCCTCAACCGTTAGCCACGCCTTCTTCTGGTGGCTTGTCGTCCTGCCTATGCATTATTTGAATTCAGTCTTGTGTTTGCTGTGACGGAGAAAGGGTCTGTGCTCAGAAGTGGAGAGGTCAGCTAGCACCCCAAGCTCCATTAGTACAGTTAATCCCAGTACTCCCACCCCCCACTCCTCGGGTGATACATAGTATTCATCGACTGGTATTTCTTTTGTGTATTTTGTAGTTTTAAGAGCTTAGTTAAGGTGTTTTTCCCTAGGCGTAAGTATTTAGCTTTTGTGAGAGTGAGTGAGTACGTCTCATTGATTTGATTTGAAATATAATGTTGAATTTATTTTTGTGATTAATAAATTTAACAGTTCTATTTCTTGAGCTTAATGTAGAGTAAAAATCTTGTTTCATTTCTCCATAATTAAGCTTATTTTCCATACAGCTCCTAGCTTGCATAAACATTTACTATTCATAACTGGTACTTAGACCAGTCTTGTTGTATTAACTTAAAATCCGTTGTGCCAGGAGTTAATGCATCAGCAAGAACCTGATGTTATTTTATTAGTATTAGTTATTTATTGTCAGGGGTGATGTAACTTTCTCCAGAGGCTAACAGTACAGTAATTCAGCAATTGTGAGTAATTAGTCTCTGCTGTGTACTGTTGAGAAAGTTTATAAATTCTCGTTCTTAGAGAATCGTGCACAAGCCAGCGTAAAGTAATCGTTGCTTGATGTAGCGAGACAATCATTGTCTCTGCGCTTCAATATTATTGAATATAAATATCAATTTAAATAATATTTAAACCATTTATATCAAAATTACCGTGATATTATAAAAGCCCCGTGACAATTGGCGACCTCATTCCAGGATATTAACTCCTAGCTCTAAAGCTATTCACGAGATAGTGCTCACTCATTCATATTTAGGTATTTATCATTAAAGTTTATAGGCACAAGCTTACTGGTGTTTACCCTTAATTTAGCAAGTGAATTTTGCTTTATCAATCCATAGAGTACTTAACTCTAGTTTATTCTTGGTAACGCCAGACGATTTTATTCGCTCCTGGGAAGTCGCCGTACCATTCTGTTTATTATTGAGTCTTCCCAGTCATTTACATTTTTGATTTATTCTTTGCCAGTTAACTAGATAAGACTGGTCACCACTAGCTTGTGTCTGTACTCTTTACTTTTGTTTATTAGTATTCGTCGCTAAGCAGTCAGTACTCAATTTCGGTTTGCTTAATAAATTAGCGCCATGGCTACTACTGTATTTTTACAGGAAGCCAAAGATATGGGTCTTTCGGACCCAACCGAAATTAAAGAGTATATACTCTCACGGCATAATCAGGAACAGCAGCGCGAGAATGATGCCCGTGAAGAGCGTAAGATACAGCGCGAATGCGAGCGAGAGCAGCGTGAGGAACGTGAAAGAGAGCGTGCTTATGAACAAGAGCAGCGTGAGAAAGAGCGCGAATACGAGCAGAAACAACGCGAGCTCGAGTTAGAAAAAGAGCGAGAACAGCGCGAATACGAGCGTGAACAACGAGACAAAGAACGAGAACATGAACTTGAAGTGCTGAAGCTCAAGCGAGATTCCTTGGCTTCAGACACGTCTGGTGCAGTTGGTCAAAGCTCCACGAGCGTTCTCCCTGCACATGTCCTGGCGACCCCACGCATCAAGCTTCCTTCATACAAGGAAAGCGAGCGAATCGAGCCGTACATAGCTCGTTTTGAGGACATAGCAGACTTATATCAACTGGATGAGGCAGCTAAGCGGCTTCAGTTTCTTAGCCTATTTGAGGGCCCTGCCCTCGATATTCTCCACAGAATTCGTGGAGACAATCTCACATATGAGATGATGAAAGCTGCACTCATTAAGGCGTATGGTCTCACAGTAGACGACGCCAAAGTTCAGTTCATGCGAGCTCGTCTCCAAGACAAGGAGACAGCTGTTCAGTTCCCTTGATCGTCTCACAGCTTACTTAAATGAGTGGATGGAGAAAGATGAAACTCCTTCCACGCGTGAGGGGATAATTGACCTTATGCTGCGTACACAGCTAGAGAGGTCGTGGCCTGCTGAGCTCATAGCACAGCTTAAGATCTGCCAGGTGAAAGATGCCAGCCAAATGGCAGAGAAGGCTGATGCATTCTTTACTGCATACGGGTATCAAGCTCGTAAGCAAAACACCTGGAGCAGAAATGATACTGCCAAGTCTGGGAAGCCGTCTCAGACTGAATCCCAGCACCAAGGCCATTCTCAGAATAATGGCCAAGGTCCAAAACCGCAGTGGAAGGACCAGGGCAAAACACTCAGAAACTTGAGTGGAAGAGGTACAACAAGTACCCTAACCAGCAGCAGTATCAGCCACGCAACCGACCGTCGGGACAAACTTTTTCACCACCAGCTCAAAAGAGGCAGGAAGCGAACGCAGCCTTCATTCCTCAGCAGCAGCACGGTGGTCACGTCCCTACCAGTGTGGGTACTTTCCCCACAGTTCACTAGTCCCACAGTGACAGTGAACCTCCCTCCACAGATGGCCAATGTTCCATCTTCTCAAGTATATAACCCTCAAGGCACAATGTTTGCCACATCAATTCAGCAGCCTCATGAGTGGCTAGCTGCTTCCTCCACAGGCCCTCCCACAGGTGACAGTACCTTCCTTGTTCAGCCAGGGTTTGTGGGAGACATTCCTGTGAAGGTCCTGAGAGACAATGGTTCCTCAGGTTGCTCTGTCAAGCAGAGTCTAGTTCGGCCTGAGCAGTATACAGGTCGACAGATCCATGTAAGCCTTATTGATGGATCAGTGAGATTGTTCCCTGAGGCATGTATCCAGGTGGCATCTCCATTTTATACTGGTATGACACTTGCAGTTGTCATGCCAGAGCCTCTATTTCTGACTTAATAGTAGGCAATATTAATGGAGTCAAGGATAGTTGCTCCGATGGCGCTACTCAGACTTCGGCTGCTGCGGTGACACGAGCCATGACTGAGGCTCCAGACTGTGTCACCCCAGTGATCATTGAATCGCCGCAAGATCTGATGTGCAGTCAACTTGTTGTACAAGAACAACATTCTGACCCGACACTTGCTGCCGTGCGGAATAAACAAAAGGGTCGAGTGATTAAGTATTCACGGGGAGGTCGAGCCAAGTTCCTTCGCAAACAAGGACGGCTCTACCGTGAGTCACGAACACCCGAGGGCGAGGTTCGACTGCAGTTTGTCGTTTCCGCCAAGTACCGCCTAGCAGTGTTACAATGGGGTCATTGTTCAGCCTCAGGAGGTCACATGGGCAAAAGGAAGACCCAGGGCCGTATCCGAGCTGACTTTTTCTGGCCAGGGATGGGACGGGACATAGATAGTTTTGTCCGTTCTTGCAGTGTGTGCCAAAGTATCACCACTAATCAGGGACATGCCCTTCCTGTGCCATTTGTAACTACACCTGTAATCTCTGAGTCAGTTGAGAGACAGGGTAGTGAAGTGGGTTCAGACCTGACGTCTCGCCCATGGGCCCCACAGGACACATTATGTCCAGGGCCTGTACATACATATTATGTACCGTAAGTTAAGGGGGAAGTTGAGAGGCGACTTGAGGCTATGGAAGACCCAAGTTTGCATAAGGATTCTCAGCTTCCCGGTACTAATATAAGTATTGTATTGTAGGTTAAGGGGGAAGTGAGAACTCTGCAGAGGCGACTTGAGGCTATGGAAGACCCAAGTTTGCACAAGGATTCTCAGCTTTCCGGTACTAATAGAAGTACTGTAGGTTAAGGGGGAAGTTCGAGAGAGAACTCCGCAGAGGCGACTTGAGGCTATGGAAGACCCAAGTTTGCACAAGGATTCTCAGCTTCCCGATACTAATATAAGTATTGTAGGTTAAGGGGGAAGTTCGAGAGAGAACTCCGCAGAGGTGACTTGAGGCTATGGAAGACCCAAGTTTGCACAAGGATTCTCAGCTTCCCGGTACTAATATAAGAATTGTATTGTAGGTTAAGGGGGAAGTTCGAGAGAGAACTCTGCAGAGGCGACTTGAGGCTATGGAAGACCCAAGTTTGCACAAGGATTCTCAGCTCCCCGATACTAATATAAGTACTGTAGGTTAAGGGGGAAGTGAGAACTCTGCAGAGGCGACTTGAGGCTATGGAAGACCCAAGTTTGCACAAGGTTTCTCAGCTCTCCGATATTAATATAAGTACTGTAGGTTGAGGCACAGGTTGAGGACCCGTGTGCGGTTCGAGGCTATGGAAGACCCGAGTTTGCACGGGGATTCTCAACTTGCCGACCATAATCGTGTGCTAAAATTAATGGCGACCTCGAGTGTACTTTTCATAGCATGTACTGACTGCTAGCCAGAGAGAGTAATTGTAACATAATAAGAATTTTGTCTCATTGACACTTTTGATGCTCCACCTTAATTGGTTTTGCAGGTTCAGCAATGGGTGTAGCAGTTTGCTGTGCGGGCCAGCTGATCGTCTGCCGCACGCTGCCGCCTCTTCTCCTCTGCCTTCGTCGTCGCCATATTATTTACTGTGTCATTTTACACGTAGGTACAGTTACACTACAACTGTCACACCTACACCGCGTATTACATACACCACGCTACACAACAATTAGTTGTCAGTGTAAATGTAGCGAATTTTCGCTCAGTTTGACCTGAGTACAGGATTTTCACCGTCGTCACGGAGTTTTTCCCTCAAGCTTGCTTCTATTAACGTAAATACGAGGTTTTTTCGCTCACTGACGACTGCGACTTTCTCCTGTAGCAGGATAGCACACACACACCACAGTGTGAATCTTGTGTGACTGAGTTAGGATTTATATATATGTATATTGAAATCTTTCTTCTGAAGGAAGAAAGATTTAATTTTCATGGGGCGTAATGTCACGAATCAATTCGCGACATTTCCTTTTTGTGAGAAGCCACGAACTATTAGTGGAAGAAGCCACGAACTATTAGTGGAAAACTCACTGTGTATCGCTCAGTTAACCGTTTCTCTCTCCATTTCGGGGTATACTTTTCAAATCATTCGTCACCGTTTTCAGGGGTGACCGGTTTGATGCACGTCACTAAGTGCGCTACTGAGCGATACTATTGTTTCTTTATCGTTCGCCCCTGCTCCTCAACCGTTAGCCACGCCTTCTTCTGGTGGCTTGTCGTCCTGCCTATGCATTATTTGAATTCAGTCTTGTGTTTGCTGTGACGGAGAAAGGGTCTGTGCTCAGAAGTGGAGAGGTCAGCTAGCACCCCAAGCTCCATTAGTACAGTTAATCCCAGTACTCCCACCCCCCACTCCTCGGGTGATACATAGTATTCATCGACTGGTATTTCTTTTGTGTATTTTGTAGTTTTAAGAGCTTAGTTAAGGTGTTTTTCCCTAGGCGTAAGTATTTAGCTTTTGTGAGAGTGAGTGAGTACGTCTCATTGATTTGATTTGAAATATAATGTTGAATTTATTTTTGTGATTAATAAATTTAACAGTTCTATTTCTTGAGCTTAATGTAGAGTAAAAATCTTGTTTCATTTCTCCATAATTAAGCTTATTTTCCATACAGCTCCTAGCTTGCATAAACATTTACTATTCATAACTGGTACTTAGACCAGTCTTGTTGTATTAACTTAAAATCCGTTGTGCCAGGAGTTAATGCATCAGCAAGAACCTGATGTTATTTTATTAGTATTAGTTATTTATTGTCAGGGGTGATGTAACTTTCTCCAGAGGCTAACAGTACAGTAATTCAGCAATTGTGAGTA
Organism: Coenobita brevimanus; assembly: GCF_032717465.1. Classification (NCBI taxonomy): domain Eukaryota; kingdom Metazoa; phylum Arthropoda; class Malacostraca; order Decapoda; family Coenobitidae; genus Coenobita; species Coenobita brevimanus. The sequence goes on from NC_137066.1 coordinate 5,527,993, forward strand.
ATTAGTCTCTGCTGTGTACTGTTGAGAAAGTTTATAAATTCTCGTTCTTAGAGAATCGTGCACAAGCCAGCGTAAAGTAATCGTTGCTTGATGTAGCAAGACAATCATTGTCTCTGCGCTTCAATATTATTGAATATAAATATCAATTTAAATAATATTTAAACCATTTATATCAAAATTACCGTGATATTTTAAAAGCCCCGTGACACCACCAAACCCTGCAACCTAAGCCAACAGGAAATAGTTAAGACCACCATGCAGCACAGAAGAGCTGTCATGGAAATTTCCTAGAAGAGAGGAAAAGGAAATCTTGTTCTATAATATCCACCTGAAAATAAAAGTAACATTAAGTTAAAAATATTTCTGATTGTTGTTCTGCGAGTTGTATCATGCAGGCTCTGACAAAGAAAAAACAAGTTTTTATACTGCAGATAAATATTACTCAACAGAGAAAAAACTAACCTGGGGGTTAGAAGACAGATACTTATCCAAGCGACCTTTAAACGTTAGCATTGTACCACAGTTTACGACACTGGAGGGCAGTTTATTCCAAATATTACAACTCTGCTACAGAAGAAATACTCAGTTTCATGTGACTGGAATCATTTGCCCATTGTTTTATGCCCATTACTTCTTGTACAGTTTGAACGTTTAACTGTAAAATATTTATCGATGACCATATTATCGTTTCCTTTAAACATTTAGAATACGGTACCTGAATGAAACCTCCTCGTATCTTAGGGTAACACCAAGAGGTGGTAACTGTGAAAACCTTGGATGATGCAGTGGCCTTGCATACCAGGATATTGGATGAATAAACCGCCACAGGCAATTAGCACCTCAGCTAAGCACTGCGTGGCGTCTGCCCTCACCTTTACCTTAATATATTTATATTTTGCCATCATCGGATATTTTACTCAACTTACAAAGTGGGGTCGAGGTGAAGGAGTTATGGGAGATTTTTCAAACCCTATCATTGGTTTCTCTTAAGATGATTAATCGCCCACAGGTAGTATGAAAAATAAATTTTAACAAGAAATAATCTTAGGAAAGGAGTTAAATGACGTAGTTGGTTGAGTTGCCAGCCACTCAAAATTGCATGAAGACGCCTATGCAGTGGCAATGTACACAAAATAATACAATGAGATATAATATATTTCACTGAAACAAAGTACGTACCGTTATAATACATACTGACAGTACCATACGACATCATAAGCTTCAGTATAATAACATACATTCATTACACCTTCATTCATCACCGCATATCCCCACATCATCACAAACTTCAGTATCAACACAAGCAGTTATTACCCCTTATCCATCACCACATATTCCTACATCATCACAAACCCTCACCACTCTTTCTAGATCACCACATCCTCCTACGTCATCACAAATACTCACTACTCCTTCATAGATCACCACATCCTGTATCACTAAACATCAATCATCAAAACCTTCAGCATTGCCACCACATCTTTCTACATCATCACAAAAAATTATCATCATCACCACCACGGGTTTTATTCGCCCGTGTGTAGTGTACAGCTCTCATATGTGGGGAGGCTCCTCACATACAGTTCTTCCCAATGGGGTGGAGTCAAAGGCTATTTGTCTCATTAACTCTCCTCCTCTTACTGGCTCCCTTCAACCTCTGTCTCTTAGCGGCACTGTTGCAACATTATCACTTTTCTATCGTAACTTCAATGGTCACTGCCCCTCTGAACTGTCTGCTTGCATCCCTCCACCTCTACGACGGGTGCGCAGCACCCGTGTAGCAACTCTTATCCCTTTTCTGTCCAAGTCTCTAATGCAAGAGTTAACCGTTACTCCCTGTCCTTCATTTATGCAACAGGTCATCTCTGGAACTGTCTTCCTCTGTCTGTATTTCCTACTTCCTATGATCTCCAGTCTTTCAAAAGCAGTGTGTCCAGGCATCTCGAAATGAACGGATCTTGAATTTGGCTCTGTTCTGTATTGTTTTTTTTTTTCTTGGAAGGAACAGTTTGCGGGCTCCTGACCTTTGGTTCCTTCATTCTTGCATAAAGAAAAAAAAAACACCTCTAATCATGAGGCACCCATAACACCTGTGGGATGCTCTTAAGGTAGGCACTGTGTGTGATGGTGGACTTAAACACAGAGGAAGGAAGGTAAGAATACAAGGGCAAAGTCGGGAGGAAGGAAAGTTTGGGTGAATGAAAAAGTGAAAAAATGGAATGAGGAGGAGGAGGAGAAAAGAGGATGGTCTGAATAAAAGTAAGAAGAGAAAAGGAGAGAGGGAAGATGGAAGACTGTAAAATGGCACAAAGGACAGCCTCGATTTACGAGAAGGGTGGACGGATGGAGGGAAAATGGAAGGGAAGAAAGGAAGAGAGATAAGTAGAAAGGAAGGAGAACTGAAAGACCCCCAGAAGTATGAAAGGAGTGGAGGACGTAGGTTTAGTAAAACATGAGGAAAGAATGTTCGAAAGACATAAGAAATATTTGAAGGAATGATTGTTTAAAATGACAAGAATAAATGTTTGTATGGGAGGGGCGAGGAAAAATGGATGGAATGTTTGATAAGGAAAAGAGAGATAAGGGATGATCATAAAGAAGGGGGGAAATATATAAAATACAAGAAATCAGTTATGAAGGTGAGAATTAAAAGACTGACTCGAAAAGTAAGAAGTGAAGATAATAGCTTATTCGGAATCAAAAAGCTTCGGTTACATGAAATACATTCAGAAATAAAGACAAGAGAGAAAGAGAAGCAGAGAATACAAACGGGAACAAACAGCGAAACAAAAAGCTAATAAGAGTAAGGAGCAAAAAAGACAGAACGAAACTTTTTGGAAAAAGTTTAGAAATGGGGATGTGAGGGAAAGAGGATGGGGGCAGCGACATGAAAACAGGCAACTTAAAGAAACAGTGAAGACGTTCAGAAAAGAAAAAAAGTTTAAAAAGTTGACTGATGGGGAAAATTTTATTGTTCGGAGAGTAGGAAGGAAGGCCACAAGGGTGGGGGAAAGAAACACACCAGATAAAGAGAGTGACCAGAATGGAATTAGTGCTGGTGAAAGAAGAAAAAGGGAAAATACTTGGTGACATTCGGAAATTGTGAGATAGCGGGGAGATTAAGCAAAAGGGAAAGAGTCAGAAGTGGAAGAGAGGATGGTAAACAGTTTCCCCACGACGTCATATATATAAATATTATCTCGTACTGCCGTCAGATTATTTATTTAACTTAAAACTGCGTTTCAAACTGGAGAGAATATATTTATGTAACTTTCATAAATTCTTACGCTGTAAGAAATATCCTCAACAGTGACGAAAGTCGTCCGATGGCAGCAAGAATATTGCTAACTAGAAGCTGTCGTGTTGAAGGGGTTAACATAAAATGAGAGATTTTGTGGAACGTGGTTGTAGAATATAGAAATATGAAAAGCAAGAAGGAAAACAAAGAGCAAAGGTGTTTGAAGTAGAAACAGGAAAAGATGATGGCATAAGGAAGAACGGAGTAATGGAAATATAGTAAACTGTGGAAACATACCTGAAAAAAAAAAAAAAAAAAACAGGGGGAGGTTCGAAAAAGAGACAAAAAAGAAGGGGAAGTTACTAATAGGCTTGGAAAAAAAAAAATGTGTGAGGTGGGGCATGGTAGAAATTGCGGTAAAGGATGATCGGGAAAGAGGAGAGAGAATAGCAACAGAAAGGCAGTAACTGGCGTGCAGCGAGAAAGAGCCATTGAACGAGGAAGGTTGTGCAGAAACGGGAGAGAGAAAAGAAAAAAAAAGAAATGAGTGGTGGGAAACAGGGAAGACAGATTTACTGGTACTGAAATACTGCCTTTGTGATGATGGGGAAGGGGATGGAAGAGAAAATAATGGTGGTGGAATGATTAAAAAGAAGTACCGTACATTAGCAGAAGAGAGAGAAGATGAAAAGAGATAGAGAAGATGGGGGAAAAAAAAAGAGAAAAGGGACGGAACGAGAAGATATGGAATTACAGAGAGGTCAGGCGAAAAAATAGGAAGGAAACAAACGAAAGGAAGAGTAACTGGTTTGTGTTAAAAGCAGAATGGTGGTTGGGTAGGAAAAGAGTTGTGAAAGTAAGAGCTATCTGTCTTCGGCAAAACTGTTAGTGAAGGTTAGGCAACAAATAGACACAGAAAAAATGGTCAGTGCAAAAACATACATCTCTAGTGGCACAAGGAGAAAGACCAGAGTAAGTTGATGGCGTGGAGGAAAGAAATAGGAGAAAAAAGTAGTTGACGTAGAAACGGGATAAAATGGTGGAGTAAGGAAGAGAAGGACACTGCAGAGAAAGATATGAATAGCAATTATAGTATGACACAGAATATGAAAGATGTCCAGAAAGAAAGGAGAGGGTAAAGTGACCAGATTTACTGGAGCTAAAAGCGGGACATTGTCATGTGTGTGTGTGTGTATATATATATATATATATATATATATATATATATATATATATATATATATATATATATATATATATATATATATATATATATATACTGTATACACACACACAGCGCTGCACTTCACCCTGAGGCTGCTACTCAAGCACTAACATCTTTGACAAACTCCGAACATACCGTATGGTACGGTGAATGGCCGACCAAATTTGTCAGTTTGTGAGTATAACAGATTCTATATTAACAATTCGGTATTTCATTTGGTTTGGATCATGCATAATTTTAAAAATTCATCATAGTTTCATAAAAGATGGTCAGGTTATATTTAATGTGATAGTAATTCTCTAGAAGCGAGACACGTAAGATAATTTTCTAAAAAAGCGGGACACTTTAGTCGCAATTAAATAAGCGGGACAGACGTAAATAAGCGAGACTGCCCCGCCTGAAAGCGGGACTCTGGTCACTTTAGGAGAGGGGAAACTAGCAGGCAAATGATGTAAAGGGAAAGGAAAATGGAGGGGTGATGATGGCATCTGGGACTGCGGAGGGAAAATAATGATGTCAGATGAGATTAAAGATAGGGTAGAAAGACAGGGAATTTTGAAACGGTGAAGAAAAGTCCCGAAAACAGGAGAGAGATTCAGGAAAAAAAAAAGTATTAGAGTGGACGGGAGGAGAAGGAAACGTAGAAAAAAATAGGGAAAGAAAATAAATTGAGAAGAAAACCAGAAAATTTTCCAACGGTTAGATGAAGAGGGGGTGGGAAAAATACTAGTCAGGTCAGGTGTGCCCGACTCAGCTGGAAGTGAAGGTTAAACAATCGAGCCTTTACCTTCGCCTACCAAAACACTTATCCTATCCAGGCCAACATCATACTCTACCTGACAACGCCTACAAAATTTACAAATTCTCTCTCTCTCTCTCTCTCTCTCTCTCTCTCTCATATATATATATATATATATATATATATATATATATATATATATATATATATATATATATATATATATATATTATTGGATCCCAGAGTTGCAGGGCGAGGCACTGTTCCGGGAGGGTCCTAAGCGTACCGCCCTCCGCCTATCGGCTCATAGTCGCGAAGCTCATAGGTCCCTACCCGGGGGTTCCCTACTTTATTAAGGTTTGAACATTCCCAGTTCTCTCCAATACTGTGGACACTGGGCTCCAGTGGGTTAAATATGTGAATGTGTGTGTGTGTGTGTGTGTGTGTGTGTGTGTGTGTGTGTGACCATCCTAGGTCAACATCGAAACAATTTGTATACAATTTAGTCAAAACTGGGGGGAGAGATTGACAGTAATACAGGAATGAAGGATTTAGTCTTTTGGACAGTGATGTGGAACTGAACCCGAACCTGAACCCGGAACCGCTGGAACCGGTATATTTTAGAAGACCTGAACCCGGAACCGGAATCGGTAGATTTTGGCGGTTCCGTTCCGGCGATCATTTTTTTTTTTTTTTACATTACTGAGGAGCAGCCACAAAGAGTTTAAAACTAAAAATTGCTTCGTTAACTCGAAATAGAAGCCCAGTATAATATTACTCTCTCTCTCTCTCTCTCTCTCTCTCTCTCTCTCTCTCACTCACTCACTCACTCTCTCTCTCTCTCTCTCTCTAATCACACACCAATCAGCTGACAAAGAAGTAAGGATGGGTACAGTGACAGAGTTGACCACATATGATATTACCCTCCTTGTCCTTGTCCTATCATACGTGAATGTGAATCATCCTGCTCATCTTCACAGTCCACTCGTGACTCCACACATCACATGGTTGAGCCAGTTCCCCTCCAGCCACTAGCTGAGCAGGACTGCTGCTGCTGTTTGCTGTTTTTCCTCTTTTTTCTGTGGTTTCAGCTTTCAGGTACTTCATATTGATTTATTAAGAAAGAAATTATTTGGTAGTACAAAACTTTCCTGTATTGTACATTCCAAGTTCAGTTTCCCCTGTTTAGGAACCGGTTCCGGAATCGTCATACTATTACAGGAAACGAACCACAACCCGGAGCTAATTTGCTGCGGTCCCACATCACTGGTTTTGGAACAATTAAGCAAAGGTCAAGGTCACAGGGCAAGGTCAATGTTCGATCCATATCTGTGTGTGTGAACATAATGACTAAAACTTTTTTTTTTTTTTTTTTGAACTAAAGTTAAAGGAGGAGTTGAGGATAACCCAAGGTGCTGACCTATTGTTTTTTCGAACGATTGGATCAAAGTTCAACACATGGCAACGTTACCTTAAACAATCTTCATCTGATTCAGACCAATCAATGTGGAAGGCGTCGAGCACGGCAAGGAGAAAAAGGGTTAGAGTTTGAGAAAAATAAGTGAAAGGTCAAGTTCACAGCAAACAGTAAAATATCAATGTCACAGAACAGGATCTGCTCAAGTACTTTTGATTCGATTTGGACTAACCCTTGTGATAGGGTTAAGGTCGGTCAGGGATGAACTAATTAGATTATGGGAGTAATCGGTGCAAATTCAAGTTCACAAATTATAATTTCTGCCCTTAGATCAGTTTGAGAGTGTGAATGTTTCACTTTGAGTTTTCCTTTTACATACGTACAGTATTTGTACGCAAATGACTTTATTCACTTCAGAATGAACACTCTGAATTGAAGCAAGGATATATAATCTCCATCACCCTCTAACATGTAAAATGGGCTTCCTTTATCTGAATAAAATTATCTGGCAGAAGTAAAAATCGTAAACATGCAGATCGAAGGGATGAAGTTTATCGAAATGGAAAGAATACAGGAGAATTATTATCAACTTACCCCTTAGGTTAAGCAATAGTACTAATGTGTAATAAGTAATACGAACATGGAAGTGAACGTTCTTTTGTCCAAAAGCCATCAGTAACAAGTACGGTAATATGAACATGTGAAAAGTCATAAGAGTAACAACCTATTCACAATGGGATAGACTATTAAACGTGGAGGGAGCTGCAAACAGCCTTCATTAACATCTCTCCTAAAAGAAGCTTCTCGTATACTAAAATGACAGTCTGTATCGAGAATAAAATGATGACTCCTTCATCGTAGTGAAAGCATTAGGATCAAATGGAAATACAGTACCTGAAAATGTTACGCCCTTCAGTGTTGGGCAAACATGCAAAACTGATGCTCGCCAGTTCTAAATTTTTATCCTGCTTGTGGCAATTTTACAGAAAACGTTGCCCAAAATTTGGAGGCCTCTTCTTTTTACTAGAAAATCGATTTCTGAGATATTATTCTTAATATACTGTAACCGTATAACTGACATGCAGATCAAGCTTTATACGTGGCAAATCTAAAGGAGTTCATTGACTTCCTCTGCACCTCATGATTACAGTTGTAATATCTACATTTGTTCGTGTGTCGTTTATTGCTGGACTGAGCCACTCCAGAAGCACAGTGATACTTACAAGAACCTTTCCTTGTGGTAGGTAAGTATGAATGGGGCAGGGGTACCTGTGTCATTAGTGAATGTGTTGCGTATCATAGTCTAAGTTTTGAACTGGCTCTGTTTATGTGTATTTATATGTCAATGGTATGCACAACAGGATACAATTGTATGCAAATATACACGTATAAATGAATTCACAATCAACATCCATTTTCAGCGTCTGCTAAGCAATCTAAAGTGTTAGCAAGGGAACGATCTGTCGTAGTAATGGGTTTCGTTAAATAATTTCTTAACTCCTTTGCTACCAATTTACTTTAATACTGAAAAAAAGAATCTGTGAGCAGCAGACAAAACACACAAGAGATAATTATGCATATTATTTGAAGTACAATCAGTTGTGAAATAATGGATCTGCCTTGATGTATTGTGTTGTATGGTACAGTGATAGGAATGTTTAGCATAGCTGCTGAGAGCCTCTTGTGACCAGATTAGAGTATTTGTAAGCTCAGTACAACGTTAGTGAAACGTGATTATCACGTGAACACCCTGCTGCCTCTCTCCCTCTGAGGGCAGCACAGAGCCAGACAGTGGCAGATAAGTTGTACTGGGAATGACTCATCTTCAGTTGCGTTGAAGCTGAAATCAACAATAAATTGTGAAGGCACTGTGGCGGGGTTTCCCAACCTGCGTCTCCTGAGTTTGTCTGTCATCATTTAACTCCTGCCACACACCCACACTTGTCCCAGAGTTTTCATTTCAAATAACTGTTATATTACTGGTGGTATTTAGCAAGACCCCCCTTCTCTTCCTGTAGTCTGGCAAGTTTATTACATCTGCTACTCAACCACTATTGAGCCTGCAGTGTTTTTCGTGTGCCACACTGCAGTATTTCCCAGTTACCCTGCCAGTCTGTCTCCCCCAATCAGAGTGACTGTTTCTTATGGCGTGTGAAGTGACGAAACTATTATGTTGATCCTGCCTGCCACATCTCTCTGCCTGAACCTCTCTGCCTGTCACACCATCCAGCCTGCCAGTCTACCAGCTGCTTTGCCTTGCCTCCAGCCCTAGCGACTTGTTACCATCTTTTTAGCCCGAGGACCGATGGTGATTCATACCCAGTCATGTGTGAGTAGGAGTGCATGCAAGTGTGTTACCAGCCCAGCGGACCTTCACCTGGAGAATTCCCCTAAGTCGGCTAATTGTGTCGCCTGTGTCCGTGCCTTCTTCCCATCAGATATGCGCGTAGACGTATCTACCCAAGGACTCAGGACGCATCTACCCAAGAACTCAACCTATATTCCCTGCACTACACTTACCATCATATGGCAATATACTGTCTGCTGTAACATTATGTGGTGAGTAAGAACTATCCATTGCAAAGTTCTTGTTATTCACCACCAGAGTATTTTATCTCCGGACTAACATGTAAACTTTTTCTAAATGTGTGTTCGCAGGTTAACTTATCACCGTACTTAAAGTATCTCTCCCAGATCATTACCCATACTCCCAATTTTCTTTTTCTTATCTTCTCATCCATATGAATTCTTCATTTGTAAATATTTTGTGTATAAATATTGTTATTGTCCATAATAGTATTTTTTTTTTTTGGTAAGAAATTGCTCCCTTCACGTGTACTTACTTCCCTTGATATTTCCGCTCTGTTTACTTCTCCCAACGTCTTTTTTCATGACGTTTACCTTCTCTAAAGGCGATACACCTTCGTCCAGAGATAAAACTGAGTCAGGTTCCACTGAGGTTGAGCACTTTCATGACAGTCTTACTCGTTTGGGAGGTGGTAAGGTATAGCAAACCCAAAACTGTTCCATCGACTGAGTCACAAACTTTTGCTTCAGATCACATAGCTTTCTCTGTTGCTTCAACTAATTCTCCCAGCGCAGGCTTTGCATTTCCTACCTCCAGATACAACACATATTTCTTATTATACCTTTTGACTGAGATTCACTTTCACCATCCTCATCACAGCTGCTCCCTGTGAGAATGCTCGTCCCTAGCTAATCTTCCAGGCAAAGCTATTTTTCTGCGTTTTCCTTCATATTTGCTCCAAACACACCCGTTTCCCATACTCATTTGGACCATGTGCGCTACTTCTATTTTCGTACACCATTATTTCTTAGTGTTACCGTTCCGTACGTCCCTGTTAGGTCACTCGAAGATTTTGGTCTTTCCATTGCTCCACACTAATATTCCATCAGTTCAGATTCTCAGTCTACCCACTCAACATGCCAGCATTATGTCATTAGTTCTCGTAGTTTTGGATTCGTTTTGCCTATAAGTATATATCTCTTTCGCTTTCCCCATTAATGCTTTAAATATTATCTCTTCTCACTGGGACAAGATTGATAACCTAAACAGTTCTGACTTCACGAATGTTTAGATGTCTCATTTCCTTCATCACCCTTTCTTGAGCCCTTATTTTGTGTACTCGTATCCTCGTATTGCGTTCACCCTAGTAGGATTCCTAATCATGACGGTTCTTGTTAATTGCTGTGTCAAAAGTATGGAAAAAAAGACTCCATGAAGTTACGGTAGAAAAGACACTAATTAAGCCAGGGAAAACAATGAAATTTCTTAAATCTGAAGATGATGTAAAGCATACATAGCCTGATCCTCAAGCTGAGGCGGTTTAATCTGGAACATTACAGCCCACTGCCCACTGTCCAGTCAATTGTGTCGCACCACAGGCAACCACCAACCGCACAACCGTCAACTCCACCTGTACCTAGGCAGTGTTGTTTTATGTGCAGACGTCAGATTACTCAAGCTGTTCCTTCCTGTGGACATTCATCGCAGTTATTTAAATGGTGCATTGAACATCCCTGAAAAGTCCAAAAAAATTGCTTACATTTGATAATAAGCTGGGAAAGACACATTGCACTCTTAATATATTGCGTTCCTTATTAGCAAGTTATGAGATCTAACTTCTTCATAAAGACATTGAGAATTCTACATAACCATATATTGTATTAATGTAATTGTATTTATCATTATAATGTATCAGTATTATCAACCTATCATAAAATCATCTTATATTTACCCTTGTATATTCAGTAATTAATGTTATCACTCAGTTTATAGTGGTTTTCTCTTAGTCCATCATATTAATAGCTGTTTTAATAACCACCCTATTTCTGAAAGCACATTGGTTACATTTCTTTTATTCCTTGATACTGAATTCCACGCGGGCTCCTCTCATTACTTCATTAATTTACCGTCTGACTTAACATATGTATTTCATGGTTAACTATTGTATATTTATTTTTAGTACTGTGGCCACCTACTATAAATAATATGTAATTTTCTTATGATGGGGAGCTCACCATCCATTCACTCGATGTAGTGCTGCTCTCGGATGCCTGCCCATTCCTCTCTTCCTTTCTTCTTTTTTTTTTCTTCCTCTTTTGTATTTCTTTACTTCATTCTTCCTCTTCTTTTTGTCTATGGGTGACTTTACAATGAGTAACAAGCCAAATGGTTTCCTGTACACCAGGAAAATTATGACGCCTGGTGGTCTAGTAGGTAATTAAGGTGCTCCAGTCGAATTAAGCCGGTGCAGGTTTATATCCATGGGATGGCTTGGGTTTATTGCTCACTTAATACCACTCATGGATGAATGAGCCTGGCCACTCTCATCTTAAATGTCAGGGCCAACTTGTCTAGCCCCGGGCTCCACCGCTACTCATGGGGCAACACTGGATTAGATGGTGGATGGATGGAGAGATTATTAATATTATTCTAATATTTTAATTATCTTTTGGTAATCTCTGCTTCTACCATATGTTAAGAGACATTTTCTCTACCCTGGGAAGAATTGTTTATCATGTACCATTTAATATATAACTAGTTGTATGATGGTGTTTATGTCTTGGTTCTTAGCTATTGTATGATACACTGGAATGAATATATAGCATAGCTGCTGAGAGCCTGTTGTGACCAGATCAGAAGCTCAGTAAAACATTAGCGAAATGTGATGACCACGTGAATGCCCTGCTGCATTTTACTTCCTCTGAGGAAAGCACAGAGACAGACAGCAGCTGAGAAGATGTGACAGCGGAAGACTTACTGGGAGTAAGTCGTCTTCATATGTTTGAACATAATATCAATAATAAAATGTGAAAGCATCGTGGTGGAGTTTCCCAATCTGAGTCTCCTGAGATTGTCTTCCGCCATTTAACTCCTGCCACGCACCCACACTTGTCCCAGAGTCTTCATATCCAAGAACTCTTATACACTCATCGTAGTGGCATTCAAAAAAGGATATGGTAGGACTGAATAAAAAATGCCAAAGTGATATTCGAAATTTTACCAAAAATGGGGTTAATAGGAATCGTGAGAAGGAAATAAAAATGTAGAATAATCATTTAACTGCAAATGAAATCTCTATACCCTTCCATCTCCACGCGGAAAACTAATGACAGTAATATTGGGCCAGGAAACTAATGACTGAGCAGTGAAAAGTTAAGTGATTGTTAGTTGTCCGTTAGATGAGCGAGTATTAGGCGGTTCCTTTGTTTCGGAGATGGGTTGTGGTGGTGGTGGTGGGAAGGTGTTGGCTGGTGAAGGGGTGGGTTGGCGTGGGCAGGATGATTGCATTGGAATGTGATATGTGAGTGTACAGTTGTTGACATAAACACTGATGAACCGCATTACAATAAACAACAGGTTAGTGTGCAACGACTTTCGAAACTCGGGGATGGAGTCTTCAGAGTCCATCATATGATTTTTCACATATTTTTCAAGAATTTCATAATTTTCGACCAAAAAGTTGGGCAGTGTTATTGTACGCAACCCCATGTGTGCAGATGAGATCCATAATGTTAAAATCCAGGGGGTGTTTGGGAAGTATTGCCCACACAGTCCACCCAAAGAAATCAAACTGGTCACCCTCATTTTAGATGCCTGGACTGTACACCCAGACATGGAAACTGTGTGCTTATAACTGAGAAATGAGTGTGTGTGTGTGTGTGTGTGTGTATGTGTGTGTGTGTGTGTGTGTGTGTGTGTGTGTGTGTGTGCATGCATATCCATGTGTACATTTGTGTCTATACCGATTATATGTGCAGAATTATATAATGAAGACCCATATGAGTGCTGTATAAAATCACTCAACAAACCTGATTCAATGTAAACCAAAATCGATGCTACAAAGTTGTTACGTGTCGACAATAGACAGATGCGGGGTGAAGGTAATGGGCAGGCAGGGGACAGTAATGGAGTGACGGCCGCTAATGGAGGGCTGGGCCAGGTAATGGAATGGGGAAGGTTGGCCTTGCCGGGGAGTGGTTGAGGGGAAGACTGGATAAACTGGGAAGGTTGGGATTGATGTTATATTGATTTTATTATTTCTTGGAGGGAGCAATTTGCAGGCCCCTTGCCTTTGGTTCCTTCCTTTTTGCATTAAAAGAAAGAAAAAAAGAAAAATGGATGCTGCTGAATGCCGTGAAGGATGAGGGTGCTTGAGCTCCAGTGAATGTGGATGGTGAACTGAGTGTATTTTTCTATCAGAATGGTGGACTGAAACAGGGATGGGTCATGTCTACATGGTTGTGCAATTTGTATATAGATGTAGTTATGGAAGAGATACAAGGTAGGGCAGTGATTGTTGGAGCAGCCCTAATGATAGAGAGCAGCATTTGGAAACTTTCAATGAACCACCAATATATATATCAGATGCTAGTTAAGCACTGAACAATGATGATAATGATTACATATATCTAATGCTCGTTAGGTACTGAACAATGATTATGATGATGATGAAAAAGTAATGAGGAAAACATATCAAATGCTGTTTATATACTGAAATGTGATGATGATGATGATGATGAAGCATGCGTGAAAAAGTAACGTAGAAAATCAACATCACTTGCTGTCTACGTATTATCGTGAGAAACTGATGTTGATGTTGCTTCTAAAACAATGGGAACGTAATGTTGTAAATATATGTTACACTTCAGTAAAGTATAGAAAAAAACACACACACATGCCATTTATAAGCTGTCCTTGTTAATGATGAGAGGCGATACTGAAATATCTTAAAGTCTTAGGCATGCGTAATTTTTTCCATGTCATTGTTGTTACTGGCCGATGCCCGGCCACTGATCTGATGAATCGCCGTGTGAAACCACTACTGTAGCCTACTCGTACTTCCATGTTAAGTTCAGTTTGAGGGAACCAGCCGTGTGAATGTTGATCTTAGTTGCAAGTCATCGCTGCTGACCCCTGTGTTTGATCAGCTGAGCTGCGGCCTGGTTTGGCAGGCGCCCTATCTGATGTGATAAGGGTCAACCCACATAAAATTACGAGAGAGAGAGAGACGGCGGAGCCGAACCCAAGTTATGGGGACCTCTTCCACAGAATGTAGTAGCCATTCCTATTAGAAAGTCTTGTCATGACCGTCCCCTTTAGGAGTTGATTGGAAGGAGATATGGTGCTGCCGTCAGATCGGTCAGTGGAGGAAAAAGAGTCTTGGTTTGCAGTAAATAAAGAATGGCTAGAGATGGAAGAGGCTACCAGTCTCCTTACTTCAGCCTCCCCTAAGTCTCTATCTTAGTTTACTGATATAGTGAAAGAATACTACAAGACGTCGAATTGTAAGTAATGAATGTGTATTTGTGTTACTGTGTACGTAGCAGCCTAATAACATAGCTCGTCCCATTTACTACTCCGTTAACTGAAGTGTTATTTATGTTTTGTCTGAGTAAGTTTGTGAGTGTTTCTAATTAGGTTAGGAGTGTTCAGCTGTGCACCTGTTAATTATATACAGAACCTAATTCTGTAATGTGCTGTATAGAGATTTTGTAAGCTTTCCCTTTCTCTCTCTCTGTCTCTATCTGTCTCTCTCTCTCTGTCTCTGTCTCTGTCTGTCTGTCTGTCTGTCTCTCTCTCTCTCTCTCTCTCACACACACACACACACACACACACACACACACACTTTGGAATTGCCAGTCTCTCGAAAATGGGAAATATTTTTTGTTCTTCCCGTCCACTCCAGAATACTTTTGTTTTTTCTTTTTATGTGTCCAACTCTGGACATAGGCTTCACAGCCTGCTCTCAAGGCCCAGTAGTCTTCCTACATACCATACACCTCTTCATGTCACCACTTCGGCGTTAACACCCACCGTCCATACTGAATACATGCTAGGGCTGTCTCATACAGGACTGGTGTACTGGTGTTAGCGGGGGTATTTTTACATGTCGGCGGGTCTTCTGGTAGATCAGTAAAGTCTGATTTCATGAAATTCAAATCCTCCAACCGTTCCATGTCCCAGCGGAGACACGCTTAACATGTATTTCATATGGAGGGTGGGTGTTAGCGCCGAAGTGGTGACATGTAGGGGTGTATGGTATGTAGGAGGACTACCGGGCCTTAGGAGCAGGCTGTGAAGCCTATGCACAGAGTCGGACACAAGAAAAAAAAAGATTATATACATATATATGCAGAGACTTCACCGCAAAGATATGTAATATACGAAAGTACTCACTGTCGCTCCTTTCATTTCTCCTGTGGTTATTTTGCATATATAAATATATATATATATATATATCAGCAGCAGCAGCCGTTTGAGTATCCACTGGAGGACCGGCCTGTCTCGACCGAAGTCGGGACGATACAGCCTATGTATCTCTATCAAGTGGCTTCGGCTGCCTTTAGAGATTGTATGTAGGGTGAGAAGTGCTTATAAGTGTAATTGTAGTGTTGGAATGGCTTTGGATGTGTGTGTAGTCTGTGAACCAAGTGTAATCGGCCCGCGCAAGCCGACTGGGTGCAAGCATACTTTATAGTAAGTGACACTGGTTCAACCATTGCACCCCTTGCGTCCGCCAATGCAGCACGCGGCCGGATGAACACTCCCAAACTTTATTACCCTGGCGAGGCGTGAACCCAGGTTCACCCGTGTACGAAACGCACACTCTACCGCTGTACCACAGAGGCTCCATATATATATATATATATATACTGTATATATATATATATATATATATATATATATATATATATATATATATATATATATATATATATATATATACAGGGTGTAACGCGACGTATGACAAAAACTTCCACCAATGATCTATCATGTAATTTTGAGTATATTTTGTTCTATAGACATATGCTCTCTGCGATCCCAGTTCAGTACCCAGCATTCGGCTGTTTTGTGTAAAAGCTTCGTCTCTTGCATGTGCCATTGGGTGAGAGCTTCGGAGGGCGACGGGAGACGAGTATTATTAGCTTATACTGTACTGTACATGAAAATCCCATATCCTATCAGTACACACGAGTTTTAAGAAGAAACTTTACGTAGTCTATTGATTCTTTAACATCAAGTCATGCATTCATGCAATTCTTTTGCACAAATCGACTGTAATTAAGGATCAGATTCAAATTTTATGGCTTGCAAGGGAATAGGGAGGGAGGGAGGACAGGCTGGTGTGTTGTTGCCAGTTATGTAATATTTGGTTTGTAGGATGTTGCTACCAGCATTATCATAACACCCACAGCTCATTCAGTGAAAAAACGTTATTCTAAAGGGGGATTAGCCTCACTTTATGTCACGAAGAATTTTATTTATCACAGTTTTTCTGCTGCACGTAAACGTGGCGCCATTGGGTATCTCCACCTGTGTTCCTCTCTGCAGCACTGGCATTATCATCGCAGAATCCGTTAAAAAATACACGATGTCTGCATATTCTTCATTGCTGTACGTACGTGGCAAGCTGTTTCATGAACATGTGAAGCTGAACCCGGTGAACAACAGAACGCGGAGAACAGTATTTGAAGTGTGTGCCTCCCCTGCAAATGTTCCCGTTCAAATGACAGTGGACGCAGGGTTGCCAAGTCCTTCTCATCAATCTCGCTAGTCTAGTCCTGAAAACTTGCTAGAATGTCGCTAGATAATAAACACTGCAAAACATCGCTAGAAAATACGATAAAATCTCTAGAATAGCACCTAAAAATGGTAAAATATCCAGAATGTAGCTGGATATCATGTTGCCAGATGTTAGTGCCGCAAGTAGAAGCAAGAAAATAGGTCTAGCAACATAGTCGTTACATTGGCAATCCTGTATCACTGTTCTCACGTCAGCATATGAAAAAAAATGGTGCCACGTTTTCTTGCAGCAGAAAAACTGTAATGAATAATAATATTAATCCTGATATAAAGTGATGCTAGTCACTCAGTACGGTAATACTCTTTCACTGAATGAGCTTGGGTGTTATGACAATGCCGGTAGCTACATCCTACAAACCAAATATTACATAACTGGCAACAACACACCAGCCTGTCCTCCCTTCCTCCCTACTCCCTTGCAAGCCATAAAATATGAATTTAATCCTTAATTACAGTCGATTTGTGCAAAAGAATTGCATGAATGCATGACTTGATGTTAAAGAATCAATAGACTACGTAAAGTTTCTTCTTAAAACTCGTGTGTACTAATAGTATATGGGATTTTCATGTACAGAACAGTATAAGCTAATAATACTCGTCTCCCGTCGCCCTGCGAAGCTCTCACCCAATGGCACATGCAAGAGAGGAAGCTTTTACACAAAACAGCCGAATGCTGGGTACTGAACTGGGATCGCAGAGAGCATATGTCTATAGAACAAAATATACTCAAAATTACATGATAGATCATTGGTGGAAGTTTTTGTCATACGTCGTGTTACACCCTGTATATATATATATATATATATATATATATATATATATATATATATATATATATATATATATATATATATATATATATATATATATTTATATATATATATATATATATATATATATATATATATATATATATATATATAATGGAAAGCTTAAATTCATTATCTGTCAAACGTTTCGCACTTCACAAAGTCCATCCTCAGTGACCCTCTGCAAAAGTGAGGAAGTCATATATAGAGAGAGAGAGAGAGAGAGATTATATATATATATATATATATATATATATAGTATATATATATATATATATATATATATATATATATATATATATATATATATATATATATATATATATATATATATATATTTCAAGACGTCCCTGGATCCTTTGTCGTCTCTGTTGCTGATTGGCTGCCCTCCTGTATTTTGCTGACATAACCTGGTGGTCTTACTATGACCTGACCTCGCTCCTCGCTATGCCACTTTGTTTCCTCTTCCCCTCCCGCTTGGTGAGGTCAAAGTTGCACCTGCCGCAGTTATTGACCAACACAAAAAGCCATCCCTATGATAAGTGGCTTTCTTGGTACATGTGTGTGTGCTGCCTCTAAAGTTTTTCTCGTCTTTTGCTCTAGCTTGAAAATCGTTGATACAGGTCCTGCCATTTTTGAAGATGTTGTCACTGATCTTTATGTGGGACTGGGGAATTTGAAGTGTTATGCCCTTGCACATTTGCCTTATGTTCTGTTAGTCTTTTCGCTAGACCTCTCCTTGTCTCATTTACATCTGCTTTGGGGCAGCTATTACAAGATATTTTGTAGATAATACTGTTCTCATTAAAGTTACTTTACTCTTAATTAGCTGGCTGATACTGACTCGCTAATGAAGGAACTGTTTTTAATCTTTATTGTAAATGGTCACCTATTACTGGGGTCTTGTCAGAGTATTGGATGGATATGTAACTTTCATTCTCAATGCTGGCTTTCGTATTACAACCTCAGTTCCTCTTCATTATCGTTTCTGCTTTATTTTGAGACATTGAGCCTACTTTCAAGATATGAACTTTATAATGACTCTCTTTTGTACTTACAGTCTTCCTCTAGGGACTCTCTACTACATATCTTAAAAGTTCTGAAGGAAAAAAAAAAAACAGCTATTTCTACAACTAATTTCGTTATTTCTCTGTTCATTCTCATCATCTCTTTCAACCGGTTCTTCTCTCCCTTCTTCTCTCCCCTCCTCTCATCTCCTATCTTTCTTCTCCTCACGGCTTGTCCTCTCACCAGCTCCATTTACTTACCTCTTTCATTTATTCAGTTATCTCTCCTCCGCTATTCCCCTCATCTTCTCTAATCATCTGTTGCATATTAGCATGTTACGAAGCTTGATTATATTCCATTACACAAAAATAATGCACATTTTAAAAATTACCCTCAAAATTCCGCCTTCTGAGATATTCGATGATCTGCAATATTATGCTGCTTGCTGTTAGTGTCATATTCACTGAAACTGCAAAAATATTATAAACAGTGAAGTATGTCTATGAAAATGTATGACTGTGTGTGTGTGTGTGTGTAATTCACCGGGTCGGTCAGGATCACTTGATGGTCGTGATCGTCAGCTTTCACCCTCCCGGAAGGGAGCTGAGAGCTCATATAGTCCGATCTAAGGGCAAGGCTGTGACCTTCACACACGCACACACCCGTCCCCTTGCTCAAGGGGGACAGTAACCACCCACTTCGTCAGTGAAACTTTTCGCAACCTGAGCGAGGCGCGAACTCCCGTCTACCAGATGGCAAGCGAGAACGTTACCACTGCGCCAGCGAGCGGTGCAGTGTAAGAGAGAGAGAGAGAGAGAGAGAGAGAGAGAGAGAGTCTTCATCCGTGAAAACGTAGATGTGTTTATGTGAATAAACAAGTATTTCAAGCGTGCACAGTACTAGAAAGAGAGGGAGAGGAAAGTGTTATTACTGAGCAAGTGTATTTTGCGTATGTCTGCTTCCTCCTCGCAAAAATATCGCAATGACGTCTGTTCACATCTAAACGGCAAACAGTTATGAATATATATATATATATATATATATATATATATATATATATATATATATATATATATATATATATATATATATATATAGAGAGAGAGAGAGAGAGAGAGAGAGAGAGAGAGAGAGAGAGAGTATATATATATATATATATATATATATATATATATATATATATATATATATATATATATATATATATATATATATATATATATATCCATCCATCATTCAATCCTACATTGCCCCATGAGGAGCGTAGGAGCCCGGAGCTAGGCAGTTGGTCCCGACAATTAAGACGAGAGTGACCAGCCTCACTCATCCCTGAGTGACATTACATGAGCAATCAACCCCAACCATCCCTTGGATATAAACCTTCACCGGCTCAATCCGACTGGAGAGCAATAATTACCTATTAAACCACCAGGTGCCAAAATTTGGTTATATGGTTACCACCCAGCATAGTAAATAGTTTCCTGGTGTACAGGAAACCATTTGGCTTGTCACTCAGTGTAGAGTCACCCACAGGCAGAAGGAAGAGGAAAGAAGGAAGGAAAGAAAGACTGAAAAAGGAGTGTATAGTTACCCGTAGGCAGAAGGACAAGGAAAGAATGAAGGAAAGGAAGACAGAAGTGGATGGAAGGAAAGAAGGATGGAGGACAGGAAAGGGGAGACACCTGAAAGCAACACTACATCGAGTGAGTGGATGGTGAGCGCCCCCACCTACCACACACACACACACACACACACACACACACACACACACACACAAATATATATATATATATATATATATATATATATATATATATATATATATATATATATATATATATATATATATATATATATATATATAAACATTACGAAGCGAAAGCAGCGTGCTTGTCCGGTTTCTTTCCAAATGTGCAAATATTAACCCTTACGTAAATTGAGTGCTGCACCAGCGAGCTGACCAAGTTAACCATATGACCTCATACCGGTAGTTTCATTTGAAGAATATCAGCTGGAGTCAACGAATATTGGACAAAATAGACGTCACGCTACTGTGGGAATTAACGCGCCCCATCCCGACGTTTTCTGGGCAGTGGTACGCCCCAGTCCCGACATTTTTGGACCTTTTTTTTTTTTTGGCTCAAACCTCCGCTTTTGGTGAGAAACATCGAAAATTCACAGAGAAATCGCTCACCTGAGATTTAAAATACTGGACACAGGTAGCAGTACCTCCTCACCTTACAGAGTTTTCTATCAGGCTGGCACCAAAGAAAACGAGTTCTATGGGAGGGTAACAATTCCACACCACTCATAAACGGTATTTATTTATTTATTTGGTACGAATTTATATGTAGTACGAGAGTATATTGGTTTTCAAACAGTAATATAGGCATTATAAGCATTGTTTCACTCACTAACTCATCACCATTCATGACCTTTTTTTGCCACATTACCTGATCATCATTTCTGACTGTTTCTTCCTCTAATGCTATGTAAACTTTGTCCTCCACATTGTCATCGATTGGGGAATCACTCTGGCCCTGAATGTCTTTATTGTCCAGGTCACTGGTAACAGGTAAATTGCCGAGACAATGGCGTGCAGGGGGGGGGGAGAGGTTATGCGGTGTAAGGCATTGTCCCTGCTTGGCATCTTGTAGAGGAATAGAGGAAGGTGTCCCGTGTATACATGCCAAAAATCACTCACGAAATCACTCGCGAAAATTGAAAATTGTGCAAATTAGGGACCTCACAATGTTGCCGTGTTAATTCACGTCGCCGGGACATGAGTGCACATCATGTGCAGACGTTAATTCACGTCGCTGGGACGGCGCGGGTTAAAAAAGAAATATAGAAGATAAGATTTCAAAACACACTGTTATTAACGCTACCTTAACGCTTCCTTGTGAGGAAGATAACCGATGTCGGGTAATTTTTCAGTGGGAGTAAATTCAGCTGATGTTATCTACAGGAAAATACATAGGCCTATGACTTTACCTGTACTTCACATTATTTTTTTTTTATTATCCTTATACGGTTGAGAAATAACAGAATAGTATGAAATATACACAGAGTATATGCTAGAAAACGTATCATCTACTGATGCATGAACCGCTTCTGTACTATGACGTCTATTTATTCTTGTTACCAACAGAGTCATTCATGGTTGTAGGTGGTGCCGAATATTATACACGCACTTGTAGAGCTGCTAACTTCTTCCTTCAATCTATTTAATCTTTTTTTATTCTTTTTACCATCTTTCCTGGCATTACTATTACCCTTTTCCATTTACAATACTCAGTGGTAACCACAATTTCCAATAACATGGTGCTGTGCAGCTTACTATGGTGCCCCTGTTAACTGGGTGGTGAGGCACAGACGTGATATCCATCAAGAAACCAAAGCTCCACACTCTTCCTCACGCCACACTTTGACGAAGCGCTGTCAGCCGCAAAGAAACAGCGGTTCACTGCATGGGACAGCCCGGCTGGGGCTATTGCTTGCCACTGGCTGATGGGTCTGCGCCATAAGACTGACGGGATTTCTCAACAACAGCAGAGGCATGCATTAGGAGAAGCTTTGCAAACAACACGGATTCACTTCAAAGCCATGGCTGGCTCTGGTGTGTATGTGCACAACAATATACCTTGCTCTCATGTTCCTGAACTTGAATTTTTTTAATTCTTTGCACTCTGCCTTCGGCTGTTCTGTCACTCTCTGACTACCTATAGTATATACGCAGTTTACTTGTCCCTTAATTTTATCGACTAGCCATGAATTATGCCTTACATAAGATGGAAAACATCCTACCAATTTCTCTTTTTTCTGAAATCTCCATTCTAGATTATTTCAGTGTTGACCACCACATCTGGCTCTTCCACCACATCTGGCTCTTCAATGATCCACCTGGTGAACAAATGTAAATTTTTTTTATCCTTAATGAACTACGGCA
Source organism: Coenobita brevimanus (assembly GCF_032717465.1). Taxonomy (NCBI): domain Eukaryota; kingdom Metazoa; phylum Arthropoda; class Malacostraca; order Decapoda; family Coenobitidae; genus Coenobita; species Coenobita brevimanus. The sequence goes on from NC_137066.1 coordinate 5,550,489, forward strand.
GTTTGTACAACACTACCAATATCCCTGACCGCCTTGAAGACAGCTTCAACATACCTGACCTCATTTATTTCACTAATCCTTCTGCTTACACTGTAAATATTTACTCACCGTTTGGGTCCTCTGATAACTTTTTTACCTTAGTCGACCCTATCACTCTAGTAAGGCCTCTGGACCCTCACAAGTTGTGGTTGTGGCACTTTGGAGCTTCTGATAGGGAGACCCTCATACAGTACTTCATTAATTTTCTCTGGAAAGACTATTGTTTTCATGGCCGAGAGCCATCTGAGTGTGCTTCGCGCATTATGCAGGTTATTCTCTCAGGCATGGAAGCATACATGCCATTTGTTTTTATGCTGTGACTAATGAAAAAGAAAATTAATCATACTTGTTCTAATGCCATACAGAAGGAGAAGGCCTACAAAAAGTACCAGAGCCACATCATCCCTGAATCTCATCTCTGTTATATCTGTGCCTACAACCCATGCCAAGTTTGTTCTCCGCTCTGCTATGAATAATTTCATTCATACTAAATTCTCTGAACTCTACAACTCCAATTCTTTCCGCTCCTTTTGGCGGCTTCCCAAAAATCTTTTTCACCCTTCTTCCCTCCTCATTTCTATCCTGATGGTCCTGCAGCTGGTTATTCTGCTGAAAAAGTAGAACTTTTTGCCAGACTTTCACTTTCAATTTCACCTTAGACGAATACTGTGCTGTTCCTCCATCACTTGTCCCCTCTGACTTCTTCACGACTGACAAAAGTTTCTTTAAAATGTCTTCGCTTGATACACTTTCTGCCCTTTCTGGCCTCAGTAGTAACAAGGCATATGGGGCTAGCTCACATATGTGCCACTCCAAAGTCTGGATTAATGGAGTGGGCTGGTGACAAGAACGGTCTCCGGCCGTAAAACCTGCCAAAACGAGGAGGGTGCAAAGGAAAATGTCAAGGCGACTTCATTCCCCACCTATCCTATGACCTTCTTGAGCCGCAGACCCATTCGGAAGAAGTAGTGTGGTCTTCCAAAGATAAGGATGAGTGCAGAGGAGGTCAGCTGGACCATCTCATTCTCACCTCTCCAGAGACCCTTTTAAGTCAGCCCCAGCCAAAAGGATGATGGTGGCTCTTTGGGGATAGAGAGGCTGCTCGTGGAATGCTAACTGAATGGTGAGCAGCTTTGGTATCGCTTCATCTAAATGGGATCATATAGGACGGGCCTACTAGCAGAAGGCAGACTTAAAGCACTCCTCCAACACCTGGCTGGGCCCAACTGAATGCTGGCCCGGATAAATCGGGAGGTTTTGTACCAAGGCTATCCGGCCATAAATACCAGCAAAAATTGCCGGACCGAGCCGTATGGCAAAGATTCGCCAAAAACACTGACCCCCATATAGAAGTTGGAAAAGATGGACAATCGAAGGAGAAGAAAAACTAAATAAATACAAAATTATTGCTCTAAGAAGACTGATTGGCTTTAGAGCTATAGCTAGGCCATATATATTGGATGTTGATGGGTTTTGAACTGAAAAGTAGATGATCAGAATATAAGCTACTTTTCAGCGAAGTCTTGATCCTTTTATTATCTTGATCCCTTTATTGAGCTTTATACTATGTTTTTCACTGGACTCATTTTTCTTAGTTCGCAGTATGTAATGACATAATTTTGGAGTTCATATACATTTTTCTTTATATCAGATTTGTTCATCCATGTATGCATAAATGAGAATGTTTGTCTTTCTGTTTGCCTCCTATTGAAATCGTGCCGGATGCATATAGAGCTGTCTAAACTGCTCTAACGTCTGTAAATCCTTTCAACAAATTTAAATGTGCACATTACAGTGACCCCTCAAGAGCAAGAGTTGAACTACCGGTAATTAGAAACAATCAAGTCAACATGGTAGAACTAATTACCGTAGTTTTTACATCTAAATCTACATCAGTACTAGTTACAATGGGTCAGATGGGTGGATGGATTTGTGGGATGGATAGGACAGGTAGGGTGGGTAGGTAGTGGTGCAATAAATCCATGGAAATATTAGATCCCGGGGAAAGCTGGGGGTATAATGGGACTCTCCGGATCTTCTCCCACATGTGGAGTAAACACCCAGGATCCTGGGCTATGATGGTATACATGACCATAGAGTTTTACCAGGGCAGTGCCAGGTACCCCTGATAGTAACTTGTAAATCAATACTCTTTTCACCTGTAGCTGTAAGCAGACTCATCTTTATTTTTCCCAAGGCTTGCACAAAAATTGTTGGAGTAGAGTTGTTAGGGTTCTTGAAAAGTGCACCATATATAACACCAAGGATCATTTCACTGTCTTCACTCGACTGTTCTTCCATCAAGAATAGGGATCTTAGCACTTGCACTGAGTTTTTCTTCCTTCCATATGAAAATATTACACCATAACCAAAAGTACAGAGAGCATCATGATCTAATTCCTAGGATTAACGAATTATGATAGCATCAGGGCTCATATATTTGTTTTAATAACTGTTTTAGATTTTTCTATGCTTTTGTTTCACAAAATGACATTCACTGGTATTCAGTTGATAACAATGTAATACATTAACTGTTGATTTTCTGCTGTGGGTAGGTTTTTAATACACAGATGCTTGATGTCCTAAGTTTTAAACTTGTTTTTTGTTTCTTTGGTCTTCTCTAGGGATCTTCTCAGGGTGAGCTTGTCGTATTCATCACAGGGTTAGGCATCCACACTGACAAACGGTAGTGAAGGAAAATAAACTCTGACGAACTGGGAAGATCCTATGCTGGGGATGGAAAAACATCGGGTGAACACAGTGAAATGATCCATGGTGTAATAGATGGGCACTTTTCAGGGATCTCAGCAAAGTTTATGAAGGCCTCAGGAAACTAAAAAAAGATGATGCTGAATATAACTACAGCTGATATGAGCAATGCCCTAGAAGTTATAAACAAATATGATTGGCTTTATGTATGTAAACATGTAATAGGCGTAGCACACTGAATGTGGAACGTGATTGAGTGAGCAAGCAAGTCAGGCAGTGCTGAATATTGTCTCATGTGGCTCATCATCTTCCTCTGATTTCCTGACCTGAAAATACTAAAAAGAACTTATTAGATTACACCAAAAATATTCCTTCACACTTCCTAAAACCAGCTCTCTCAGTAACCGTAGGAAAATACTGCTGTGCTACTCACGCAACCTTAGACCATTACTTCTTGCACCCGGCTGTTACGTTAATCTGCCTTATAAAAATCGTTTAACACCAAAAATATTCCCTCACACTTCCTAAAAACCCACTCTCTCAGCAATTGCCGCTGCACTACTCACGCAACCTTAAACCTTTATTTCTTGTGCAGCTGGCTATTACGCTAATCTCCCTTATAAAAAATTGTTTCCTCGGTTTACGGAAATACTATTGGGAACTACGGGTTCTCCATGAAATGAAAATGATTGAGGATTTTCATGCGATTTCCAAACTGGCGTCTATCTTTCTTGTAACTTCAAAATTGGCTGAGATATCCAAAAAAGTTCGCTACTGTACTACAGAGTTTTCCTTCCGACCCCTGCCCCCATTTTTTGCTGATGCGATAAATCTTTTGCTCGGGTATATATGTCGGGGATCCAAACTGTGACTAAATTTGGTGTTCTCACCCACTTCGCTTGCTCGAACAACTAGAGCTGAAAAGAGCAGCATCCTAAAAGTTATGAACAACTGTGATTTTTAAAACAAATGTGAACTCCCACAAGATATGAAAACATACCATAAACTGAAAAATTTTCCTACGGAATGAAAAATCCACAAAGGAATGAAGAACCTGTTGAAAAGAAGGGAAGATCTGATTAAGCAATTTTCAGTGCAAATCCCATCAGCACCAGATATATATGGCCTAACCAAAACCCTCAAGAAAACTAGCTCCTCAGGCCACTCATTAGTTCTTTAAGATTTGTACTATTGTTATGCCGGTAAGATTAGATTTGTGGTTTACATCTGGAGCTGTGAGGAACATTCTAGATATTAAGAGTTGTGCCATAGGTTTAGGTGAGTGGTTTATATTTGGAGATGCAAAGACTATTGTAAAAGTGTTGAGATGTCTGTTTGATTTTCTTTCTCTCTTACCTTAGGAATTGGTTCATGTCAGTGTGTATAGTTAATTCATGTGCATTATTCCATGAGAGAAAGTTAACTCTCTCCTGAGCTCCAGAATATTGTATGCTATTCTGGTGGTGAAACTGTGAGCATTTCATGGTATCATCTCACCTACGAGTTAGTTATTCCTCAGCAGACAGTCAGAAAGAGTGTCAGTCAATTAGTCTGTGGCGGACAGACAGTGAGAGAGTTAGTGAGCAAGAGTCCGATAGTGGGAGTTAGTCAGTGACGGATGGCGTTGTATCTCAGAGAGTCAGTGAGTGACAGTCTGTCAGTCAGTAAATGGACGGTGAGTGAAGAAGTGTGTAAGAGAATGGCACGGTGTTTGCTAGTGTATTTGAGCTCTATCAAAAAGGAACAAGTGAATGAAGTATTGTCAGCAATACAAAATCCCCTTCCGGATGATAACCATACATAGGTACTGTGTATACAGTGTGGGTATGAAAGCAATTCGTATGTATTGTGTTTAAAATATGGGTATGTAAAGACCTTGACCTTGGGTGTAGATGGCTAGTTATTGTGCGCAACACACCATCATCGTATGGGGAACAATTGTATGAAGTTATATCTAAATTTGTCGATGCATGTGAAAGTTATAGAGCAGACACAAATGTAGATATGGCAGTTAAGTATGACGGCACTCGACCTCGTTTGAGCCCCACGTGTGACTTTGACCTTAGGAGTAGATGTCTGGTTGTTGAGCGTGACACACCGTCATGGTATGGGGATCAATTGTGTGAAGTTATATTAAAATCTGTCCATGCATGTGGAAGCTACAGAGCAGACACGAAATTGCGGACGGACTGACAGATGTACTGATGTAGTGACGGAACCAGGCAAACCTATAGTCCCTGAAAAGTTTGACCAGTAGGGGACTAATAAAGTCCTGAAGTGCTGAGTGACCTGTGATTATCATTCTGGCTTGTCTACGCGTCGTTCTCGAAGTATCAAAGAGCCTTACGGTGTAACAGTCGGTGCCAGGAATGAGGATACATATTGAGAGACGGAGATGAAAAGGCAAGCTGCCAAAATGGTGGACATATCTCTTGCATATATACTCGTAGTGTTGAGAGCATTGCAAGAAAAAAGAAAGAAAAAGCAATAAGGAACAAAACAAATATCGAGAAAAATAAAAGAAACAGCAAGAAACTCAAATGAAAGATATGCTCACAGTGCTGAAAGCACAGCAAGAAGAATCAAAGAAATAGCAAGAACAAAAAGAAGGCCAAACACAACACCACGCAAGACTAGAGGAACAGCTAAGTGGACAGATACAGGACCTTCACCAGCTATGGGAGGAGTTGGAGGATGAAACCAGGAAACTGAGGCAGCAACAAGAGGTGATGTACAGCACGGTAGAAAGAATAAGAGACCAGGTAAGAGAAGTGAGGAAAGTGGTTTCCAGTACAGTGATATAAAGTGAGAAGTGAAATACAGGAAGTGATTAAAAGGGTCAAAGTCCTTAAACAGTGTTTGGCTGAGGGTCAGCATCAAGCACATTCCTAAAGTTCCCACAAGTGCACAGAGGGGATGGTGAGACTGAGGGAATAGTGTGCCCAGTGGTTGTCAACACAGCATCAGAGGACTTTGGAGCAGATGGAAATGATGGGTTATAGGCAGCTTCCAGGGACTTCACAGTGGCCGTGGAGAGTTGCAGGTTGCTACACTGAGTATGGAAGACCAGTGGGTGTCAGGATGTGGCTGGGAGGAAAGGAAAAGACTCTGACCATGTGTGTTTCGACACTGGGGACCCCTGCATCCCGGGCTTGGACTGCCTGGTTTCCCATCTCTGCCTTCGTAACTTTGATTTAAAGTGAATGCAGCTAGAAAGAAGGAGTGTTCTACTGATGGCTTTGGAGCATGAAAGTCTACTAGTGATGACCAAACCGACAACAATTACCCCTCTGAGTTAGATCTGCTGCTGCCTTGCATGATCAACAGTATGCTACACACTGCCCTGGGATGGGTGGAGCACAGGTGCCATGGTATGAAAGAAGAGAGAGTGATGGTGGGCAGGACCTTGGTTTATCCTTCAGCAGAAAAACAACCCGTCGTCACAGCCAGCATCTCACACTGTCCTAAGAAGGGACATCAGGGCACTTTGAGGGTTGTCCCAAGAAGTTGATTAGGAGCCACCATCCAGTGCATATAAGAGAAGTATAGTTAGGCGCCAGGAAGAACTACTTGACCACTTTTCTAGAAGTGCCTGGTGTCCGGAGAATCCACACATGGGGCAGCTGAAAAGGCTCTTGGTGTAATATGCTGATGTATTCTCCACAGGGCACCTTGGCCTGGTAAACGTGCTTGGAGTAAAACCGAGGACCTGTTGGACAGCAGATTTAAAAGAAGGGCCTAGGAGAGTGACAGGGTCATTGACAACTGGCGATCCAGGCCTTCATGCTCTGGGACCTAGACAGCAGGTGATGGCGATGACCCACTAGCCTGGAAGTCTTTCCTGCATATAGAATCAGGTGGTTGTGTCAAGGACAAGAAAGTTTTGAGGAAGGGACATCGTTTTGCCAGCAAAGTTAGGTTAGTGGTTTGTATCTGTACATGTGAGGAACATTCAAGAAATTAAGTGTTGTGCCATAGGATTAGGTCAGTGGTTTATATCTGGGGATGTGAGAAACATTCTAGAAGTTTTGTCATGTCTGCTTGATTTCCCTTCTCTCCTATCTTAGGAATTAGGTCTTTTCATTTTGTATTATTATTATTTAAGTGCATTTTCTTGCATGGGAAAATTTGAGTTTTCTCCTAACCCCTACAATGTGCATTATTTTTGCAAGAAAATATGAGTTCTCTCCTAAGCCTCAGAATATTCTGTGCAATTCTGATGGTGGAGTCGGGTGAATATTCATAAGGACTGTCCCATCTCTGAGATAGCCAGAGCGGAGTGACAGTTAATTAGACAGTGCCAGAAAAGCAGTGACAGATAGTGAGCGAGTCAGACAATGAGAGTTAGTCTGTGAAGGTTGGAGTAGTCAGCCAGGGAGTCAGTGACAGTCAGTCAGTGAACGGACAGTGAGTGACTAATAATGAGTGAGGTAGCGTGAGAGAAGGAAGTCATAATGTTTTGTTGGCGTATCTCAGCTGTACCTCAAAGGAATAAAGCCCTGAAGTGTTGAACGGCCTTAATTAACATTCTGGATTCTCTGTGCATCGTTCTTAACAGAGAGTAATTCATAAACCTCAAAAATGCCTTTTCCACAACGTTCTTCTCCAACTTATAGAGTCGAATGATTATTATCAAGGAACAGATTTTCTTTCTTCCTTAATCTCTTTTTTTTTTTTTTTTTTTTTTCTTTTTTTTCACTTGATTCTACCATGCCTTCGACTTCATCTTCATTAGTTTCATGTTCGTCAAGCATTCCACTAAATTTTTCTGGAATGTAATCTTTATCAAAAGCATCATCTTTAACTTCTTCATCACTCTCAAGATCCTGATCACCAGCAGATTGAGGGAGGATAAGAATTTCAGTATTTTCAGAGTTGGGTCGGATAACTGCTTCTGCAGAAATTGGTATCTAGATCTTGAGAGCCTTGCTCTGAAACAAATAACAAGGGTTTTGTTGAACAGAGTCACCAGATTCACGGGGGCACAGGCTTGCAGGTGAACACTCAGACCTTAATATAAAGGGGGGGAGGCCATTGTACGAGTATATAAAAGACTCTAATATTAATCACGCCTAAAGAACCACCAATGAAACAAACTATGCAAGCTCATGAATCACACTTAGCTGATTCAAGCTCGTGGCTACTTGAACTTTAGAATAAAATACAACTTACGTGCATCGAACACCTGGAAAATGTCCGAGATCACTATTCTAGATTAAAAGATAGAAAGTATGAGTTAAAGTAACCAGATAGGAAGGCGTTGTAGAGGAATGACGTGCTGGTAACGCAAGAGAGAAGTGCTAGACAATCCTACATCTGCCCATATAATAGCCCAGTCACGCCCACAATGCGATCCCTCTACTCACGTCAAGCAGGGCACTAGATGACCTCCAATGAGCCAGGGTCAGAGACGGGCAACTGCCGATTGGTCAGCTATTTAAAGCTGGGTTGGGACTGAAAGTGGACAACCGAGTCCACGTAGGGTTCACGACGCTCCCATGCCCAAACCAGGGGCGGCACCAAGTGGGCAGAAAATGCCTGGGAAGGGAGTGAGCTCACCTGACCGAGGGCAATTAGCGGGTTACCACCTCTATGTGTAAGACAGTCTCGCAATCTGTCTGTCTGTCTGTCTGTCATTATTCCTTGCATTTGCATTCTTTGCTTGTAATTTCCTCATCTACTCTCTCTCTCTTTCCACATTAATTCATTTTTGGTTCCTTCGTCATTTTTTTCATATATATATTTTTTCTCCTTTTTCCTCTCAATTTACTTTAATTTTTGTCGATTCTTTATCATCTCACCTTCGTTTTCGTACTCGGTGTCTTTCACTTCCCCTCTTCCTTCATTCATAATCGCTTTCCTTCCATATCATTTCCTTTCACATTCTTCTCTATGTGCCTCATATTTTTCCTCAACTTCTTTAATTCTCTTGTTACTTAGCTCTCTTTTATTTATTTATTTATATCTTGGTTTCACTGACTTTTTTTATTATTCATTATGTGTTACTTTCTGTTTTCCTTTCTCGTCCTCTTCCTCCACTGTTTCTCTTAAATATATCCTTAGCTTTCTCTTCTTCTGTTCCGACTGTTCCTTCACTTGACTTTCTCATCTTCCTTCTCTTTTTTTAGTTTAACGCTCTTTTGATAGACTAAATGCTCAAAGACTTTTCCATCCAGATATTTTTTCCTTCCTCTTACTCGCCTCTTTTCCTGTTACTGTATCCATTTCATTTTTCTTTCATACTCACCCTCTGTTTCTTTACATTTCATCCTTCAGTTGGACAATTTTTTGACATGGGAATCAGTTCAGCATGTCATATCTTAAGTACCGGAGGGACGATCTCGAGTACGAAAAGGGTTAATGAAGGCCACATTGACTCCTGCTATTCGGGTAGTTTCTCCTAAGCGGATGAATATGGTAAAGTAACAATAGAAAGATGTTAAATACCCCATATTATTAGGTAGGCTGATTATACGTCATTTCAGTTTGCGGGATAATTGCTATCCGTCCCTGTTTCCTCACTTGCCTTCGCCCTACTGAGCCTCCCCTCCTCAATGCCCCAACTATTTCCTTTTCTTATTGTCCATCCTTCTTCGTCGTCCTTTTCCCCCAGATATTTCTTCTAATGTTTCTGTTCCCTTTTAGCATGCTTCGTTTCAACTTCAGATCTCTCCCCTCCTCTTCTCCTTCACAAATCCTTTTCCGTCTTCTAATTTATTTTCACTCCTTATTCGCTCGTGGATTTACCGTGTGTTGCACTTACATTTAAGCTATCCGTGCAATGACATAATGTTATTGACTATTAGTGCTGCTCCCAGAAAATTATTCTCTCTCTCTCTCTCTCTCTCTCTCTCTCTCTCTCTCTCTCTCTTACATATTCGAGTATCCTTCCTCCCTCGCTTTCTCTAATTTGTACTCCAGACTATGTTGGAAACCTACTGAATATCCTATTCTTCTTCTTTTTCTTCTTCTTCTTCTTTTACTTTCCATTTCTTTCCCTACTACCATCACTTGTCCCTCTGCCTTCTGCTACTTCTTTTGATTTCAAAATCGTGTTTCTTCTCTACTCACTCCATTCCCGTGTTTGTCCCCCCTCTTTCTCTCCTTCTTTTTCCTTCCTTTTTCCCTTATATCTTACTCCACTTAACGTCTATCTCGTTTCATCTTTGAATTTTCTTTCTGTTCCGTCTTTGTTCCCTTTACCTGTCCTCTCTTCTCGTCTCCCTCCATTTCCCCCTGTCAGACCATTCCCTCCTGATAACACTTTAATTTCAGTGTTATGACTCGTCCCTGACACCTGCCAACGTTTTGCTTGCTCTTTCAGTGCTGGCAACTCTTGCATTACTGTATTTAGCACAGCACAGATACAGTACCATTTACACCTTATCAGCAAGATATTTTCATCGTATTTTTGGCCTTTCACAATGCACTAAACCTTAAATCAACCGACTGGATCTTTTTTTGAGATCATGTCCCTGTGTATCCGAAATGCGTGTCAGATGCAACATAAAATGTAGCGTCTTGCACTCATAAGTTTCAGAGGCTCCATTTAAGCTATGTATTGTGATCGAGTCTTTTTCTGTTGTATGTATATATTTGTGTGTAACTGACGTACCTATGTATCTTTTATCAGTCTGATTGCACCCACCCAACCACACACACACACACACACACACACACACACACACACACACACACACACACACACACACACACACACACACACACACACACACACACACACTTGAGCTCGTGTTTGCACAGGTGCATGCAGATACATACACACTGTATATTCGTATCAACACATAAACGTACACTCACATATGCACAGACGCTGGGAAACATAATACACACGACTGCTCTGCTCCCATCTACACACAATGGCTTCCACAATGAGAAGCACAGTGATAAACATATCGGTATGAATACATATGCAAACACACTTGCATATACCTTTGAGAAATCTAGGTTCATTTGCTCCTCACATCACACACACACACACACACACACACACACACACACACACACACACACACACACACACACACACACACACACAAACAAATAATAATTAAGTTAGTGGTGTAGGAATTCAAATTAACAGAATTATTCCAGAGAACGTTGTTCAATTCGGCAGGAGATGATGAAAAAATTGATAGTGGCCATGATCCGTCCCAGGTTAGAATATGTAGCGGTAGTGTGGTCCCCACACAAAATGAAAGATATAAACAAGTCTGAGAGAATACAAAGAACAACAACCAAGATGGTCCCCAGCCTGGCGGATCTGTCATACAGAGAGAGGCTGGAAAAGCTGGATTTGCCTTCCTTAGAGGAAAGGAGAAAGAGGGGAGACATGATTGCAGTGTTCAGGACCATGATAGGAGTAGAAAAAATTGACCGAGGAGATCTGTTTGTATGGGATAAGAGAGCAACAAGAGGACACGGAATGAAATTGAAGAAGTCAAGCTGCTTGAAGGATATCAATATAGTTTTCTTCATAGAAGTATAGACCTGTGGAATAGCCTGGACAAAGAGATCGTCCAGTCTAAAAACTTAAACGAGTTTAAAGCTAAATTTGACTTATTGAGAAAGAGAGACGGGATCCCACGAGCGTAGCTCATTTCCGGTATATGACAATTAGCTATATTAGGTAAATACATAAGTATTTGGAACGATTTAGACGAAGAGGCGGTGCAGGCGAAAAACATTCATTTATGTAAAAGTAGATTAGATAAATGTGGATATGGAGAGAAGACAACACGAGCATTGCTCAATTCCTGTATACTACAAATAGGTAAATACAAATAGGTAAATATACACATACACACACTTAAAACTGTCCTTCTACTACAGAAGATGACGGCTTCTATACGTTCTAAGATGGCGTGTTTCTCAATCTATGGTGTCAGCTTGTGTGACTGTGCAGACCAATTTTGGATCTGCAAACTTTGCAACACGGTTTTCATGTCATGTCCGGGTTTGCTGGAGGAAATCTGTTTTGGTTCTGCCTCGGTTGTCTGTGCCCTTCTCTAGCCAGGTTGCGAGCTTCTTTGAGATGAATGCTTTCTTCGATGCAAAGGGCTTGCCATTATTTTTCGAGAACTTTTTTTCGAGAACTTTTTTTCGAGAACTTGCATTGGTTTCGAGAAGTTTTGGTATGATGTTGGATTTCTTCAGGGTTGTCCTTACATGCCTTTATATCTCTTCTTCTGTTCCCTGGGTTGTGACGTGCTGCAGGGAGTTGGCCATACAGAACTTGGCGGGGAAGGTGGTGCTCAGGCATCGAGAACACATGCCTGACCCATCTAAGCTCCTTTTTAGCCAGCATGGTTTCTATACAGGTTGTCTTTGCCCACTAGAGAGCTTGTGATCGAGAGACTTTACCCTCCCATGTGAGTCCTAGGATACGCTGTAAGCATAGGATGTGAAAACACTCAAGATGCATGTACGTAGTCCAGGATTCAGCATCAGACAAAAAGGGTAGAGGGTGGAAAGGCATATATGAGGGTGGAGAGGCACATACCTTCACATGTAGAGGTACATGGTATGTAGGAGGACTACTGGGCCTTGAGTGCGGGTGTTAGGACTCCATATTATAATTACAATTCATAATAGATAGATAGATAAATAGATGGATAGACAGCTCCATGCAAGCCTGGGAAAGGGAAATGATCTTGCAAGTTAACTGAGGAAATGTTGACCATTACACAGGAAGTAGCAAAGTCAGGGGATGATGTAGGTAGTGTGTCAGCGAGACAGCAGGCGAACAAAGCCTAGTGACATACACACATACTCACACACAGGTTTCTGGAACTTTCCAACCACAGTGTAACACACGTGACACGACCCCTGTTTCACCAGAATTTAGGAAGCAGAGCTCAGAAGGAGACAGGCCATAGAAGCGACAGGTAGTGGAGAGAGTGAACAAGAAAGAGGGGCTCAAGTAGACTTACTTATTATATTGTCTCTGTGAGACATACCCTGCTCAACTTAGATTTTCTCTGAAGTTAATAAATTAAGATCAACTCACTGTATTCATCTTTAATTCCTACTACAAGAAATAGAAAGTGACAACTAAACAACAAACTTCTCTACAAATTATTACAAAGTCTTTTATGATATTTGGTTGGCAGCGAACGTATACGAACCTCGTCTACGAATCAACAGTGAATTCCTACAAAATATCAAGATTGAAAACAAAAAAATACTTCTCACAACCAACTCTTGACAGTATTCTCTCCAACCCCCCCCTCCGTTTCCACGATCACCACGCTGATTTAGAAGCGATCACACGACGTCTTACCAGTAGTTTAATAAAATACTGATACAAACAATCTTGCAGTTTCTACGACGAACCAACGAACTACAACCATCTACATTCAACTACAAGTAACAACCCTACGAGTCGTCTGTGTAATCTTCTACACGCACCTACAAGTAGCAGCAGTCTTCATCCTACAACGAGTAAATCACAAGAAAAAAGGACAGAGAATACATCAAGAAATAAAAAACAAAACAATCAAACGAAGAGTGAGATACGACTCACAACTCACAACCACCAGACCTCACCCTCCTCTCTCTGCTACATCCACCCAACCTCCACCACTGACGCAGGAGTGAAGAGGTCAAGACGACGAAGCAAATACCAAGGCCATATTCACAACTCGTCTTACTCACTCATCTTCACTCAAGTTACTCATCGCTACTCATTCACTCACCACAGCTACCAGTGTGGGAAGTCAACGTCATCATGCGTGCTTGCTGAGACGACAACACGTTAGTCAACCCGAGAAGGACAACGCTATCACCACGTGCAACACCACTCACACCATTTCCACCATGGTAAAAATTAGTGAGTTACTTCATTTATACAATACACAGTGAGGGACAAAAAACTTCTGCACAAACATATAAAACGTGCTGTATAGTTACAATTTAAATACATATACCTACTTCAATTATCTTCATAATTCAATCATTAAATACTTGTACCAACAATAAATATTCTACACTGTATATATTCATTCATTTATTTTAGCATTTATTTACTACCAACGAGTGTTACCATTTATACCTACATAAAATACGTGTTGCATACATACAGCTATACATTATTACATCCACAAAGTAATAAAGAAAAAATACCATCACAGTTACTCAGTGAGCGATTAAAAGAGCTGTATTAAACATTTATTAATTAAAGCTACCTAGTGGAAACAGATAAATTAAGTTACAAGGAAAACCAGAAAAAAAAATGGCCAACACAAATGACGTTAGCAAGAATGAACATCTTCAACACAATCGTGAAGACAATGATTTCCACACAGTGCTGACACATATATTGCCCACGATAGGTACAAGTGAACAAGTCAGTGTATATAGTTAATACTGTATATAGTGTATATATATTTTTTATATAAAATAACAATATATGGGACTATATAATATCATTTTCAGTATTATCTGTGCTATATAAACTAAACCTTAAAAAAGGGTCCCTAGGAAATTAGCCATCAATTATGCAACCATGAACAACACAGAAAAAGCGTAGACAAGCGAAGAAAAACAAACTATAGAAAATCAATACATAAAAAAAAAAAAGAAAGAAAGAAAGAAAAAGAAATAGAGTAAGATCACATAACAAACAAATGAAAATAAGTGTAAGTGTTACTACAAATGCCAAAATACCACATAAACTCCTTCTATAAGTGAAACAAAAAGCAAACGGTTGTCTCCATAACCAAGTGGCATGGCACATCATCACTATCATCGACCGCAGCATGACCGGATTCAATGTCAGGACTGCAATTATTACAATTATGTAACAGTTGCATTAACAAGATGTAACTTTTATGTAACTTTAACTACAATTATGTAACTACAAACAATATGTAACAATTATGTAATAGTTGAATTAACAAGGTGTAACTTTTATGTAACTTTAACTACAATTATGTAACTACAAACAATATGTAACAATTATGTAACAGTTGCATTAACAAGATGTAACTTTTATGTAACTTTAACTACAATTATGTAACTACAAACAATATGTAACAATTATGTAACAGTTGCATTAACAAGATGTAACTTTTATGTAACTTTAACTGCAATTATGTAACTACAAACAATATGTAACAATTATGTAACAGTTGCATTAACAAGATGTAACTTTTATGTAACTTTAACTACAATTATAAGGCCAACACAATTATGTAACAGTTGCATTAACAAAACGTAACTACAATTATAAGGCCAACACAATTATGCATTACCACAATATTATGTAACAATTCATAAAATGTTACAATTATGTATTACTACAATGTTACTACAATGTAACAATTACAATACAATTATGTAACAATTCACAATGTTACAATTATGTATTACCACAATTCTGTACTACCAGTATCATCATACAAGTTAGGTGAAATATTAGACATTACTAAAGGGATAACTCAATATGTAATGTAATAACCTAGCAGTATTACCATTGCACAATTATATGCGTATGTCTGTTATACATACACATCTTACAAAATGTCATACAACAACCATTGCATTTAATCAAATATGTATACAACTTGTTTAAAATGTAATATTACTAGATCATTGCAATTTACTATGAATATTATATGTATACAATATTATAATCAATATTATGTACTAATAGATTAGCATATGTCAATGATGATTGCTGTCGGAGGACCTTCAGCGGCGTGGCCGAGCATATGTTAGGACTCCATATTATAATTACAATTCATAATAGATAGATAGATAAATAGATGGATAGACAGCTCCATGCAAGCCTGGGAAAGGGAAATGATCTTGCAAGTTAACTGAGGAAATGTTGACCATTACACAGGAAGTAGCAAAGTCAGGGGATGATGTAGGTAGTGTGTCAGCGAGACAGCAGGCGAACAAAGCCTAGTGACATACACACATACACACAGGTTTCTGGAACTTTCCAACCACAGTGTAACACATGTGACACGACCCCTGTTGCACCAGAATTTAGGAAGCAGAGCTCAGAAGGAGACAGGCCATATAATCGGCAGGCAGTAGGGAGAACGTGCTTAGCAACATGGGAGAGAGAGAGAGAGAGAGAGAGAAAGAGAGAGCGAGACAGAGAGGTAGCTCGCGGGACTCTACTTAACTTCACTCGTGTGTGAGAGACTTTGTTAATATTTTCAAGACAAATAAAAATAGTCCCATACTCATCTTTACCTCTCCTGTCATTGCATGACAGTGGGAATTAAGATTATCTATTTATAAAGCAACTCACGTATAACAACCGCTCGTCCACAAGTTCAATATATATATAACTAATCTACAAAACTTCTCTACAAGTTACTACAAAGTCTTTATGATACAGGCTGTAAAGCCTATGCCCGGAGTCGGACACATTAAAAAAAAAAAGTAGGTACATATAAATAAACATACATAAACATTGTCTGCCTATTTGTCAGTCTGTCTCTCAGTTTGGTTGTCTGGCTGTCTGGCAGTCTCTTAGCCTGTGTGTTTCTCTGTGTCTTTTGTTATTTTTCATGCAAGGAAGAAGGAACTAATGGCCAGGAGCCGGCAAACCATTCCTTCCAAAAAAAAAAAAAAAAAAACATAAACAAGAGAACAGAGGTAAATTCAAGATCCATTCATTTCGAGATGCCGGGACACACTGCATTTGAAAGACTGGAGGTCAGAGGAAGTAGGGAATACAAACAGAGGGTCTGGGTCTATCTGTCTGGTTGTCTGTTAGTCATTACATCAGTCAACTACTCTGTCTGTCTGTATGTGTGTATATCTCTCTGTCTCTGTTTGTCTGCTTGCCAATGTGTCTGTCTGTCCGTCTGCTTGTCTGTCTATCTTAGTATGTTTGTCTGTTGTCAGTGTGTGTAAATTCCCTAGTCTCTCTGTTTGTTTCTCTGTCTGTTAGTCTATATTTCAGTCCGTCAGTCCGTCAGGGAGCCAGTCAATTAATTTCTCTATCTGCCTGTCTGTGTCTGTCTGTATCTGTGTCTGTCTGTCTGTCTGTATCTGCGTCTGTCTTTCTGTCTGTCAATACTTCTGCCTGTGTCTGTCTATCTGATTGTCCGTCTGTCAGTCTGTCTGTCTGTATGCATTTATGTATGTCAGTCTCTGTTAACCTCGCTGTCTGTCTGTCTGTCTGTCTGTCGGATTATCAGTCTGTCTGTCCTTCTCTGTATCTCTCTCTCTCTCTCTCTTTCTCTCTCTCTCTCTCTCTCTCTCTCTCTCTCTCTCTCTCTCTCTCAACCGTCCTCACATCTTTCCTTCCGGTCACCTTGTCTGGATCTACCTGTCACTTTGGCACCTATGTAATCCTGAAAGTCATGTTTTTTAATAAATATATTTCGTTATTCATCGTTTTTGCTCTCTTTGTCTGTCTGCTTATAATTTCCCTATTCACTCTCTCTCTCTCTTCCACATAATTTCCTGTTTGGTTTCTTCTTCGATTATCTTCTTATACGAGTACACACTTTTTTTTTTTTTTTCAGTTTCCTAGTTACCCTAAACTTTTTTTTTTCATGTTCTCAATTCCTGTTTCTTACATGGCTACCTGCCCTTCCCTTTTTCTTCATTCATAATAGCTCTCCTACCAGATAATTCTTTTCATATTATCCTCCGTGCTCCTCATATCTTTCCTCTACCTCTTTAATTCTCTTGTTACTTACCTTTCGTTTTTTCCTTTCTTAATTATTTTCTTCACCTTTTTTTCATTCTGTTTTGCTTCCAGTTTTCCTTTCTCGTCCTCTTCCTCCACCGTTTCTCATTAATATTTCCTCGGTTTCTAACTCTTCTATTCCCTCTGTTCTTTCACTTGACTTTCTCATCGCCCTTCTTTTTATATCACTTATTACTCCTCTTTTAGTCTTCATACTCAAGTTTTGTCATCCAGATTATTTTTTCTCTCTCTCTCTCTCTTCCTCTTACCCGCCTTTTTTTTTTCCTGCTTCTCCTTCCGTTTCATTTTTCCCTCCAACTCACCCTGTGCTTGTTTATGTTTAATCCTCTAATCAGGTGATTCTTTAAAATAAGAATCAGTCCAACATGTCACAATTATCTGTAACGCAGGTAAGACCGCGAGTAGGAAAAAGGTTAATGAAGGTTTCATTTGACTCTTGCTCATCGAATAGTTTCTCCTAAGCGAACGAACATAGTTTAAAAGTAGCAAAAGAATGTTAAGTACGTCTTATAATTAATGGGGTTCATTATATGTCACTGTATTAAAATCTGGTTATTTGCCATCTATTTCCTCATTTGCGTTCTTTCTCCTAAGTCTCCTTTCCTCCATACATAGTTTTTTCTATTTCCCTTATTTACTTGTCCATTTTTTTCCCCTAAATATTTCTCATACTTATGTTTCTGTTCCGTTTTCGTGCGCTTCATTTCATCTGCAGAAATCTTTCCCTCCCCTTCTCCTTGACAAATCCCTTTCCGTCTTCTAATTTATTTTCACTCATTTGTTCGTGGATTTAGCGTATGTCGCACTTAATTTAAGTCCTTCACTGGAATGATTTTTTTTTTTTTCACTACTCCAAAGATAGTTTTCTTAGATTGCTTGTCCCCCCTCTCTCTCTGTCTGTCTGTCTGTCTGTCTGTCTCTCTCTCTCTCTCTTTCTCTCTCTCTCTCTCTCTCTCTCTCTCTCTCTCTCTCTCTCTCTCTCTCTCTCTCTCTCTCTCTCAGATTATCCTTCCTCCCTCTCTCTAATTCGAGTTCCACATTATGGTGGAAACCTACTGTACTTCTTTCTTCTTCACCTTATCCGTTTTTCCCTCTACTGCCATCAGTTGCCTGCATTCCTTCTGCTACTTCTTTTAGTTATAAAATCGTTTTCCTTTCCCACTCCCACTCTTTCCATGTACGTCCTCCCTCTTTTTCTTCCTCCTTTTTCTTCTTTCTCTCATATCTTATTCCACTGATGGTCTTTCTCTGCTTCATCCTTAATTTTTTTCTATTTTTATGCAGGGAACAAGGAACCAAAGGCCAGGAGCCCGCTGTCTTGACTCCCGTTTCCTGTCCTCCCTTATCGCCCTTTTCTATTTCCCTCTCTTAGGCCATTCCTACCTGGAGAGACTTTAATCTCAGTGCTTGGCTCGATCATGACACCTTCTCCTACTAAATTTTTCTTACTCTCCCAGTGGTGGCAACTCTTACAGTCATTAATGTCACACTAACACTGTATAAAGCTTAACGCCAAGATACGAGTATTCTCGCCATAAATTTCGTCTCTCACTATACTTTAAGCTCAGAATCTATCAACGAGTTCTCTTTTGAGTTCATGTCTCTCATTTTCCAAAATGCGTGTGACCTGAAAAAAAGGCAAAGTTTTATCTTCTGAGGCTTCTTGTTAGCTACTGCATTGTGACTATTTTTTGTATTGCATGTATACGTATAAGTAACTACTTATGTATCTCTTATCACTCAACTTGTACACACACACACACACACACACAATCTCTCTCTCTCTCCCTCTAATATATATATATATATATATATATATATATATATATATATATATATATATATATATATATATATATATATATATATATATATATTGTTACGCTGTCCGCCTGTCCGTTCCCGCGGGTGCAGCCCATTACAGCTGGGCTAGGGGATTATGCAGTATCCGTGTCATTCGCGGAGTTTAAATTAGCGAGTGTTACAAGTTCTTTTGTTTCTTTCGTTCCTGCCACTGAGGGCAATTTTATTTAATGCTATGCTGAGAATGCATTTGATTATTTTGATTGTCGTATGTGAGCTACCAGTATATATTTAATGATGTTTTGCTTGCATTAGAAGTACCAATTCATTGTAGAGAGAGAGGGGCACGAATTTAAGTTCCTTACTAATTAATCTGATTCATGTGTTCACGCTTGGCTGCACACGAGCCTCGCATCAGTGCAGTGTCTTCCCAACCAGCTTCAGTATCGTGTGTGTGTGTGCTCACTCTCTCTCTCCCCAGTCATATCTTGTATAGAGAAGCCGAGCTGGCGTTTTCATTTAAGTTCATTTTATTCTTTTGTTTGCTGACTGAGGGAAGTAGCTATTTTATTTGATTTTGTGACCTTGTTGTCTTTGGAGGGGCAGGCTGGCTCACCGTGGTCCTCTCGCTGCCTTTATCAACGTTCCCCAATACATGTACACACACACACACCCCTAACCCCTACACAGTTCAATCCCATCTCCTTGCACAAGGCTAGTGAGAACTATCGTGAGCTATCAACTGCGTTCCCCCTTGGACACGGGTTAAGTAGAAATTCGTCACCACCGGAAATAAGTGGGAGGTGTTCCTGTAGACTGTCTCGGGCGGTATTATTTCCGGTAGTGACGACAGCAGGCTAGATCCGTAGGTAGGCTGTTCCGTTTGTTACTATCAAAGTACAGAGTGTTGCGTACTTAGTGATAATTCTTCCGTTGAGCAGTTTTCTCTAGTTTACGGAGTGTGAGTGCCGGTGTCTGCGTTATTTTCACAACACAGTGGAGGCCGATCATCTAAAACTACCTTGTTGTCTTTTTGTAATAGCCCCGGGCTGGCGCTACCGTAACAGTGGCGACCTCGCATCAGGATATTGTTACATAGCCTATGATTTCATCATCCTTTGTGTAATTTTAACGCACAGTATGCTGCATGTTTGATCACGAGCGTGTTCTGCCTCAGTTCCCCCCTTCTACCGTTATAGTAGAGTAAGTCGTTCTCTCTGTTATACAGTGCGGGATTTTCAGCTCTTTGTCCCCATGGCTTCATTTGCGCGTCCTTCTTACAAGTTGTATCAAGCTCTGCTGGCCCCTATATAATGAGCTCAGTCTCTGCATCATTGCCACTTAGATCTGCTCCTCATTTTGTTCACATCTCTGTCCTCCCCTGTACAGTTGTTATTATTGTGAGTGCTCAAGAAATCTCCAAACATCTAGCAGCTGTGTGTAATTTGAGTATAACTGTTGTTGCATTTTTTCTTGTACTGTGTAGCATAGGGTTCATTCTTAGGCCTAGTGAGGTCTTTGTGATTAATGTGGGGTTTTATATCAGTCATTTTAAATAATATTTTGTATCTGTAATAATTTATCTTGCATTAACTGAGCATTACCCGGTGTATTTTCATTTATCAGGGCTGACTTAGATAAATTTACTCTTGCTAATTTCGTGTTAATAGAGGCTATTGCAGTTAACCATATATTTAACCTGTTTATTTGCCATTACATTATCCTTATGAGTCCTGAATGTTTTGTTGTTAGTTTGAGCATTAAACTTTAACTTGTAATTTTACCTAACTCTTTTTGTTTTGAACCTGGAACTTTACGGGACAGTAGTGATTTTTAGTATTCTCACTTTAAGTGTACATTATCTTTCTCTGTTCCGTAACATAAATTTGGCGACCTCTCATCAGGATATTCAGGGTATTATCATAAGGATATTGTTTGATATTTTGTGACTGTGATATATTCATGATGGCTACTATTTCTACACTTGATGAAGCCAAAGATTTTTTGTCAAATGTGCAAACAGTGTGTGATATAGAGAACAGAACAAAGAATGAACTTAAGCTTGTTGCTCAACAATTGGGAATTGCTGTTCGCTCTCATCATTCAAAAGATCAAATTGTTGACATGATTAATGAAAGCTTGGTTAATGTAACTCCTCCAAATGAGCAAACGCAGATTGAATTAGCTAAGTTACAGCTAGCCCTGCAGGAGGCAAAAGCTAAGGAGGCTGAATTTCAGGCAAATGCTCGTATTCAGGAGGCACAGATACAGGCACAAATTAAACTTGCCAGGATTCAGGCAGACCATGAGTATCGCATGAAACAAGGTGGAACTGGATCATCTAGCTCTGATGATTTTGATGTGGCTAAAAATGTTAAACTTGTCCCTCCTTTTAATGAATCTGATTTAACAAAGTATTTTCAGTTGTTTGAGAGGGTAGCTACAGGTTTTAATTGGCCCCAAAAGTATTGGCCAGTACTCCTTCAAACTGTTCTCACCGGTAAAGCTCAATTAACTTATGCATCTTTGCCTCAGGATCAATCTGATAATTATGATGTAGTTAAGAGCTTGATTCTTAAGGCCTATGAGCTTGTTCCTGAAGCCTATAGAGTAAAATTTAGGACAACTTACAAGCAAGATAAGCAATCCCATGTTGAGTATGCAAAAATCAAAGAAGATTTGTTAGAGCAGTGGTTAAATTCTAAGAATGTGGATTGTGATTTTGGTAAATTTAAGCAGATGATTTTGCTGGAGGATTTCAAAAGGTGTATTAGTAAAGATGTAAGCCTATATCTTGATGAGAAAAGAATAGATAATTTGTCTGATACTGCAGTTTTAGCTGATGAGTATGTTCTCACTCACAAGAGATATTCTAAAGAAAAAGGGAAAGCTGAGAGTAAGTACGTTGCCTCTACTCAGAGTACAGGTAACAGGAATGAGAATAAAGATGATGTTTCTCAGGAAGTAAATACCAGCTTCACCTCTAGATTTCAGAAAAGTAAATGTACTGATTGTAGTAAGCTTGGTCATACTACGGAGAAATGTTTCAGGAGACAGCGTGATGTGAACAAAAAGGAGTCTTTAAATATTCAGTCAATTGGTCTAGTGTCCACCCTTCAGAGTTCCCAGAATTCTTTAACTGAGTTAACTGAACCTGCTTTGAGGGGTAACTTAACCCGCCCCGTCCCGGCCACTTTTCGACCACTGGTACCCCCCAATCCCAGGCAATTTTCGACCTTTTTTTTTTTGGCTAAAACTTTCGCTTTTGGTGAGAAACATCGAAAATTCATAGAGAAATCGCTCACCTGAGGTTTAAAATACTCATTACAGGTAGGAGAGCCTCCTTACCTTACTGGGTTTTCTATCAGGCTGGCACCAAAGAAAACGAGTTCTATGGGAGGATAACTATTTGACACCACTCATAAACGGTATTTATTTATTTACTGTTACGAATTTATATGTAGTACAAGAGTATATTGGTTTTCAAGCAGCAATATAGGCATTATAAGCATTGGTTCACTCACTAATACCTGACCTTTTTTTGCCACATTACCTGATCATCATTTCTAACTGTTTCTTCCTCTAATGCTATGTAAAGTTTGTCCTCCACATTGTCATTGATTGGGGAATCACTCTGGCCCTGAATTTCGTACCGTGGCATGACATGGCTATACTGGCCAGGTCACTGATAACAGGTGAATTGCTGAGAAAAGGGCATGCAGGGGGGGGGAGGAGGTCATGCTGGGTAAGGCATTGTCTCTGCCTGGCATCTTGTTGAGGAAGGTGTCCCGTGTATACGTACCAAAAATGACTCGCGAAAATTGAAAATTGTGGAAATTATGAACCTTGCAATTGCAGGACGTTGAAGTACGTCCTCGGGATTAGCTGTGACAAAACGTGAGGACGTGGAAGTACGTCCTCGGGATGGCGCGGGTTAAATTCTCATGATGGAGCTCCTCTTTTGAGCAGTAAAGTGGGTGACACTCTCAAGAGTTCATGTGCTAATTTCCTGTCTGATGGTTTTGTCAGTCCTCTGGACAGTAATGACAGGAAATCAGTTCAAATATATCGTGATACAGGTGCTTGCCAATCCCTTATGCTGACCAGTGTTCTAGGCTCTAATGTTAATTCCTCTGATGAAACTGTAATCTTACAAGGTGTAGGGAATAATTACTTCTCTGTCCCTCTGTGCAGAGTGAATTTAGAGTCTGGTTTTGTTAATGGTTCCGTTATGGTTGGGTTGGTTGAGACACTCCCAATGTCAGGTGTAACTTTCTTACTTGGAAATGATATTGGTGGAAGTCAAGTGTGTCCAGCTCCTCAGTTGTCTAGTGAGCCAGTGGCTGTGTCCCAGGATTGTGATGTCCCTGATGTGTTCCCTGCATGTGCTGTCACTAGGGCTAAGTCTAAAGTTACTGGTGATTTAGAGGATAATGATGATGATGATGTTATCCTAGCTGACACTTTTCTTGCTAATTTGGACCACTCACCAGATGAGGCAGTACCCCGTAGTGTTGATAATTTGTCTCGTCAAGAGTTGGTTGAGTTGCAGGTTGCTGACCCTGAGTTGAAAGGTCTAGCTAACTCTGCTTACAGTGAAGAAGAGTCAGCCTGTGCTTCTACTTGTTATTATGTAAAGTCAGGAGTACTTATGAGGAAGTGGAGACCCCCAACAGCATCAGCCGACTGTGAATGGGAGGTTGTACATCAAGTTGTCATCCCTCGTGTTTGTAGGCAGGATATCATTCGAGTGGCTCATGATTCCAGTTTGGCAGGACACCTTGGAGTGAGGAAGACTGTGGCACACATTTTGAAACACTTCTACTGGCCAGGTATCTTCAGGGATGTTTCCTGGTATTGTAAGTCTTGTCACACCTGTCAAGTTGTGGGGAAGTGTAATCAGACCGAAAAGGTTGCACCTCTAGTTCCCATTCCTCCTTTTGAGGCGCCTTTCACCCGTGTGTTGGTGGATATTGTGGGCCCTCTTCCTAAGACTTCTTCAGGATTTTCTTATGTGTTGACCATGATTGATATGGCTACTCGTTATCCTGAAGCCATTCCACTTAGAAACATCTCAGCAAAGAACGTGGTTAAGGAAATGCTAGGGCTCCTCACAAAGTTTGGTCTGCCCAAGGATGTACAGTCAGACCGAGGAAGTAATTTCATGTCAAATGTTTTCAAGCAGTCTCTGAAAGAGTTGGGCATCACCCAGATCACGTCTTCAGCTTACCATCCCCAGACCCAAGGAGCGTTGGAGAGATATCAAACACTCAAATCGATGCTCAAGAAATACTGTTTGGAACATCAGAAAGACTGGGATAAAGGTCTTCCATTCGTTGTGTTTGCTGCAAGAGAATCTCCAAATGAATCACTGGGCTTCTCACCTTTTGAACTACTGTTTGGCCATGAAGTAAGAGGACCCCTTAAGTTACTCAAGGAATGCTGGCTGTCGGAGGAAGATGACGTCAACCTGCTGGAGTATGTGATGAAGTTCAAAGAACGGCTGTCCACTGCTTTACAGCTGGCGAGAGAGAATTTAGGGGCTGCTCAGGAGAAGATGAAGACTTGGTATGATAAGAAGTCCAGGTTACGCCACTTTCAGCCAGGAGATCAGGTTTTGATTCTGCTACCAGTTCATGGGCAACCTCTTCAAGCCAAGTTTAGTGGCCCTTATTTCGTGGAGAAGAAACTCAGTGATGTCAACTATGTCATCGCCACACCAGATCGTAGAAAGAGCAAGCAACTATGTCACATCAACATGCTAAAGTTATATCACAGGCGGGACGAAAATAATCCAGTCTGCACTGTAGCTGTTCCACCCGAGTCTGCAAGTGAAGCTCTCCCATGCAGTATGAGCCTGAGTGATAGTTTGGGGAAGAATCCTGATATCATGAATGATCTCCAGACTAAGCTTTCTCATCTACCTCCCGAGGAAAGGCAGGAGTTTTCGGCATTACTGCAGGAGTACCCGCAAGTGTTCCGTGCTACTCCAGGAAGAACCACTGTGTTGATGCATGATGTCGATGTTCGAGACGCAAAGCCAATTAAATTGCCTCCTTACCGTGTGAACCCAGTAAAAGTTCCTCTCATCCAGAAGGAGCTTGGCTACCTGTTGGACCACAAGATGATTGAGCCCTGTCAGAGCGAGTGGAGTTCTCCTGTCACTCTAGTCCCTAAGCCAGGTGGGTCACAGAGGCTTTGCATTGACTACAGACGTGTTAATCAGATAACCAAAACAGACACTTACCCTCTCCCTCGTGTGGAAGATTGCATAGACAAGATCGGAAAGGCTAGGTACATAAGTAAGTTTGATTTGTTAAAGGGATACTGGCAAGTACCTATGACTGAACGTGCTAGGGAGATCTCATGTTTTGTAACATTAGGAAAGACCTTTGCATGGTCTGTAATGCCATATACAGATTGTTTTAGAGTAATAAGAAATTTCCTTTGTAAATTTCTTTTTCTTTGTGGGGAGGTGTTACATAGCCTATGATTTCATCATCCTTTGTGTAATTTTAACGCACAGTATGCTGCATGTTTGATCACGAGCGTGTTCTGCCTCAGTTCCCCCCTTCTACCGTTATAGTAGAGTAAGTCGTTCTCTCTGTTATACAGTGCGGGATTTTCAGCTCTTTGTCCCCATGGCTTCATTTGCGCGTCCTTCTTACAAGTTGTATCAAGCTCTGCTGGCCCCTATATAATGAGCTCAGTCTCTGCATCATTGCCATTTAGATCTGCTCCTCATTTTGTTCACATCTCTGTCCTCCCCTGTACAGATATTATTGTTGTGAGTGCTCAAGAAATCTCCAAACATCTAGCAGCTGTGTGTAATTTGAGTATAACTGTTGTTGCATTTTTTCTTGTACTGTGTAGCATAGGGTTGATTCTTAGGCCTAGTGAGGTCTTTGTGATTAATGTGGGGTTTTATATCAGTCATTTTAAATAATATTTTGTATCTGTAATAATTTATCTTGCATTAACTGAGCATTACCCGGTGTATTTTCATTTATCAGGGCTGACTTAGATAAATTTACTCTTGCTAATTTCGTGTTAATAGAGGCTATTGCAGTTAATCATATATTTAACCTGTTTATTTGCCATTATATTATCCTTATGAGTCCTGAATGTTTTGTTGTTAGTTTGAGCATTAAACTTTAACTTGTAATTTTACCTAACTCTTTTTGTTTTGAACCTGGAACTTTACGGGACAGTAGTGATTTTTAGTATTCTCACTTTAAGTGTACATTATCTTTTTCTGTTCCGTAACAATATCCTAACAGTGCCTTCTTGCTAGGATATCGTTACCTTGGCGTTCTCTGTGCTTTGAGGTGAAGTTGATGAGTGTGAAGTTTCTGAGTCAGCATTAGTTATTTCATTATTCAGTACTGCCATTGAATTGTCGCCATGGAGTCACGCGTGTCTACACCAGAAGGCGTACGTGCTGAGTCACCTGTGGATAAGGAAAATATGGAACAACGAGAGGCACATAGCAAAGGTACTCCCCGTGTGAGCCCTGAGTTTAACTATGGTGCTGAGCTGCCTCGTTTCGCTACCCCACCATTACCATCTATGATGCCGCCTAGCCAGTTTAGAGCAGTTCCACCAGGTATGTCTAGTGCTTTCCCTGGAGTTGTTCATTCCACTCCCATATACCCTGGAGTCTTGTCACCGGAGGCTCAGTTGCAGTTGGAGTTGAAAAAGATGGAGATGGAAATGCAGCGTGCAAGAGAGAAAGATGAGATGGAGATGGAGATGCAGCGTGAAAAAATGCGATTTGAGCTGGAGAAGACTCGCTTGGAGGTGACTGCTAAAAGGTCTACTTCAGATACCCAAACCTCAGGCCGTGCAGAGGATAGGGGGAGTTGGCTCTCAAGGAGTCTAAAATTAGTGCCAGCATTTGATGAGTTGAAGGTGACAGAATGGTTTGTCAGGTTTGAAAAGAAGGCTAGGGAGTTTGAGTGGCCCAGGCAGCGCTGGGTGGGCTTGGTATCTAATGTGCTGAAGGGAAAAGCTTTGGAAGCGTATAATAGGATGAGCCCTGAGGATGTAGATGATTATGATGAATTTAAAGCAGCCATTCTGAAGGCATATGAACTTAGACCAGAGGCTTATCGGTTGTTGTTCCGTGGTGCTCGGAAAAGACCTGCTGACACCTATATGGCCTACGCCAGGTATCTGGAGGAGACGTTAGACGAGTGGTTGCTGAGTGAGAGCGCCACTTCGTATAACGATGTGCGTGAACTGCTTTTGATGGAACATTTTACCAACATGGCTGACAAAGAAATTGGTGTTAAAATTAGGGAGAAGAGATTTAAGACCTTGAAGGAAGCAGCGACGTGGGCTGATGACCGGGTGTTGGCCTTGCTGAGTATGGGGGTCAAGTATGCTAATTTTCAGCATTCCAGGGAGAGGACTGTGAGTGGTCCGGCCTGGGATAAATCTCCCGTGAATCAGTCCAAGGGAAGTCCAGAGGAGAAAAGGAATTCAGGGAGAAAGAGCCCTGTATCCAGTTCGAAGCTACTTTGTTACTTTTGCAGAGTGGGCACATCAAGCCTAACTGCCCTAAGTGGAAGGCCTCCCAAAATGCCAAACCATTGGCACTAATTGTAGGTTCGAGTCAGGTGAACGAGAGGAGTTGGGAGAGTGGTAACAGTGAGGGAGAAGTCTGTGGAAAGCTGGAGTGCAGCCGGCTGTGCTCGCTGCCAGCTCAGGCTCAAAAAGTTACCCAACATGCTACGCCACCTCCGGATGAACTGCCTCAGAAATCGTCCCTAGACTGGTGTAAACCTTTTATGTGTCATGGCACAGTGAAAATTCATGGGATCAGTTATCCAGTTACTGTGGTTCGTGATACCGGTGCACAACAGTCCGTGTGCAGAAACGTGGCTGGAGGGCCTGTAAACTCAGGGAAGTATGTGCTGTGTAGAGGCATGAACGCAGATGAATACTGTGATTATGTTCATGTGGAACTCGATTTCCCCATTGTTCAGGCTGCAGCTCAAGTAGCTGTTGCTGATGTAATGCCAGTAGAGGGGGTTGATTTTCTGCTGGGGAACGACCTGGCTGGGGAGAAAGTATTTCCATCTCTTCTCCCACCAGTTGTTGTGGCAGAGAAGTGTTTTGACGCCCCAGAAATTGGTATTGAAGTTGATGCAGAAGTGGAAGCCATGTTCCCGGTCTGTGCAATTACAAGATCTATGGCACAGGTTGCAGCCTGGGAGGAAGAACTGGCGAAGTCACAGGTTCTTGGGGTCGACTGTGATGAGGCAGGGCCACCAATGGAGGAACCTAGTGAGCAGGGTGTTGCTGTGGTGGGTGAGGAGAGTGGGAATGCGTGCATGGGCGCCACCCCACTTCCCACTCAGGACACTAGAGGTGGTGCTGAGTGTGTCTGTGTGGAGACTGAACCCAGCCCACCGACTGAATTAGAAGAATTTCAGGACGCTGGGGTAGACTGCGGGGATGCAGGACCACCGTCAAACGCGCCTGAGGAACAGAGTGTCACTGTTGAGGGTAGAGGTGATGATGATGTCAGTGTGGAGTCTGACATTCCTCCCCTTGTCGAGTGTACTAGAGGTGGCGCTGAGATTGATCGCCCTTCACAATCCAGTGTCCCGACCAGTCCCTTATCTCAGTCCTCAGTAGAGCTGGCGGGTGTTGGGCCAGCAGAATTGAGGGTGAAGCAACAGGAGGATGTAACATTAAAACCCTTGTTTGCTCGAGTAGGGGAAGAAAGAAGTATGGAGTGTGGTAAGGAGGAGTTCCTGATTAAAGATAATGTTTTACATCGCCGATGGACGCCCACTGGCGCCACGGTGGATGGAGGAGTGGGTGAGTTAGTGCAGGTGGTGGTGCCTGTGCAGTATAGGGTGCCGTTAATACAGTTAGCACATGAGGGACCTTTAGCAGGTCACCTGGGAAATAGAAAGACAGTGCAGCGCTTAAGATATAACTTTTGGTGGCCAAGTATGCCGGGACAAGTTGCTGCATACATCAAGAGCCGTCATACTTGTCAGATAGTGGGCAAGCCTAATCAAGTTCTTTCTGTGGCCCCATTGACTTCCATTCCTGCAGTTGAACCTCCGTTTACCCGGGTAATCATTGATATCGTGGGCCCTTTACCTCCTACTTCTGCTGGAAACAAGTATTTGTTAACCATAATGGATGTTACAATGCGATACCCAGAGGCTATACCAATCAGAAGCATGCAGACGAAGTCAGTAGTCAAGCAACTTATCCTGTTCTTTACTCATTTTGGCCTGCCCAAGGAGTTGCAGTCAGACCGTGGAGTGAATTTTACATCTAATTTATTTAAGCAGACAATGACAGAGTTGGGCATCAAGCACATTTTGTCCAGTGCTTACCATCCGCAGTCACCAGGTGCCCTGGAAAGGCATCATCAGACCTTAAAGACAATGCTGTGCACCTTCTGCTATGATAGTGGAAAGGACTGGGACCTAGCGGTACCCTTTGTTATGTTTGCAGTGAGAGAGGTACCAACTGAGTCATTAGGGTTTTCACCCAATGAGTTAGTGTTTGGGCACAGAGTTCGTGGTCCTTTGGATGTGGTGCGAGAGGCCTGGAGTAACAACAAATCTGGCAACCAGGAATCCATGCTTGACTATGTCTGCCGCACTCGGGAGAGACTGCATTGCGCTTTAGAGCTTGCCCGTGACCATCTAATCGGGGCTCAAGCGAAAATGAAGGCTCATTACGATAAGGTCAGAAGTCGTGAGTTTAAGCAAGGAGATGAATTTTTGGCACTGCTGCCCATGCAAGGAAAACCTCTGGCGGCTAGATTCAGTGGTCCTTATATTGTGAAAAAGAGAGTTGGGGAACTTGACCATCTAATTGTTACCCCAGATAGGCGGAAGAGTACTCAGTTGTGCCACATTAATATGTTGAAGCCATACTACCGCCCAGTTGATTCTCATTGTGGGATGACTGCTGATGTCTCTCACCAGGGATGTGAAGGACGGGGAAGGGAGGACGTGGCATCAACGGAACGTGCTGTGGAGGGAGCTGTTGGTGCCGGTGATGTGAGTAGTGGACCAGGGTTACAGCCACAGTCCCTAGAAGGTGACTTTGGAGTGGACGTTGAGGGAAGCAGGGATATGAGCGCTCCTGTAGTTTTGGCGGTTGGTAGTGAGTTGGAGGAGCATGAGGAAGTGCTTAGTTGTGGTGAGATGTTACCAGCTGACCTATGGGAGGGCAATGGTTATGCAGCTCTGGTGAAGAAATTGCAACACCTTGATCCAGTAAAGCGAGAAGAGCTGTGCAGCAGATTATGGAAACATCCGAAAGTTTTTGGAGATTCACCGGGATTAACAACTTGGGCTACTCATGACATTGACGTTGGGGATAGTAAGCCTGTAAAATTAGCTCCCTACCGCATCAACCCTATCAGACAGAAAGCTCTCGATAATGAGATCAAGTATATGTTGGACCATGGATTGATCAAGAGGAGTTTCAGTGAGTGGAGTTCACCAGTTACCTTGCAGCCGAAGCCAGATGGGAAGGTTAGGTTGTGTGTGGACTTCCGGAAGGTTAACTCACTGTCTAAGACCGATGCTTATTCCTTGCCTCGGGTCGATGACTCCATGGACAAGGTGGGAAATGCCACTTATATCACCAAACTTGACTTAGTAAAAGGATACTGGCAGGTCCCGCTGACGGAACGGGCTAAACAAGTGGCTAGCTTTGTTGTCAGTGGTGCAGTATATCAGTGCCAGGTGATGCCTTATGGATTGAAGAATGCTCCAGCCACTTTCCAGAGGCTTATGGATAAAGTGGTGGATGGCATACCTAATTGTGTCGTTTACATCGATGATGTCATTGTGTATGACACCAAGTGGGAGGAGCACCTTTTGCCCCTCTTACTGACTTATTGCGCAAGGATAAGAAGTGGCAGTGGACAGCCGAGTGAAGTTTTTACTACTGTTAAGTCTCTGCTGTGCCACCACCCTATATTGCGTGCACCAGATTTTGACAAATCTTTTGTGCTGGCAGTTGATGCTAGCCGAGTAGGGGTAGGAGCAGTGTTGATGCAGCCGGATGAAGGCCAGGTTGAACATCCCATATCATACTTCTCAAAGAAGTTTAATAGAGCCCAGAAGAACTATTCCGTCATAGAGCAGGAGTTATCAGCGATTATCCTGGCCCTGCAACACTTTGCTGTCTACCTGCCCCCTTTTGGCCCTGTGATCAAGATTTATTCAGACCATCATCCCTTGCAGTTTTTGAACAAGTTTAAATTTAAGAACCAGCGTTTGACCCACTGGAGTTTGCTTTTGCAAGAGTACAATTTAGAAGTTAGGCATATTAAAGGATTGATAACGTAATTGCTGATTGTTTATCCAGGGAGGGGTCAGAGTCTTGATTCGAAAATTTTGATCCAGGGCTCAAAATTTTCCCTTGGGGAAGGGCGTGTTACGCTGTCCGCCTGTCCGTTCCCACGGGTGCAACCGTTACAGCTGGGCTAGGGGATTATGCAGTATCCGTGTCATTCGCGGAGTTTAAATTAGTGAGTGTTACAAGTTCTTTTGTTTCTTTCGTTCCTGCCACTGAGGGCAATTTTATTTAATACTATCCTGAGAATGCATTTGATTATTTTGATTGTCATATGTGAGCTACCAGAATATTTAATGATGTTTTGCTTGCATTAGAAGTACCAATTCATTGTAGAGAGAGAGGGGCACGAATTTAAGTTCCTTACTAATTAATCTGATTCATGCGTTCATGCTTGGCTGCACACGAGCCTCGCATCAGTGCAGTGTCTTCCCAACCAGCTTCAGTATCGTGTGTGTGTGTGCACACTCTCTCTCTCCCCAGTCATATTTTGTATAGAGAAGCCGAGCTGGCGTTTTCGTTTAAGTTCATTTTATTCTTTTGTTTGCTGACTGAGGGAAGTAGCTATTTTATTTGATTTTGTGACCTTGTTGTCTTTGGAGGGGCAGGCTGGCTCACCGTGGTCCTCTCGCTGCCTTTATCAACGTTCCCCAACACACGTACATACACACACACCCCTAACCCCTACACAGTTCAATCCCATCTCCTTGCACAAGGCTAGTGAGAACTATCGTGAGCTATCAACTGCGTTCCCCCTTGGACACGGGTTAAGTAGAAATTCGTCACCACCGGAAATAAGTGGGAGGTGTTCCTGTAGATTGTCTCGGGCGGTATTATTTCCGGTAGTGACGATAGCAGGCTAGATCCGTAGGTATGCTGTTCCGTTTGTTACTATCAAAGTACAGAGTGTTGCGTACTTAAGTGATAATTCTTCCGTTGCACAGTTTTCTCTAGTTTACGGAGTGTGAGTGCCGGTGTCTGCGTTATTTTCACAACACAGTGGAGGCCGATCATCTAAAACTACCTTGTTGTCTTTTTGTAATTGCCCCGGGCTGGCACTACAGTAACAATATATATATACATATATATATAATCTCATCTCATCTCATTAGCCGTTTGAGTGTCCACTGCAGGACCGGCCTATCCCTACCGAAGTGGGGACAATACAGCCAATGTATCTCTACCAAGTGGCTTAGATTGTCTGGTAGAGATAGTATGTATGGTGAGAAGTGCTTGGAAGTGTAATTGTAGTGTTGGAATGGCTTTGGATGTGTGTGTAGTCTGTGAATCAAGTGTAATCGGCCCGCGCAAGCCGACTGGGTGCAAGCATACTTTATAGTATGCGACACTAGTTCAACCACAGCACCCCTTGTGTCCGCCAATGCAGTACATGGCTAGAAGAATGCTCCTCAAGTTTATTATCCTGGCGGAGCGCGAACTCTCTTCAGTGTACTATAACGCACACGCTACCACTGTACCACTGTGGTTCCATATATCTATCTATCTATTTATATAATAAATGGAGAAATGGAGTTCCCCCGAGCTAAGCCCTGTATTGGACTATATAGCCCCACTAGGGTTACAGGAGCGAGCTACCACTCCCGGCACGGCAGCCCGGGCGAGGCTCGAACTCGCAATCCCCCGATTACGAGTCCAGCGCGCTACCACTGTGCTACCGCGCCCCCCATATTTATATAATAAGAGAAAAGTGAAGTGTACGAGGTTGATAGATGGTAGGGGGATGAATAAAGTTTTGAATGTTGAGTTGCTTGAGGAGGTAGTCTTTTAAATACTTAGGGTCACATGTTGGTGTGGATGGAAGAATAGATGCAGAAGTGAAGTTTAGAATGAATGAAGTAGGTAAGGAGCTGGGAGGAATGAAAAGTGTTTAGATGTCGTTCGCTTAGAATGGATGTAAAGAGAAGGCTGTATGAGGGTGTTGTGGTACCTACTGCGTTATATGGGGCTGAAACATGGAATATGGGTGTAGCAGGGAGGAAAAGTTTGAATGTAATGGAGATGAGGTGTCAGGAGTATGTGTGGAGTGACGCGTATGGATCGAGTGCGAAATGATGAAGTGCGAAGGAGAACTGAAGTTGTTCGGGAGATGGCTGGTAGAGTTGAGCAGAGGGTGTTGCGATGGTTTGGGCATATGGAGAGAATGGATAAGCGATTGGTGAAAAAGATAACTAGATCTGATGTGAGACCTGTAAGGCTGAGAGGGAGACCACGAATAGGATGGATGGACAGTGTGAAGAGAGCGCTGGATGTGAGAGGGATGTCTGTTGAACAAGGAAGAGTGGCTGTGCGTGACAGAAATAAATGGAGAGAAATTGTGAATGAATAAATGATGACGCAGCCCTGAGGGGATATTCTCCCGCATTTGGTCTGATCAGCTAGTCAGGTCAGGTGTGGGTAAGGGGATGGGTCTATTATGATGTGGCAGGGGTAAACCAGCTCTGCTGTCGGGCCCTGCTGCGGATGTCACTGATTGCACTGCGCAGTTGACCCTTGTGAGGTGTGGTGCGGTGAGGATCCGTCCCTTCTCCCCTTTGGGGCTAAGATGCGAATGAATGTGTTTGAATGGATGAGTAAATGGGGAGTGTGTTGTCCTGTCTCGGCTACCTCCCTTTCCTTGGAGGAAGCAGCCTAGGTATATATATATATATATATATATATATATATATATATATATATGCTCGTATATTCGCACAGGCACACCCAGATACACACATATTCATAATTATCATCACAAACATACATGCACAGATGCACTAACATTGAGAAACATATGCACTTAGAGAAGTTATGGCTGCTTTGCTCCCATCTACACATATTGGCTTCCACACTGAGATACACAGTGATACACAGACCTATATGCATACATATGCATGCACACAGGCTTATACGCTTGAGATATCTTGGCTGATTTGCTCCCTACATCACACACACACACACACACACACACACACACACACTCACACACACTCAGAATCATACATAGCATAATCGTCGAAATATACATAAACGAGCAGCTAATTGCACAGAGGTACATATAAATATTTCGTTATTGCCTGCCGGAATCTCTGGATTCTGCAAACATGTTGGTCAGTTCCGTATGTGTGGCTGTTTGTCTGCACTCTATAGGTCACATTTCTGTGCCAATCGTTCTGGGGAAAAAAAAAAAAAAAAAGGTATTCATGAACCCTGGCAGACTATTGGTTTTCGTCAAAATCTGTCAAAGGCCCTGGGCTGGGTGGGGGGTTGAAACCCTTCAATGGCCGTGGGTCCTGAAATCTTCGGGACCCCGGGGCAGGCCCCGGCACCATTTTTTTTTCAAATTTCGAAAACTGATTTCTTTTCTTACCAAACTGAAGAGAAACGTCTGGCACACCTGGCACTGCAATATTTATCTTTCTAAACCCTACCTGTGCTTCGCAATGGAGCGCTATTTAATCGCTACATTATTGGCTACACTTCTGTGAAAACTAAGCAGAGAAGTGAAAAAAACATCGCACTAGGAACTAGATAGCACTGAGAGGCGCGTACCTCCACCAATTCCGTTGCCATTACAACGGATCGGATCCGGATGCGTTGAAACAGGATCTAGATCGGATTCAGATCCGGATCTGCCCCCAAATTTTGTCAATTCTTTCTTGGCCCATGGCCCACTCTTCCAGAAAATGTCATTGAAATTCATTGAGAACTTTTGAATATTGTGCTGGATACGCTGGATCCGGATCTGGATCCGACTCCAAATTTAACAAATCCTTCCATGGCCCACGGCCCACCATTCACAAATTTCATTGAAATTCTCTGAAATAGTTTGGAGTTATGATCTGGACAAACAGACAGACAAACAGACAAACAGACAAACATAGGTGAATACGTAACCACCTTCAGTTTCGTAGGCGGAGGTAAATATCCATATTTTCACCCCCCCCCCAAAAAAAAAAAAAAATCAGTGGTGCTGACGTGGTTTCAAATGAATCCAAAATCCAGTCCAATCCATCCGGCAGGCACTCTGCCCATCGCAGTTTCATTGCTTGCAAAATCTTTCGATTCGGCAAGCATGCTGGTCAGTTCCTTACGGTTTTCTGTTTGTTTGTCTGCACTCTCCAAGTCACAAGTTTGAGCTAATCGTTCTGAAAAAATTAAGAAAGAAGAACGCGGAAGGTAGATAACCACGAACCCTGGAAGCCAATTGTTTTTCATCAACATCGGTCAAAGATCCTGAGGTGTGAGGAGGGTTGAACCCCCTCAGTGGGGTCAGGAATTCGTTTGGACACAGTGGCCTGCCCCGGCACCATTTTTTGAAATTTCCAATTTTTTTTTTT
>NC_137066.1:5591428-5791428 GCF_032717465.1 Coenobita brevimanus
TGACCCAACTGATCCATACTCTCTTATGCTCTTCCATCTTCTTCTCACAACTATACATACTCCTTCTTTTGCCCTCTCATTCTTACCTACTCCTGCACATATACCCCATCCATACTCCCATTCTCTCACACTTTCTCCTCTCCATTTAGTTTCACTTATTCCACATACATCAACTTTCGCACGCTCAAGCATCTGGACAATCTCTCTCTCTTTCACCTCATCATTCGCTCCCGTTACATTCCATGTTCCGATTACCATGTCCTTTGTCCGGTCCTTGGTCGTCATATTTTGGTCAGTCCTTGTCCAAGGCTTATTGGTTGTCTTTTAAATTAGTTGTTTTCTGGGGAGTTGCACTAACCCTCCACCAACCCTTTTAGTCGCCATTTACAACAAGCAGGGATACTGGGGGAGAATTCTTGAAAATCCCTCCTACCCCCAGGGGGTATATATATATATTGTTACATAGCCTATGATTTCATCATCCTTTGTGTAATTTTAACGCACAGTATGCTGCATGTGATCACGAGCGTGTTCTGCCTCAGTCCCCCCCTTCTACCGTTATAGTAGAGTAAGTCGTCCTTTCTGTTGCTTAGAGCGGGATTGTCAACTCTTTGTCCCCATGGCTTCATTTGTGCGTCCTTCCTACAAGCTGTATCAAGCTCTGCTGGCCCCTATATAATGAGCTCAGTCTCTGCATCATTGCCACTTAGATCTGCTCCTCATTTTGTTCACATCTCTGTCCTCCCCTGTACCGTTATTATTGAGTGCTCAGGAAGTCTCCAACCATCCAGCAGCTGTGTAATTTGAGTATAAGTGTTGTTGCATTTTTTCTTGTACTGTGTAGCATAAGGTTGATTCTTAGGCCTAGTGAGGTTTTTGTAATTTGTGTAAGGGTTCTTTGTCATTCATCGTTAATAATATTTTGTATCTTTAATAATTTATCTTGCATTAACTGAGCATTACCCGGTGTATTTTTTATTTTATCAGGGCTGACTTAGATAAATTTACTCTTGCTAATTTCGTGTTAATAGAGGCTATTGCAGTTAACCATATATTTAACCTGTTTTTTGCCATTACATTATCCTTATGAGTCCTGAATGTTTTGTTATTAGTCTGAGCATTAAACTTTAACTTGTAATTTTACCTAACTCTTTTCTTTTGAACCTGGAACTTTACGGGACAGTAGTGACTCTTCGTATTCTCACTTAAAGTGTACATTATCTTTCTCTGTTCCGTAACATAAATTTGGCGACCTCATATCAGGATATTCAGGATATTATCATAAGGATATTGCTTGATATTTTGTGACTGTTACTTATTCATGATGTCTACTATTACTACACTTGATGAAACCAAAGATTTTTTGTCAAATGTGCAAACAGTGTGTGATGTAGAAAACAGAACAAAGAATGAACTTAAGCTTGTTGCTCAACAATTGGGAATTGCTGTTCGCTCTCATCATTCTAAAGATCAAATTGTTGATATGATTAATGAAAGCTTGTTTAATGTAACTCCTCCAAATGAGCAAATGCAGATTGATTAGCTAAGTTACAGCTAGCCCTGCAGGAGGCTCGTGTTAAGGAGGCAAATGCTCGTATTCAAGAGGCACAGGTACAGGCTCAGGCACAAATTGAACTTGCCAGGATTCAGGCAGACCATGAGTATTGCATGAAACAAGGTGGAACTGGATCATCTAGCTCTGATGATTTTGATGTGGCTAAAAATGTTAAACTTGTCCCTCCTTTTAATGAATCTGATTTAACAAAGTATTTTCAGTTGTTTGAGAGGGTAGCTACAGGTTTTAATTGGCCCAAGGAGTATTGGCCAGTACTCCTTCAAACTGTTCTCACCGGTAAAGCTCAAGTAACTTATGCATCTATGCCTCAGGATCAATCTGATAATTATGATGTAGTTAAGAGCTTGATTCTTAAGGCCTATGAGCTTGTTCCTGAAGCCTATAGAGTAAAATTTAGAACAACTTACAAGCAAGATAAGCAATCCCATGTTGAGTATGCAAAAATCAAAGAAGATCTGTTAGAGCAGTGGTTAAATTCTAAGAATGTGGATTCTGATTTTGGTAAATTTAAGCAGATGATTTTGCTGGAGGACTTCAAGAGGTGTGTTAATAAAGATGTAAGCCTCTATGTTGATGAGAAAAGAATACATAATTTGTCTGATGCTGCAGTTTTAGCTGATGAAAATGTTCTCACTCACAAGAGATATTCTAAAGAAAAAGGGAAAGCTGAGAGTAAGTACGTTGCCTCTACTCAGAGTACAGGTAACAGGAAAGAGAAAAAGGATGATGTTTCTCAGGAAGTAAATACCAGCTTCACCTCTAGATTTCAGAAAAGTAAATATACTTATTGTGGTAAGCTTGGTCATACTACGGAGAAATGTTTCAGGAGACAGCGTGATGTGAACAAAAAGGAGTCTTTAAATATTCAGTCAATTGGTCTAGTGTCCACTCTTGAGAGTTCCCAGCATTCTTTAACTGAGTTAACTGAACCTGCTTTCAGGGGTAACTTAAATTCTCATATTGGAGCTCCTCTTTTGAGCAGTAACGTGGGTGACACTCTCAAGAGTTCATGTGCTAATTTCCTGTCTGATGGTTTTGTCAGTCCTCTGGACAGTAATGACAGGAAATCAGTTCAAATATATCGTGACACAGGTGCTTGCCAATCCCTTATGCTGACCAGTGTTCTAGGTTCTAATGTTAATTCCTCTGATGAAACTGTAATCCTACAAGGTGTAGGGAAAAATTACTTCCCTGTCCCTCTGTGCAGAGTGAATTTAGAGTCTGGTTTTGTTAATGGTTCCGTTATGGTTGGGTTGGTTGAGACACTTCCAATGTCAGGTGTAACTTTCTTACTTGGAAATGATATTGGTGGAAGTCAAGTGTGTCCAGCTCCTCAGTTGTCTAGTGAGCCAGTGGCTGCGACCCAGGATTGTGGTGTCCCTGATGTGTTCCCTGCATGTGCTGTCACTAGGGCTAAGTCTAAAGTCACTGGTGATTTAGAGGATAATGATGATGATGATGTTATCCTAGCTGACACTTTTCTTGCTAATTTGGACCACTCACCAGATGAGGCAGTACCCCGTAGTGTTGATAATTTGTCTCGTCAAGAGTTGGTTGAGTTGCAGATTGCTGACCCTGAGTTGAAAGGTCTAGCTAACTCTGCTTACAGTGAAGAAGAGTCAGCCTGTGCTTCTACTTGTTATTATGTAAAGTCAGGAGTACTTATGAGGAAGTGGAGACCCCCAACAGCATCAGCCGACTGTGAATGGGAGGTTGTACATCAAGTTGTCATCCCTCGTGTTTGTAGGCAGGATATCATTAGAGTGGCTCATGATTCCAGTTTGGCAGGACACCTTGGAGTGAGGAAGACTTTGGCACGCATTTTGAAACACTTCTACTGGCCAGGTATCTTCAGGGATGTTTCCTGGTATTGTAATCTTGTCACACCTGTCAAGTTGTGGGGAAGTGTAATCAGACCGAAAAGGTTGCACCTCTAGTTCCCATTCCTCCTTTTGAGGCGCCTTTCACCCGTGTGTTGGTGGATATTGTGGGCCCTCTTCCTAAGACTTCTTCAGGATTTTCTTATGTGTTGACCCTGATTGATATGGCTACTCGTTATCCTGAAGCCATTCCACTTAGAAATATCTCAGCAAAGAACGTGGTTAAGGAAATGCTAGGGTTCTTCACAAAGTTTGGTCTGCCCAAGGAGGTACAGTCCGACCGGGGAAGTAATTTCATGTCAAACGTTTTCAAGCAGTCTCTGAAAGAGTTGGGCATCACCCAGATCACGTCTTCAGCTTACCATCCCCAGACCCAAGGAGCGTTGGAGAGATATCATTAAACACTCAAATCGATGCTCAAGAAATACTGTTTGGAACATCAGAAAGACTGGGATAAAGGTCTTCCATTCGTTGTGTTTGCCGCAAGAGAATCTCCAAATGAATCACTGGGCTTCTCACCTTTTGAACTACTGTTTGGCCATGAAGTAAGAGGACCCCTTAGGTTACTCAAGGAATGCTGGCTGTGGGAGGAAGATGACGTCAACCTGCTGGAGTATGTGATGAAGTTCAAAGAACGGCTGTCCACTGTTTTACAGCTGGCGAGAGAGAATTTAGGAGCTGCTCAGGAGAAGATGAAGACTTGGTATTATAAGAAGTCCAGGTTACGCCACTTTCAGCCAGGAGATCAGGTTTTGATTCTGCTACCAGTTCATGGGCAACCTCTTCAAGCCAAGTTTAGTGGTCCTTATTTCGTGGAGAAGAAACTCAGTGATGTCAACTATGTCATCGCCACACCAGATCATAGAAAGAACAAGCAACTTTGTCACATCAACATGCTAAAGTTATATCACAGGCGGGACGAAAATAATCCAGTCTGCACTGTAGCTGTTCCACCCGAGTCTGCAAGTGAAGCTCTCCCATGCAGTATGAGCCTGAGTGATAGTTTGGGGAAGAATCCTGATATCATGAATGATCTCCAGACTAAGCTTTCTCATCTACCTCCCGAGGAAAGGCAGGAGTTTTCGGCATTACTGCAGGAGTACCCGCAAGTGTTCCGTGCTACTCCAGGAAGAACCACTGTGTTGATGCATGATGTCGATGTTGGAGACGCAAAGCCAATTAAATTGCCTCCTTACCATGTGAACCCAGTGAAAGTTCCTCTCATCCAGAAGGAGCTTGGCTACCTGTTGGACCACAAGATGATTGAGCCCTGTCAGAGTGAGTGGAGTTCTCCTGTCACTCTAGTCCCTAAGCCAGGTGGGTCACAGCGGCTTTGCATCGACTACAGACGTGTTAATCAGATAACCAAAACAGACACTTACCCTCTCCCTCGTGTGGAAGATTGCATAGACAAGATCGGAAAGGCTAGGTACATAAGTAAGTTTGATTTGTTAAAGGGATACTGGCAAGTACCTATGACTGAACGTGCTAGGGAGATCTCATGTTTTGTAACATTAGGAAAGACTTTTGTATGTTCTGTAATGCCATATACAGATTGTTTTAGAGTAATAAGAAATTTCCTTTGTAAATTTCTTTTTTCTTTGTGGGGAGTTGTTACATGGCCTATGATTTCATCATCCTTTGTGTAATTTTAACGCACAGTATGCTGCATGTGATCACGAGCGTGTTCTGCCTCAGTCCCCCCCCTTCTACCGTTATTGTAGAGTAAGTCGTCCTTTCTGTTGCTTAGAGTGGGATTGTCAACTCTTTGTCCCCATGGCTTCATTTGCGCGTCCT
Organism: Coenobita brevimanus; assembly: GCF_032717465.1. Lineage (NCBI taxonomy): Eukaryota > Metazoa > Arthropoda > Malacostraca > Decapoda > Coenobitidae > Coenobita > Coenobita brevimanus. Next base: position 5,596,682 of record NC_137066.1, read on the forward strand.
TCCTACAAGTTGTATCAAGCTCTGCTGGCCCCTATATAATGAGCTCAGTCTCTGCATCATTGCCACTTAGATCTGCTCCTCATTTTGTTCACATCTCTGTCCTCTCCTGTACCGTTATTATTGAGTGCTCAGGAAGTCTCCAACCATCCAGCAGCTGTGTAATTTGAGTATAAGTGTTGTTGCATTTTTTCTTGTACTGTGTAGCTTAAGGTTGATTCTTAGGCCTAGTGAGGTTTTTGTAATTTGTGTAAGGGTTCTTTGTCAGTGATCATTAATAATATTTTGTATCTTTAATAATTTATCTTGCATTAACTGAGCATTACCCGGTGTATTTTTTATTTTATCAGGGCTGACTTAGATAAATTTACTCTTGCTAATTTCGTGTTAATAGAGGCTATTGCAGTTAACCATATATTTAACTTGTTTTTTTACATTACATTATCCTTATGAGTCCTGAATGTTTTGTTATTAGTTTGAGCATTAAACTTTAACTTGTAATTTTACCTAACTCTTTTGTTTTGAACCTGGAACTTTACGGGACAGTAGTGACTCTTCGTATTCTCACTTAAAGTGTACATTATCTTTCTCTGTTCCGTAACACTATATATATATATATATATATATATATATATATATATATATATATATACACCCCGTCTCACACTGACACAGGCTCCAACCACAGTAGTTCAGTATAGGAAGGACGTTGCCCAATGAGATGTTCTTCCTATGGTCAGCCTTTCTGTGTACAGCAACAAAATTGGCTTAAGTTCGTTGGCTTTATTTTACAAAAAATCATGCCTAATGCTTGCCAACCACACTTCACTGTTTTCACAAGCACCAGAGAAATACAGTCTTCACTAACTGCAGTTCCACTAATGCTTCCCTGCTACACCTCACTGTTTTCACAAGTACTGGAGGGAAACAATTATCACTAACTGCAATTACATTAACCCGGTGCCTCCTGGCAGATTCTTCACCAACGGCCTCCCCCGAATCCTGGCAGATTTTAAAAATGTTTTTTCTTGGCTCAAACCTTCGTTTTTCATGAGAAACATTGGAAGATACCAAAAAAAGTTCTCACCTGAGCTTATAAGTGCATTGTGCAGGTGTATCTCTGAACACCTGGTACCATCTTCTCTGGAGCCACGGTGCTGCTGTCACGTTTTCTGTGGTAGGGGTAACTGTTGCAAACCACTCAAAATAGGTAGATATTTGTTCATTTGGTACGAATTTATATGTAGTACAAGAATATTTTGGTTTCACACAATAATATAGGCAATATAAGCATTGTTTCACTCACCAAACACATCAACATACCGCACCTTCCTTGGCAACGTTACCTTCTCATACACTTCTGCTTGTTTCTTCCTCTGGCACCACATGATCTTTGTCATCCACATCGTCATCGATTGGGGAATCACTCTCGCCTGTGAAGGCATCAAGGATGGTTTGAAATTCATCATTGGACAGACATGTCTGTACTGGCCAGGTCACTGCTAACAGGTCAGTTGTTAAGACAATGACATGTGGGGGTCACGCGCGGTAAGGCAATGTAGCCGCCTGGTGGCTGGTAGAGGAAGGTCTCCCACATTTGCCTTCCAAAAATCACCCGTGAAGCTTGAAAAATGTGCAAATGACAGACCTTGCAAATGCTTACAATTGCTTCAAGATTGCAATCATTGAGACCTTGTCATGTCTAGCCTGGCTTCTCATTTGTACACCTTCTGCCTCCATGTCAAAGGTTTCACTCAGAGCAGCACTTTATGATACACACTTCTGACACCACTTATGTCCCCGTCCCACACTGCCACAGGCTCCAACAGCAATAGATCAGTATAGAAAGGACGTTGCCCAGTGAGCTGTTGTTTCTATGGTCCGCCTTTCACTCTAGAACAGCAAGATCGACTCAGGCTTGGTAAATAAACTCTAGCATCTTAAGTTCACTGTCTTTATTTTCCACATAATCATGCATAATGCTTGCCAACTACACTTCACTGTTTTCACAAGTATGAGAGATATACAGTACAGTCTTCACTAACTGGACTTAAACATAATGCTTGCCAACTACACCTCACTATTTTCTCAAGTACCAGAGATATACAATCTTCACTACCTGCAATTACACTTAATGCTTGTCAACTACACTTCACTGTTTTCACAAGTACCGAGATATACAGTCTTCATTAACTGCAGTTAAACTTAATGTTTGCCAACCACACCTCACTGTTATCACAAGTACCAGAGATAATTATACATTCTTCACTACCTGCAATTACACTTTATGCTTGCCAACTACACTTCACAGTTTTCACAAGTACCGGCGCTATACACTCTTCACTAACTGCACTGACACTGCACTGACACTGAACTACACTCAAACTGAACTGAAACTCACTGAAACTTCTCTAGTCTTTTCCCCATCCTTATACAAGCTTGCTACATTATAGTGATCTACCACGTCTCTAAACTACTGGTGTATCCTCGACGGAGCAACAGTTGCCAAGTCCGAGAGATCCAAAATAGCCAGAGTTTTCTTACATTACGTAACACTCTAAAATATTTAGCAGTCAAACTGAGACAAAATTACATGATTTAACAATCACAAAAATAAAACACTGTAGAGATTAAAAGCACAAAAAAAATATACAACTTATAATATACCTCTGCTCACAAACAGCATGCTAACGAGCAACTGTGGCACATAACTGAAAAAAAAAAAGAAGAGAACCACCGGGAATACTCAAACACTACCTACCTAGTAAATCCAGCTTCTCAACACAACCCCCTCCTTAGTCCTTTGTCGTCCTGAAAAAGTTACATAATATATACAAATATAATCCTTAATCCAAACTAAACATTTAATTATACACACAATAATTCTTCAGACTTATCAGGTCTTCTCCTATGCCACTTCTGACAATGTCCCTGCTCCTCCACCCAGTCCATTCCTCCTGGAACAACTTGATGCTCTTCCTAATGCAATTCTTCTCTTGGAAAACTGTCACCTTCCTCTTGTACTTCAGCTCCATGGTCCTCCTCAACGTCACCGGCTGTGGGTAAACACGATTCCTCTGAGACGTCCCAGCTAGACTGTCCTGGCCCAAGGTACTGCCACAGACGGTTTACGTGTACCACTGTTAGGCGAGGCTTCCTGCCTCCCTGAATCTGGTGCATTACGACTCACATGTGGTCCAACACAGCGTAGGGCCTGCCCCAAGGGCTTTGCAGCTTCAGTGTCCGTCTCTTCTTCCTTTGAGGATTGTATAACCAATATCTGTCACCAACCTTAAAGCTTACCTCATTTGCCTTGGCATCATACTTGCACTTCATCACTTCTGAAAACTTAAGGGCTCCTTGCACTTGGTGATGTACCTCAGCCAGCCTTTCCTGGAGATCCATTGCATAGCTGGAGGTGTCTGCTGGCAGCTCCTCACTAGGTGGTTATCCCATTAACAAGTCAACGGGTAAACGAAACTCGTGGCCCAGCATCAGTTTTGCTGGGGTGTAGCCGGTATACTCGTGGGATGCAGCCTCATATGCCATCAGAAATGCAGGTAATTTCTGGTCCCATTCCTTATGTCCATCTATGCAGTTCTTGGCCAGTTCTTGTCCCAAGATCCAGTTTCATTTCTCGACCATCCCATCTGACTGTGGCCTTAGTGGGGTCATCCTGCTCTTTTTGATCCCCGGTAACTTCCAGCACTCACGTAACACAGCAGACTCGAAGTTCTACCTTGGTATGGATGTAGCTCTTGTGGCATCTCAAAATGACAGAAAAACTGGTCAACCAACACTTTAGCAAAAGTCGCCGCCTCTTGATCAAGGATGCCATAGGCTTTTGGCCACTTTGTGAAGTAGTCCATGGCGACACATGTATACGAGTTTCCTCTTTCAGTGATTGGCAGAGGCCGAGCAGTGTCCACTGTGACCGTATTCATTGATGCACCCACTTGGTAGAGCTAAAAGTTGGCACAACCACATTTTCTGAGTCCCCTCTTGGCACAACAAACATCACATGCATGATACCACTCTTCAGCATCCTAATGCAACAAAGAGTTTTCTTCATTCCCAGGTTCCCACTAGTGATCTGGCTATGGGACTCATCCAGGATCTCGGACCTCATTTTCTTCTGAACCACTAGTTGCCAATATTTGCTGAGGCCATTGGATGTCTCCCACTGATGCCCCAGTAGTCCACTGTTGAAACAAAGAAGGTCCCACTGACTCCAGTAACTCTTAGTCGCAGGGCAGAACCTGGAAACCTCTTTCCAAGATGGTTGCACTGTACTCTGCTGCAGCCACTTTAGCACTAGTTATAAATCTGCAACCTCCATCTGCATCCTCTTCAGGTCTTCTTTAGCTGACACTAGCCCTGTCACCACAGTATGGCTGCATTCTTGTTATGGTCTTCCTTTTTTACTACACTGCCAGCAATCTTGGTCACAAGGCCAATGACTCAGGCTGTCAGCATTGTCATGTACCCACCCAGGACAGTCCTCCACCTCATAACTGTGCTGGTCCAGCTTCCCGAGCCAGTGTGGCAGTTATTCTTCTGGATTCTTTAACCCCTAAAGTACTTAAAGGATCAATTTTTTTTTTTTTTTTTAATGCGAGGAAGAAGGACCCAAAGGCCATGAGCCCTCAGTAACAGTTCACTCCAAGAGAAAAACAAAATACAAAAGAGAGCCAAATTCAAGATACGATCATTTTGAGATGCCTGGACACACTGCGTTTGAAAGACTGGAGATCATAGGCAGCAGGAAATACAGAAAGAGGGAGACAGTTCCAGAGCTGACCTGTTGCATAAATGAAAGACTGGGAGTAACGGTTAACTCTTGCATTAGAGAGTTGGACAGAAAAGGGATGAGAGTTTGCTGCCAGACGGGTGCTACGCGCCCGTCGTAGAGGTGGAGGAATGCAAGCAGACAGTTCAGAGGAGCAGTGACCATTAAAGCAGCGATAGAAAAGAGATAAAGATGCAACAGTGCAGCGAAGAGACAGAGGTTGAAGGGAGTCAGTAAGAGGAGGAGAGTTAGTGAGACGAAAAGCCTTTGACTCCATCCTATTGAGAAGAGCTGTATGTGGGGAGCCTCCCCACACATGAGAGTTGTACTACACACAGGGGTGGATAAAACCCCTGTATAGAGTCAACAATTGTGCAGGGGTAAAGAAAGAGTGGAGTCGGCTTAGCACACCCAATCTCTTGGAAGCAGATTTTACAAGAGATGTAATATGATCTTTCCAAGATAAGTCCCGAGTAAATGAGACCCCAAGCATGTTCAAGGATGATGCAGGATTAAGCTGAATATTATTAAACATTAGTGGGTATACCTGTGGAAGATTTTGTCGGATTGATAGGTGTAAGAACTGAGTCTTAGATGCATTAAAAACAACCAGATTATTTTTACCCCAGTCAGAGATACGAGCCAAGTCAGACATTAGGTGTGCCATAGCCTCATCCCTTGTTTCTTGAAGTAACTGTTAAGATGGGCGTTGCGGGAACCGAATGGAAAGGTGAAGGGTGGAGTCATCAGCGTATGAGTGGATAGGGTTAGATGTACAGCTTAGAAGATCATTGATGAATAAAAGGAAGAGAGTTGGTGATAGGACAGAGCCCTGAGGAACACCACTGTTGATAGATCTAGGAGAAGAACGATGGCCGTCTACAACAGCGGCTATAGAACGACCAGAAAGGAAGCTAGCGATGAAGGCACAGATAGAAGGATAGAAACCGTAGGAGGGCAGTTTGGAAATTAAAGATTTATGCCAGACTCGATCGAAAGCCTTTGAGATGTCAAGTGCAATGGCAAAGCTTTCGCCAAAGTCCCGAAAGGAGGATGACCAGGAGTCTGAAAGGTAGGTGAGAAGATCGCCAGTGGAGCGTCCCTGACGGAACCCATACTGACGATCGGAAAGAAGGTTGTGATAGGAAAGATGCCTTAAAATTTTTCTATTACCTTTTGAAATACGGGACGTTAAAGCAATTGGACGATAGTTGGAGGGTTGGGAGTGGTCACCCTTCTTTGGGACTGGCTGAATGAGAGCAAACTTCCACCAAGAAGGAAAGGTACAAGTTGACAGACAAAGGCGAAAAAGTTTGCCTAGGCAGGGTGTAAGCACAGAAGCACAGTTCTTGAGAACAACAGGAGGGACCCAATCAGGCCCATATGCCTTGTTAGTACTGAGGCCAGTGATGGCAGAAAATACATCAACTGAAGAAATTTTAATGTCAGCCATGAGGAAGTCAGAGGGGGGAAGTGATGGAGGAACAGCACTGGAATCGTCTAAGGTGGAATTGGAGGAGAAAGTCTGTGCGAAGAGATCTGCTTTATCAGTAGAAGAAATAGCTACAGAACCATCAGAGTAGAAAAGAGGAGGGAAGGATGATGAGGTAAAGTTGTTAGAAAGATTTTTGGCAAGGTGCCAGAAGGAGCGGGAAGAATTCTAGTTGGAGAGTTGAGGGCATTTAGTATGGATGAAATTATTTTTAGTAGAGCGAAGAACAGACTTAGCACGATTCCGGGCAGAAACATAAAGATGATGTGATTCAGGGGTGGGTTGGCTCCGGTACCTTTTGTAGGCCTTCTCCTTGTTGCGGACAGCATTAGAACAAGCGTGATTAAACCAAGGCTTTCTTGCATTAGTCAAAGGATATGAGAAAGGAATGTATGCTTCCATGCCCCAGAGAATAACCTCCGTAATGCGCAAGGCACACTCAGATGTCTCACGGCCATGGAAGCAATAATCATTCCAGGGAAAATCAAAGAAGTACTGCCTGAAGGCCTCCCAGTCCGCAGCTCCAATATGCCACAGGCAACGTTTCCCTGAAGGGTCCACAGGCCGTACCGGAGTGATAGGACAGGTTAAGGTAATAAGGTTGTGATCGGAGGAGCCCAACGGAGAGAAAAGATTAACAGAGTAAGCAGAAGGATTAGTTGTGAGGAAGAGGTCAAGTATGTTGGAGCTCTCTCCAAGGCAGTCAGGGATACGGGTAGGGTGCTGTACAAGCTGCTCTAGGTCATTAAGCATAGAAAAGATGTAGGCTTGTTCATCAGGTGGATCCGTGAAAGGAGAGGAGAGCCAAAGGTGGTGGTGAACATTGAAATCTCCAAGAATGGAGATTTCAAAGAAAGGAGAAATGGACAGAATGTGTTCCATCGTAGAAGTAAGATAGTCGAAGAATTTTTGATAGTCAGTAGAATTAGGGGATAAGTAAACAGCACAGATATATTTAGTCAGAGAATGACAGGAAAGCCGATGCCAGAGTGTGGAGAATTCAGAAGAATCAAGTTCAGGAACACGAGAGCAAGATAAGTCGTTGCATATGTATACACGACAGCCACCTTTGGCTTTGAAATGAGTAAAGAGAAAGTAGGAGGATACAGAAAAGGGTTTGCTGTCACTTGCCTCAGACAGCTGAGTCTCCATTAGAAAAAGAAGGTGAGGTTTAGAGGAGGAGAGGTGGTGCTCAACAGAGCGAAAGTTAGATGAAAGGCCGCGAATGTTGCAGAAATGAAGAAGAAGAGAGTCAGACAGTGGTTCCAGGCACCTTGAGTCGTCCAGGGATTGGTTTGATGCCAAGTAGGATCGATAGAGGAACCTTTGTAAAAAACTGCGGTCACTAGGCTTCGGCCCAATTGCGATGTATATCTATGCAAACCAATAAGAACTAAGTCCTGAGTAGGAAGGGAGGAGGATCCAGGCCCCTACCCATGGTGGGGAGGGTGATTCCCCCACCGCCCTCTCACCACCTTCCTCTACCTCAATACCTTTGTTCCCTCTCCCCCTCCCTTGCCTCTGACCGCCTCCTGCTCCCTCCCTGCCTCTCCCCCACTATCCTTCATCATGCCACCGTGATTACCCTCCCTTTCCCCCTCCCTGTCTCCCTGGGGAGGGTTATATCCCCTCTACCCACCCTCCACACCTCCGTACTCCGTCTCTACCTTTCCTCTTTGTCTTGTGGTGTCTGTCTCCCACCTCTATACCCCCGTACCACCCCTCCAGGCCTCTCCCCATCCCACCCCCACCCCCCACCTCCTGTAGTATGCTGTACGTTTACCTCTCCTCCTCCCCTGCCTAGAGTATGATACGTCAGTATTACTATTCATGTCGTGTGTTTTCATTCAATACCGGATAATTGTTTGTGTAACCTACATAGAATGTATGTTTTTTCATGTATGTTTTTTTATTTTGGCAGGTACACAGCTATGAGGGAAGGGGACGAGGGCAGGGATGGTGGGGAGGGGAGAAGTGTTGGGGGGGAAGGGTGTTGGGGGTGAGTGTGGAACACCGACATAAAATTATTTTGCATGCTATTTATTTGGGAAAAAAAAAAATGAGCTGGAAAATTCTGAAGGGGGGTAGGGGAGGAGGAGGGGTAGCTCGAGCTTTTTTATCCCTTGAAATTCTTACAGCTACTTGATTTGACAGCTCTGCGGGGAGGGGATGGGGGGAAGGGGTGAGTGGAGAGGGTGCTGGAGTGTGTGTGTAACAGAAAGAAAAAGTTTTTGCATGCTTTTGCTCATATTTTTTATTTTATTTGGACAGCTACACAGCTATGAGGGAAGGGGATGGGGGGAGGAAAGGTGGGGAGGGGAAAAGTGTTGGGGGGAAGGGTGTTGGGAGTGAGTGAAGAACACCGACATAATGATCGTTTGAAGGAAATAAAATGAGCTGGAAAATTATGAAGGCTGGGGGTAGGGGGGGAAGGGAGGAAGAGAGGGGGGGGGAAGGGAGGAAGAGAGGGGGGGGTGAAGGGAGTGGGCGAGGAAGGTCATGGGAGGGGAGGAATGAGGAAGGAATGGGGTAGGGGGGCATAGAAAACTGGAGTCACCCCACCTAGAAGGGTAACCTTTTTCAACTTTGACGGGCCATAGCTCATGAACAAGTTGGTCTAAAATGCTCTGGTTTGCGACATGAGGTGTGTAAGTTCAAGCTCTAAACCTTGGGCATAAAACTTTTTACTTCTGAAAGAGTCGAAAAAGTGGCTCCATGTACAGGATCTCAGAGAAGTTCGGTCAATTGAATTGCATATCCTAGGGGTTAACATCTTCAGCCATTTATATGCTTCATGGACTGTCCTGATGATGAAGTAGGACCCATACAAGTAGGGATGGAAGAAATCAAGGCTCTTCATCATTGCCAAGAGCTACTTACGGGTCATGCAGTAGCTCCGCTCTGTTGGGCTTGGCTTCTTGTTCTCATATGCCACCACATTCTCCTTGTCATCTTTCTTCTTCTACAGGACTCCACCAATACCATTGTCACTAGCATGACACTCCAGAATGAAAGGCTGAGTCTGATCTGGGTATGGCAATACTGGAAAGCTTGCCAATACATGCTTGAGATCATTGAAGGCCCTGTGAGTCACTGCAGTCCACGTCAACTTCTGCCTCTTCCCCAAAAACTTGTGCAGAGAAGCAGCTATCACTGCAAAGCCATTGACAAAATGCCGGTAGTTAGTACACATACTCAGGACATTCTGAAGCTCCTTCACACAAGTAGGAACCAGCCAGTTTTTCACAGCTGCGACTTTCTCTGGATCAGTACAGATGCCGCCGTCGCCTACAATGTGTCCCAGATACTTCACTTCCTTCAGAAACAAGTAGCACTTCTTGCAGTTCAGCTTGAGATGTGCTGCTTGGATCTTGTTGAACACCTCTGACAGCCTTTCTTCCTGGTCAAAAGTCCATCCAAGCACAATTACACTGTCCAAATAGATGAGAGCTGTCTGCCGCCGCAGGCCTTCTAGTACACGAACCTTGAGATGCTCAAAAGTAGCTGGGGCATTGCATAAATAAAATGGCATCACATTAAATTGCCATAAGTCCTGCCCGTAAGAAACGGCTGTTTTCTCCTTGTTCTCTGCAACCTTGACCTGGTGGTATCCTGCTTTCACATCTAGGGTGGAGAACCACTTGGCACCTGAGAGCATCCAGCTAGTCATCAGTCCTTGGCAAGGGGTATGCTTCCTTCAGTGTCACATCATTCAGGGCTCGATAATCCACACACAATCTTACCGAGCCATCCTTCTTCCTTACCAGAACCACTCGTGATGCCCAACGACCACTGGACTTTTCTGTCACTCCTTGACTTCAGAGATTCTCCATTACCTTCTCCATTTCTTTCCACTGCGCTAGCACCATCCTCCGCTCTGGCTGTTTAATAGGACAGTGATTCAGGGTGTCTAAACAATGCTCCACCAGATCAGCACATCCCAGATATAGGTCTCCGGTGGAAAAGACATCAGGAAACTTCATAGGTAGCTGCCTCAACTTCAGCGCTTGTGAGTCATCCAGGCATTGGCAACTCCTTGATAATAGGTCTTGTAAGTGGTCTGCCAGATACTTGCCTTAATGACTACACTCCTTTTACAGGTCTTTCACTGATGCCACTCAGGGTCCATCACCTAGCACAGTCCCACAATTTCTCTCTCGCTGATCTTCTGTGGCTCACAGGAGAAATTGGCCAACACAACTGCTGCCTCACCTGCACATGTTTCCACCAAAGTTCTCCTCTCCATCACTCTGACCTTCATCTTGCATCATACATCAGGCTCCACTACCCCTCGAAAGCAGTCAAAATAGCCACTCACCTTGCACTGGAGCAATATTTCTAATTTTGGGGGTATCACTTCAGTGTGGAGCGCCCTCACCTCACCACCAGAACTGGTACATCTTACTGCCATGATGGGAGCCGACATTCATTGAACCTTCAGCTTCATGGAGCAGAACTCCAGCTCACATCCCATGGACATGAAATGGTCAAGACCAAGAAGGCAAGGATCCTCCATCTTGGCTTCATAGACTGTAAGTGTGGTCTATTGCCCTGCCACTTCAAGGCAAACAACCAGGGGTCCCCTCAGATCTGTGCAGTGCCCAGTTGCACCACAAAACAGTTCTGATGACTCAGGCAGATACTGATGATGCAACACATTAATCCTCACAAAAGCCTGCTCTGAGGCTGGATCAGTCACCAGGAAACACTTCTTGCCGTCTGTTTTTCCATCTACTCGCACATTGTCGATCGCAGTTCTTTTGCACTTTCTCATTGTCTGGGCTACTTGGGAAAAGCCGGATGGTGTTTGCCGTTTAACACCAACCTCCACTAGTCTTCTGCTTCTTTCAAGTCTTCTACAGACTTCTTCTTATCCTCCTGTTTCATCTTTGGCACCTAGAACTGAAGTGTTCTATCTTACTACATGTCCAACATCCTTTTGTTACAATTGCAGATTTCCTTGCTCTGCCCTGTTGTTGCTCCTTCTTCCATTTGCAACAATTGTCCTTCTCGTGTCCCTGCTTCCCACAGAATCAGCACCCTCCTCCGGTCTGCTCCTGTTCCCTATTCCACTTGTAGCAGTCTTCTTCCATATGTTCTGGCTTTTCACAGTACCAGCAACTTTCAAATTTTTCAGCTTCACGTACCTGCCCCTTTCTTGCCTTGAATACGGCACTACGACCTGTCTGAAAAGTGGACATACAGCACCTGACATAGGACTAAAATTCTAGAGCCCTGGCTAGTGCTTCTTGCATGCATATGGGTTGTGCCTGCTTCACTTGCACTTTCAACTCCGCACTATCAAGGGCATCGATGAACTGATCCCTCAGAAAAATAGCCAACAGGTTGGGTGTTGCTCCATGGTATGCCTTGTATACCATACTCTACAGGTCATGATCAAGCTGCTGTAGGGATTTGCCTGAAGCCCACACATGGCTCCGGAAACTTAGTCTGTAAATCTCAGTCTGGTACATGGTCCCATCTCTGTGCTCCAGCACTAGAACTAAGGACTGATAACTGTTCCTTCCCTCCACTGACAGTTGGCCAAGAATCTCTACTGCAGCACTCTTGAGGCTAGTAGCAAGTTGCACTGCCCACTGCCTATTATCCCAGCCATTCTGATCAGCAAGTAGCTCAAACTGCACACAGTAAGTTTCCCAAAATACTCTACCATCAAATTCCTTAGGTTTCTTTTTAATTGTACACCCATTACAACCATGTGCTTCACTGGTTTGGGGCCTAAAAACTGGGGCATCATAATTAAGTCCAGGACATAAAACTCCTACATCTGATTATTCATCCCTGTAATGTTGCCTTTAGATTCTTGGGATCCAACAAGATTCACCATTCACTGTTCATTCTTTTCATATGCTCCCTGTACACTAACCTGATGCTCAGCAGTGCAATATTTTTCTACAGCTTCCATTTTCTCACTAATTATCTTCATATTGTTGACTATATGCTTCAGTTGGTTGTATACATGCTGTTTGCACTCTGCCACTATTCCTTTACTAATTTTCAGCTGGTTGCCTACATGCTGTCTGCACTCCATCACATTCTTGCCTGCCTCATACTTCTGCTGCCATAGCTCAGCATATACAGAACAGCCTCCTTCAACTGTTGTTGCTCTTCCACCATTTCCCCCATGAAAGCATCTAGCTGTCCTTGCATATCTCAGTTGTAATTTCCACTGTTGCTCCAGTAATGCCACATGAAGCTGTTCATATTGTTCTTTTTTTTTTTCTTCGTTCTGTGGCTGTAATTGTTCTTTGAGTTCTTTCTGTCCATCATTCTATACTTATACTATAATTGTACACTTTGTACCTGTTATTGTTCTTTTAGTTCTTGTTCTCCTTTATTCTGTGAATGTAGCCCTTCATTCTCTGCTTGTAACTGTACATTTTGTGCGTATAGGTGTGCACTTTGTGCTTGCAAAAGCATCAAGATTGCAGCCAATGACATCTCGTCCTGCCTAGCCTGGCTTCTCATCTGTACACCTTGTGCCTCCATGTCAAAGGTTTGACTCACTGCAGCACTATATGATCCACACTTCTGACACCACTTACGTCCCCGTCACACACTGCCACAGGCTCCAACAGCAGCAGATCAGTATAGGAAGGACGTTGCCCACTGAGTTGTTCTTCCTATGGTAAACCTTTCAGTGTACAGCAACATCAGCTCAAGCTTGGTAAGTAAACTCTAGTTTTGCCAACTACACTTCACTGTATTCACAAGTACCAGAGATATACAATCTTCCTTGCCTGCAGTTACACTTAATACTTGTCAACTGCACTTCATTGTTTTCACAAGTACCGGAGATATATAATCTTCACTAACTGCACTGACACTGAACTACACTCAAACTGAACTGAAACTGACTGAAACTGCTCTATCTCTTCCCCATTCTTACACAAGCTTTCTATATTATAGAGTGATATACTACTTCTCCAAAGTACTCGTGCATCCTGGAGGGAGCAACTGCTGCCAACTCGAAGACATACAAAATATCCAGGGTTATCTTACATTACATAACACTCTAAAATATTTAGCAAACTGAGATACAATTACATTATTTAACGAACAGTCACCTACCTCTGCTCACAAATAGCAGGATAACTGGCAACTCTGACAAGTAACTAAACAAAAAAAATGATAATCGTCGGGAATACTCGAGCACTAACTAACTAGCAAATCCCTCTTCTTAGCACTATATATATATATATATATATATATATATAGTGCTAAGAGTGTAGCCTATACACTGTATATACACTGTATATGGCTAGTGAGGGAGTGATCGCCCTCTACCTACACAGATCAAAAGCCCTCGGGAGCAGGGGGGTGGTTGCTTTCTCAGGCAGAGGAACTCCTTGAGAGTGAAATGGCTGGGAAGCATGCCGGCACGTGACTGGCTACAGCATAGCTGGGTCTTTCGGGTGTGGGCAATCAGGCAAGTTAGCTGCCTACTGCGACTGCAACACAATGGCGAGGTGTTCAGGAAGTTAGCCAAAGAAACCTTGATGGACTCTGAAAGAACAATAATGGCCCCCAGTCCCGTGCAGCCCTTAAATGGGCAGGGGGTGCTAAGAATCTCACGGTTGCCTCAATTACAATCTAATTCCTTTGTCAATGCAAAAAATACAATTAAAACTGGTAACTGGAATGTGAGAACGCTAAATCATGACGGTAAAATCGATGAGTTAGTGAAGGTTTTTCAAAATTACGGACTTGATATTTGTGCTCTGACAGAAACTAGATTAACTGGAGTCGATAAGTTGGATTTGGAGGATGGTATACGTTTATTGATATCTGGCCGACAGGACGGAATGCATTATCAGGGAGTAGGATTGTTGCTGGGTTGTAAGGCAAATAAGGCTTTATGTGAGTGGGATCCTATAGATGAGCGATTGTTATACGCACGGTTTAAATCAAATCATGGCAACATCAGTCTGTTTGTGTGTTATGCACCTACTAATGATGCACTCGATGAAAGGAAAGACACATTTTATGAAAAGTTGCAAGAAGGAGTAGGAAGGGTACCTAGACATGATGTTTTGATCTGCGTTGGAGACTTTAATGCAGTAATGGGCTGTTCAAATGAGGGATTTGAGGCATGTATGGGTAAGATGGGAGTTGGTAGTAGGATGAGTGAAAACGGAGTGAAGTTTGGAAGCTTCTGTCTAGAAAATGACTTAGTCATCGGGGGCACACTCTTTCAGCATTGCAATATACACAAGACAACTTGGGTGTCGCCGTGTGGAAAATATAAAAATCAGATTGATCACATCGCTATCAGTAGGAGGCATAGAAGTTCTCTGCTAGATGTTCATGTTAAATGGGGAGCGGATATTGGTAGTGACCATCAACTCAGCATTGCAAAAATAAGGTTTAAACTTAAAAATCAGAAGAAGGAAAAATCTGGTGTTGGTAGATACGATATTGTTAAGCTTAGAAGGGAAGGAGAAGAAAAGGAGGAATTCAGATTAGAATGCAGAAATAGGTTTTTGGTGTTGGAAACGTTGGAAGAGGGGGAGAGAAGTGTAGATGAGATGTGGGAGGATGTGAACAAAGTTTTGCATGAGACTGCTGAATGTACGATTGGAAGGAGACATAGATTCAGGAGAAAGAAATGGATATCAGAGGAAACGTGGGATATTATAAAAAAGAGAGGTGAGGCTAAATTGAGGAGTGAGATGCAATGCGTTGATGAACGAGAGATTGAATTAGCAAGAGCTGCGTACTGGAGTTTGAATTCAGAAGTAAGAAGGTTAGCTATGAGAGATAAAAGAAGATGTGTGGATGAAAAGGTTGCAGAGACTGAATTCTTAATAAATAAAAATGATGGACAGAGTCAAAGAATAGCATATGAATCGATTAGAGAACTGAGTGGTAATGCAGGTAAACGCAAGGAAATACCAGTTAGAGACAGGGAAGGAAATTTATTGACCAAAGATGGAGATATTAAAAATAGATGGAAAGAGCATTTTGAGACAGTTCTTAATAGACCAATACCACCAGAAGAGGATATACCGTCTGCTCAGGAAGATTTAATTATAGAAACAGGAGAGTTGAGGCTTGCAGAAGTGGAGAAAGCAGTAAAACAGTTAAAGAATAATAAGGCACCAGGGGAGGATGGTTTATTTCCGGAAATGTTTAAAGTGGAGGGGGATAGATTAATAATGATCTTGACCAAGCTATTCAATAAGATATGGGTGACGGGGTTACTACCATCAGTTTGGAAGAATGGTGTAATTGTTAAAGTTCCGAAGAAGGGAGACCTGAGTGAATGTGGTAATTGGAGGGGAATCTCTTTGTCACCGATAGCTTTGAAAGTTTTCAGTAGAGTGTTGTTAAATAGGTTGGAGCCGGTGGTTGAGGGTATTCTGAGGGATGAACAGGCTGGTTTTAGAAAGGGACGTGGTTGCAATGATCAGATCTTTATAGTTAGGCATTTGATGCAGCAAGTTAATGAAATGAGAGTACCGTTAAGTCTTTGTTTTGTTGATTTTGAAAAGGCTTTTGACAGTGTTTCGAGAGAGACTATGGGGAAGATCATGAGACATTATGGAATACCAGAGGAGTTAGTGAGGGTCATTATGAACATGCATGAGGACACATTTTGTAAAGTGATGGTTGATGGTTGTCTGAGTGATTCGTTTGAAGTCAAGTCCGGAGTAATTCAAGGTGGTGTTCTATCGCCTTTACTATTTACATTGGTCATTGATTACATTATGAAACGCGTTGGAACAGAAACCGGTGCAGGTATACTTTGGGGAGAGAACAGGAAACTTTTGGATTTAGATTATGCAGATGATATAGTTTTGATTTGTGATGGGCCAGAAGAGATGCAGAGAGTGTTGGACTGTTTGGTGAGTGAAGGTCGCAAGGTGGGTTTGGTTATTAATTGTGGAAAAACTGAAATAATCAATATGAATATGGAAAATGCACAGGAATGTGTAATTGGAGGTATGGTTGTAAAGCAAGTTGATAGGTTTAAATATTTAGGTACTTATTTAGCCAAGGATGGTTCTTTGAACTTTGAATTCGAGGAAAGGTTAAAGAAGGCTAATCAAGCAATGGGAATGCTTAAAAATATTTGGAATAATAAAAATTTTTCTGTGCATACAAAAATCAAACTTTATAAGGTAATGGTTAGGAGTATCTTAATTTATGGACACGAGTCTTGGTACAGCACAGTGACTATGGAAAATAAATTCTTGGTGTTTGAAAACAAAGCACTTAGAAGAATATTAGGAGTTAAGTGGTGGGAAAGGATACCAAATAGTAGAATTAGAGAAATAACGGGAGTGCAGCCGGTCGATGAATATGTTAGGTTCTCACGATGGAAGTGGCTAGGACATGTGTATATGAGACAGGGAATAGTACGAGGTACACCAGGGTGGGTGGCACTTGGTAGGAGAGGTAGAGGAAGGCCAAAAGAGACGTGGGTGAGGACAATGAGACGGGAAGCTGGAGATGAGTGTTGGGGAGATCTTGAGGAGTTAGCACAAGATAGGATGTGGTGGTGTGAGTTCATCGAGGCCCTATGCATCCCCGAGGGTGCCACAGGAAATGATTGATTGATTGATATATATATATATATATATATATATATATATATATATATATATATATATATATATATATATCGACACACAAACATGTACATACCGGCACATATGCACATACATCGAAAAACATATGCACTTAGAGAAATTGTGGTTCCTTTGAACCCATCTACGAACGCCAAATGGCTTCCACACTTGGTTACACAGTTACTGACACGCAATACTGGTATACATACGTATGAAAACACTCAGGCATATAACCTTGATAAATATTAGTTGATTTGCTCCCGACATCAAGCACACACACACACACACACACACACACATATATATATATATATATATATATATATATATATATATATATATATATATATATATATATATATATATATATATATATATATATATATATATATATATATATATTCACCCTTGTATGCACACCTGTAAATGCATATGCTAGCATTATTGATGTCGACTTTTATGCCCCGCTAGATGCACTCACACCCCCCCACCCACCCACACAACCACACACACACACATCTGTATACTGTTTATATACTGTGTATATATATATATATATATATATATATATATATATATATATATATATATATATATATATATATATATATATATATATATATCAGCCGTGGCTCAGTTGGTTAAAGCGCTCCGCTCTGACTGAAGGGTCGGAAGATCGAATCCACCCAAGAGTCATTGGTTGACATCAGGAAGGGCATCCGGTCAGAAAATGCTACACTCTCCAAACCAAAGTCCTCTACCCAGGGGCAACGCCTTAGACCTTATCCAAAAAAAGGGGCCCTGGCGTAAAACTCACACAATATATATACTGTATATATATATATATATATATATATATACTATATATAAATGTGTGTGTGTACATATGCAAGTATGCATGTATGTATTCCTTTCAGTTTGCTTTAATCTTTGTCAGTTTTTCATTTTTCACGTTTTTCTTACACTGTTTCCTTCCCGTCCTCCCTTTTCTTCTTTCATAATAGTTTTCCTCCCAGATAAGTTCTCTTCACATTCTTTGCATGTCTCAAATCTTTCCTTAACTTCTTTAATTCTCTAACTACCCAACTTTCTTATAGTTTTTTTTACCTATTTCTTGGGTTCAATGAGATTATTTTCTTTCTGCATTGCCTCCTGATTTCCTTTTTCGTCTTCTTCCATCTCTCTGTCTCCTAAATATTTCCTCGACTTTCTGTTCTTTTCCCCACGTTGCATCGCTTGACTTTCTTGTCTCCACTGTTTTTACTTAATTTAACGCTCTTCTTTTAGCCTTAATGGTCAAAGATTTTTCCATCCAGATTTCCCCCTCCCCTCTTTTCCTGTTACTACATCCATTTCATTTTTTCCCTGTTACTTACCCTCTGTTTGTTTACATTTAATCTTTTAATTGGATTATTTTTCTTAATGGGAATCAGTTCAACATGCCAGATCTTACCTACCGGAGGGACGATCTCGAGTATGAAGGATTAATGAAGGCCACATTGACTTCTGCTCTCCGAATATAGTCCCCTAAGCGGATTAATATAGTCTGAAAGTAAAATAGAAAGATGTTGAATACCCCATTTAATTGTAGGGGCTAATTATACGCTATTTCAGTTTGAGGGGTAATTGCCATCTGTCTCTTTCCTCACTTGCCTTCATCCTACTAAGCCTCCCCTCCTCTATCCATAAACTTTTTTTCTTATTGCCCATCCTTCTTCGTCGTCTCTTTCCCCTAAATCTTTCTTCTTATGTTTCTATTCCCTTTTAGCATGCTTCATTTCATCTTAACACCCCTCTATTCCCTTTCTTTACAAATCCCTTTCCTTGGATATTTTCACTCATTCCCTCGTGTACTTACCGTGTGTTGCACTCGTTTTAAGGCTTTTGGTGCAGTGACATCGTGTTATTGAATATTTGTGCGGCTCCCAGAATTCTCTCTCTCTCTCTCTCTCTCTCTCTCTCTTTTGCATATTCAATTATCCTTCTTCTCTCGCTTTCTTTAATTAAGACTTCAGTCTATGATGGAGACCTACTGAGTTTCCTTTCCTTCTCTTTCCTCTATTCCTTTCCACTTCTATCTCTTCTACCATCAATTGTGCCACTTCCTTCGACTACTTCTGTTTATTACAAAATCGTTGTCCTTCCATGCTCCCTCCATCCCCGTGTTTGTCATCCCCGTTTCTTCTCTTTCTTTTTCCTTCTTCTTTTTCTTGTATACTTTCCATGTCTTTCTCTACTATTATCAATTGTCCCTCTTCCTTCTGCTACCTCTTTTTATTACAGAATCTTTTTCCTTCCATGTTCACTCCATTCCCATATTTGTCCTCCCTCTGTCTCTCTTTCTTTCTCCTTCTTTCTCTTATATCTTATTCCATTTACCGTCTTTCTTAGCTTCATCTTTAAATTTTGCTTCTGCGCTGTCTTTACTCCCATTATATGTCTTTCCTTCTCGTCTCCCTCCATTTCCCCCTATCAGACCTTTCCCTCCTGGTAACACTTTAATTTCTGTGTTCTGACTCGTCCCTGACACCTCCTGCCAACGTTTTACTTGCTCTCCCAGTGCTGGCAACTCTTACATTGTTTAGCACCGCACAAATACCATTTACACCTTATCAAAGAGATATTTTCGTCGTAATTTTTGCCTGTCACAATGTACTAAACTGTAATCCACCGACTGGATTTTTTTTTTTTTTTTTTTGAGATCATGTCCCTGTCCATCCGAAATGCGTGTCAGATGCAACATAAACTGTAGTTTCTTGCACTCATAAGTCTTAGAGGCTCCATATTAGTTATGTATTGTGATCGAGTCTTTTTCTATTGTATGTATATACTCGTATGTACAGTAACTGACGTACCTATGTATCTTTTATCAGAGTGATTGCACCCACCCAACCGCCCACCCACACTTACCCACCTACCCACACACACACACACACACACACACACACACACACACACACACATGAGCTCGTGTTTACACAGGATCATGCAGATACATACACACTGTGTATTCGTATCAACACATAAACGTACACTCACATATGCACAGACACTGGGAAACATAATACACACGACTGCTCTGCTCCCATCTACACACAATGGCTTCCACAATGAGAAGCACAGTGATAAACATATCGGTATGAATACATATGCAAACACACTTGCATATACCTTTGAGAAATCTAGGTTCATTTGCTCCCGACATCACACACACACACACACACACACACACACACACACACACACACACACACACACACACACACACACACACACACACACACACACTTACTTAAAGCTGTCCTTCTACCACAGAAGATGACGGCTTCTATACATACTGTACTACGATGATTTGCTTCTCAGTCTTTGGCGTCAGTTTGTGTGACTTTGCAGACTAATTTTGGATCCACAAACTTAGCAACCCGGTTTTCATGTCTTGTCCGGGTTTGCTGGAGAAACTCTGGCTTGGTTCTGCCTCAGTTGTCTACACTCTTCTCATGCCAGGTTCCGACCTTCTTTGAGATGAATGTTTTTTTTTTTTTTTGTTTTTTTTGCAAAGGGCTTGCCATTGTTTTCTTTTGGAGACATTGGTTTCAAGAACTTCTGGTATGATGCTGGATATCTTCAGTTGCCCCTACATGATCTTTATATCTCTTACCGGTATTCTGTCTCCCTGGGTTGCGACGTGCTGCAGGGAGTTGGCCATACAGAACTCGGAGGGGAAGGAGGTACTCAGGCATGTGGAACACGTGTCCGACCCATCGAAATAGGTTTTTAGCCAGCATGGTTTCTAAACTGGTTGACTTTGCCTAGTGGAGAACTTGTGAGTGAGGGACTTTATCCTCCCATGTGAGTCGGAGGATGCTCTGTAGTCATTGGATGTGAATACACTCAAGCTGTTTGATGTGACGCTGGTAAGTGGTCCAGGATTCTGCATCATATAAGAGGGTGGAGAGGCATACAGCTGTATATACTGATACCTTTGTATCGATTCTCAAGTTGGTGCTTTCGATGACTTTGGATCGTAGACGCCAAGACAGGCTGAGGCGTGGTTGATTCGTGCAAGGACTTATGCATGAATGTTATGTTTATCTGTCGCACACATCCAAGGTAGGTACGAGTAAAATTCTCCACCTGTTTTACAATTTCGCCATCTATCTGAAATTCTAGCGGCTCTGCGCGTTGTTTCTCTGAGATATTATTTTTGTTTTATTGGTTTCATTCGGAGCCCCATTCCATGGCATATATTGGATATGATGGTAAGTGATTGTTGTAAGGCCTCTGGGGTATGTGCAAGGACAGCACAGTCATCAGTATTTTGTAGGTCTAGAGAATGAGCAGTTTCAGTCTTTGATTGTGCTTGAAGACGTCTGAGATTAAATAAGTCACCATCTAGACGGAAATGGATTTTTATTCCATCATCAGGTTCACTTTTTGGTGGATTAAAAGGGTGATTGCGTGAGATAGATCTTGAAAATGTCAGGGGCCAGAACACATCCTTGTTTTACACCCACATCCACATTGAAGGATTCGGATTTGCTCTCACCTATGAACACAAGAGTATTCAAGTTGTTATGCAAGCACTTTTGGATGGTAAGAAATTGGTTCTGAACACCAAATTTTGAAAGAGCATTCCATAAAAGTACTCTATTGACAATGTCAAATGATTTTGCAAGATCGATGAATATAATTATTGCATTAGCCACGGTTCTGCTCGTGTCATTTCTCTTGCTTATGCCAAGTAACAAAGTTCATATCACAGGTGCTTTATTCTTTCCAAAATCCACATTGTGTTTCAGGAGGTGTTGACTCAACCAAATCTTGGCTAGTATTTTGCAAGCATTCACAGGCAGGGAGATACCTCTACTGTTGTCACAATCTGAGCTGTCCCCTTTCTTCTTGTAAATTGTTACAATAACAAAAGAAAGCCATTCCGATGGAATTTGCTCCATGTTTCATAGAGCCAGTGTGAGATTATGGAGATGCTGATGAAGTAACTGGCCGTCCTCTTTGATTAGTTCAAATACCATGCCATCAGGGCCAGGTCCTTAATTTGTTAGAGATCTAATCGCCCGTACGCAGCCTTTCATAGCATACACTTCGAAATATACATACACGCTCACACACTTACACACTTATACATAGAAATACGCATACATACTGTAGTATGTTTGCCTGTCCGTCAGTCTCATTCTGTCTGTATCTTTGTCTGTACCTGTCTTTATTGTCTGTCTGTCTGAATGTCAGTCAGTTTACCAGTCATTCCGACTATCTCTCTCTCTCTCTCTCTCTCTCTCTCTCTCTCTCTCTCTCTCTCTCTCTCTCTCTCTCTCTCTCTCTATTTAATGTGTCCGACTCTGGGCAAAGGCTTCAGGGCCTATTTCTTGGGGGCAGTGCCTTATCCCAAGACCAGTAGTCCTCCAACACCTCCACATGTCAGCACTTCGGTGCTATCACCCACGGTCCATAATGAATACATGCTAGGGCTGTCTCATACAGGACTGATGTACTGGTATTAGCGGGGGTATTTTTACATGTCGGCGGGTCTTCTGGTAGATCAGTAAAGTCTGCATTATGAAATTCAAATCCTTAATCTGTTCCCTGCCCCAGCCGGGATTCGAACCTGTGTCCATTAGGATTGCAGGCCGCCTCTCTACCAATTCAGCCACCCCCTCCCCCATATATATATATATATATATATATATATATATATATATATATATATATATATATATACCCCCTCCCCCATATAAATATATATATATATATATATATATATATATATATATATATATATAGGCTGTAATGGAGTGCCAAGAGAAAATGATAATAAGAAGCGACTGAAGGATATGCCAGGAAAGGAGGTTGTGCAGCTGTAAGTATTTCAAACACAAAGATGCACATAAATATACATGGTATAGAATGAACGGGGATCGTGTTTAAAGGGGCCTGATTGATTACGTGCTCGTAGAGAGGTCGATGACGGGAATGGTTGCTGATAGGAGGATAGTGAGAGGACAATGTGGAGGTCTGTCAGATCATATGATTGTGGTAGGCAAGATAAAGTTGAGAGGAGTGAAGTGGACCAGAAGCGCGAGGAGCAGTCACGAGGAATGAAAGTTGAGAAGCTATGGATCAAAGAAATGGCAGATGGATACAGGACCAAAGTATGAGAGGAGTTAGAATCGGTGACTTGGAATGAAATGGATCTGGACAGCCTGTGGAATGCATATTGGAACTGCTTAGTTAGGAATGCTAAAGTGGTGTGTGGTGTGGCAAGAGTAACAACAAAGAAGAAAGGTACTACATGGTGGAATGAAGAGGATAAGAGAGCAGTGGAGGAATATGACTGGAGTGGTTACAGGACAGGGGTTCAATTTAAATAAGAATTGAATATATTGAGAGCAAGAAGCGCGTAAAGAGACTAGTGAAGAGGAAAATGAAGGAGCAAATGATGATCCAAAAAGAAAAATGAATGGAAATTACTCTGACAATAGGAAGTTATACCGGAAAGAGGTGTGGAAATGTAGAAGTGACAGCGAAAAAAAATGTGAAAGTGTGAAGGATGTAGAGTAAGTGGTAGATTATTTACCCATGGGGATGAAGTAAGGACCAGATAGAAAGAATATTTTGAAAGCCTAATGAATGGGAATAGATAGAGCGGAGCCGCTGTAAACATGATTGGTTGGGGGGGGGGGTGTCCATAGAAGAAACGCAGAGATAGGAAACGTGACACTGTCACAGGTGAAGAATGCTGTGAAACCGCTGAAAAATGTGAAAGAAGCTGGGGTTGATGAGGTGTGTGCAGAGATGGTAAATTGTAGTTGAGAGATCGGAATGAAGTGCTTGTTGGAGATATCTAAGATGGTATGTATGAGTGAAACTGCCAGCAGAGTGGATAAAGGCTGTGATTTTACCCCTGTACAAAGGTATTGAAGTGAGTGCAAGAATTTTCGTGGCATAAGTTGATTGAGTGTTGTAGGGAAGGTATATGGAGGAATTATTACAGAGAAATTAAGAGAGATATAAGAAGTCCTGGTGAGTGATGAACAGAGTGGCTTTAGGAGTGGCAGAGTATGTGTGGATGAAACATCTGCAGTGAGACAGATGGTGGAGAAGGCTTGTGAGAAGGACTGTAAGGTGTTTATGGCATTCATGTATCTGGAAAAAGCATACAGCAAAGTAGACAGATAGATTGTGGAAGGTCTTGCTCATGTACGGTGTAGATGGTAAGCTGCTAGGTTATTTTGATGGTAGTGAAGCATGTGTAAAGGTAAATGGGCATCTAAGTAAATGGTTCACGATCGGTGTGGGCGTGCGACAAGGCTGTGTGATGTCCCCATGGTTGTTCAATATACTTAAAAACACGAGTAATGGAGAGAGGGATGGCGTTGGTAATGAATGGTGATGGATGAATATGCAATGCTACTTGCGAATCCCTGACATGAGAATTGTAGACTAGTGCAGAGTTTTGTAGATGTCTGTGAGCATCGTGCCTTGAGAGGAAATGTCGAAGAGAGTAAAGTGATGGTTACTGAGAAAGAAGGTGACTCCAAGTGTGATGTTACGGTGAATGGAGACGAATTGGAAGTGGTGAGAGAGTTTAAATTCCTGGGTACACCGATAGAGAAGAGAGGAAAATGTGCAAAAGAAGTGGCAAATAGATTGATACAAGGAAGGAAAGTAGCTGGTGCTATGAAGGCCTTGATGAGAAACTGAGGCTTGGGTGTTGCAGCTGCTCGAGGCTTTGATGAGGGAGTGTTAGTGTCAACTTTAAAATACAGACGTGAGACTGTAATGTGGAATGAAAATGAAAAGGCAGAAGTAAGAGCATTGGGGATGGGATTGCTGAGGAATGTATGTGGAGTACAGAGAGTGGATAGGATACGAAATAATGTGGTTCGTGAAAGATGCGGAGTGACGAAGTCTGTGGACACTAGAATCAAAGAGAGCGTACTGAGATGGTATAGTCATGGTAAGAGAATGAATGATAATAGAGTGATGAGAAATGCTTATCTCAGTGAATTTAAAGGAGGGAAGAGGCGAGGTAGGCCAAGAAGAAGGTGGAAGGATATGGTGGATGGGGGTGTGAGGAAGAGGGGTATCAAAGTTGGTGAGGCTAAGGGACTGATAAGACATCGAGCTAGCTGGATGAATTTTGTGCTGAGAAGTGCATGACTAGGGATTTGGCACCCTTTTTTAACGTGACAGAGTTCGGATTGACTCTATCAGACAGGTATAAGTGAAGCTACAGAACGTGGTGAAATTTTTTTGCCCAACAGATGGTGCCAGGGGTTGAATGATGAGTGAATGGAAGCATGGCCCATTGGACTAGGCAAACTTTGGCAGTCTGCACGTTGCTACTCCTCACCCTTCCTTCGAGTGGGAAAGAGGTCCGGATGATGATGATGATATCTATCTATCTAACTATCTATCTATCTATCGATATATTTATCTATCTCTATATACTGTGCATGTATATACATACATACATATATATATATATATATATATATATATATATATATATATATATATATATATATATATATATATATATATATATATATATATATATTTATTATATATTAGTTAACCAGTGAATACAGAAGTATAGCAGCATGGTAATATCAATGTTTGTGCACAGCGGCGTGTTGCAGGGATTTAGCAGTTTGCATATCACTAACATTGTCATAATTATACGAAACTTATTAGTTATAAGGACTTGGATGTAAGTAGGGGGAGGGGCTGGAGTACGATTACAGTGTGTGTATAGTTTCACTGGTTGTTTATCAGATTCTCGATGAGTGCTATGGGTGTCTTTTTGTACCTATCTGTGCGGGCTCTGATTGGTGTTATATGTTGTGGTGAGATGGTAGGGTGTGGTGATGGTGATGGTGGGGAGGCTCGAGGGGAAGGAGGGAGCGGTACCGAGGTGAGTAAAAAAACTGGCACCAGAGTTTGTGGTTAACTGTTTGTTCAAGCCATCCAAACTGAGAATGTTTTATGTGGTCAGTGCGTACTGGTAAGTCGTATACGTGTGTGTCCTTGTATGATTCAACAAGCTCTTGTCTGCATTTTTTTTCTGACACCATTTCTGTCTATCTCATCATGAGGGAGGATCACCAGGCTGGGCAGGCATAAGTAGGTGTATGGTATGTAGGGGCTACTGAGCCTTGAGAGCAGGCTGTGAAAGCCTATGCCCAAAGTCGGACACATTCAAAAAAAAAAAAGCGAGTTTGGATAACATGATTTTGGAATCTTTCTTCAACTCGTTTGGCGGAACACCCAGCTATTTCGTCACTGGAGCAGGTAGAGGTGGTGTGACGCACTTTTGCTGACGACACTAACACGGTTCTTCCAGGTGAGGCTGCTGTGTATGGCGATGCCAAGGAGTTTGACATCTTTAACTTTTTTGAGGACGTGAGTGCTCAGTGTGATATTAGGAGGCACGATGCTGTTTTTCCCCAGGTTATTTTGTATCAGTACAATTTTCGTATGGTTCACTGTGACATCGTTGTTGGTGGTCCACTCTCTTGCGTTATCCATGATGTGATATCCACCGAAGTCAGGGGATATGTTGACATAGTCACACTAAATGTAGAGTTATCTGGCAACAGCAAAGAAATAATAGTTTCTACCCTCGTCAGAAGGGTAAAATTCTGACAGCAGCCACCGTTCCTCATTCCCTCCCCTCACCCTCATCTCTCTTCACCTTTACCAGCCTCCCTCCTCTCCCAACACCTAATCAGACACAGTTGAATGTAGGAACCAAACCAAACTGGAGGCAAAAATAAGCTCACACTCCCACACTCCGGCTGTTTGCATTCGTGTGTGGAAATAAGGCATAAACTTGCACCAACAGCTGACAAGAACTTTGCATCGAGAACTTTATTCCTCTTGGCAGTTTTACCAAAGACAAGTATATAAGCCTATACATTGACAAACTCTTGCTGGAGAAGTTGTGTACTTTTGACCCTGGAAGGCATTCCCACTGCTTCTTCTTGGTGGCTGAAGGGGTGGCGGCACTGTACGTAAGGGTTAGAACACATATTTCACCTCGCTGAGCCTCTACAGTAATATAATGTGCATTGTTTTGTACCACCCACCACTCTCCCCCAAGAAAGATGTGCTGTTGCAACACCTTACTGACACCTAAAGACACACACATAAGAAGATATTCAGGTGCAAAGCTAGTGCTTTGTGGAGCTTTACATGAAATTGATTTCACATCCCTCCATGAGAACACAGTTTATGTAATGTTGTTGATTTCCTTATACATGATGAAAACACACAATATCTTTCCGACCTAGGGGACAACTACCTACCACCCTGATCCCTGCCTCCTTCGATAAGAGCCCACACAGGTCAGTGCTCTGGTCACCCGCTCCCACAAACTCACATACGAAATAATGTGAAATCCAAGTCTACCGTCGGCTTACCGATTCTTCAAAGAGGAATTTGGACTGTGCATAACACAACATGACTGGCAAGACGTGGTCAGTGTCAGTGACGTCGAACTGAACTGGGAGAAATATCATCACACAATAACACAAGTATATCATCGTTTCTTCCTTCAGAAAACAGTTCAGTTAAACCCGGCTGATGCTTCCTGGATTATTCATAGAATTAAGCATCAGAAAACCCGTGCTTTCAACCAAAACAACTGGAACATTTAGAGAAAACTATACAACAAGCTACAACGTGACACCAGAGCAGCCAAGAAGGCTTTTTAATCCCTCTAAGGTTCAACGTCTCAAGTAAGCCAACACTGGTGATAAGCATGATAAGATTAAGCAGGTAATGGAGTACAATATAAAGAAACTTTCCTACTTTCCCCGTACTGATCAACTCATCAATAAAGAATCTGTAAACAAAAAATAATTCATTTTGCTACCATATGCTAGCGGCTACCAAAGTTGTTCCCTGACTCCCTACCGGCCTATCTCCCCGCCCCTTCTCTCAGACTCAGCGGAGGAATATCTAGTTATCAGACGCCTTAAATCTCTTAAAAGTGGGTGATCCTCTATACTTAAAGAATGATATCGACATTATTATAGCAGATAAGAATAACATGATCATATATGTCACGGTTATCAACAGAGTAAATATAAGAAGTGACCATAAAATGGTGGGTTGCACAGTCAGATTCAGTTTCAGAAGTAAAAGAAAGAAGCTGACTAATATAAAAAGATATGCCTAACAAAAGTAAGTGAAAACAAAGCAGCTTTCCAGTTGGATATAACGAACAGATCTCAGGCTTTAAGTTATGCTGAGTATGACAGACGAGTTGAACGATAGACTAATAAAAGTAGCAAGAGAATCAGCGGTGGTAGTAGGGAAAGCTAATACAATCCAAGATGTGTTCAGAAAAGACAGTCAAGCTCCTGGAACGAAGAGTGGAAATGAAAGTAAAAACACAGAAAGATGAACTAGAACGAGTGGAATTAAATCAGCTTATCAACAAGTGTTAATGTTGTCAACGCCCCTTGACGCCAGACGTAGGTGAAGACAAAGTGTAGGAGTTAGTTTTCTGACAATATATTAAACACCGTCTTGAATCTTTGTACAGCAACACAGGACAGCATCCGTGTCCAACCCCAGACCCTTGCAGACAGCTACTGCCCGCCGGCTCCCTCCGGCTAGAGCGGCGGTGCGACTACGGAAGTCGTGATTCATCCAAATCCCAGACATAATATAAGTGCTCACAGACATAACACTGGGCGGTGATGCCCTACATGGATTCTACTTACAATTACTTACAACTACTATTTACTATGTTTACATACTATATAATATTTACAAAGGGTTACAAACAATTTTCCCCCTCATCGAATAGTGTGTCTCCTGACACAGTGGTGAGGCATTACAGTCTGAGTATACAGTCAACCGGGACTACATGGGAGTATAATAACAAATGAGATATTACTACATAATTCACAAAGTTGGATGTAAGAAGGGATTAATATATTTACAGTACATGGCCATGTTGGAAAAATGACATAAACATATATATACATTTGTAATCACAAAATGAGTTTTACTCAGAACTAACATTTTCCAGGACTTTTGGTTGTCGCACTAACCTTGTTGCTACACGGATCTCATGCAACCTTTTGTCCATTCACTCGAGACAACAGTACAGGATACAAACAACTGCAATAAAACCTAGAAAACATAAGACAACTAGAGGAAATACAAAGACTGGATGTGACCAGGAGCGGTTAAAAGCTAAAGAGAACTGGTTCAGAATAAAATCTGATTGGTTTAGAAAGTTCAACATACGTAGGTTCTCAGATGTGATAGAAATATTGTCTGTTGGTAGATGAAAGGTAGTATTAATAGGTTTGAAGATGTCATACTTGTGGGAACGAAGTGCGAAGTGATAATGTGTGGCATGGGCTATTATAGACTCAGACTTTACTGTACAGTAATCAGGGGCCTTATATAAACCAATTGCGGATAGTGAACGGACAGGGGTCCCTGGACAAATAAGACTGACAGGAGTTGAGACACTAAAGAAGAAATAGCGGATGTGATATAGATGAGCATGGTGCACCTGGCTTTTGGGGGCAGGAACAAAGGTATAGACAGGTTGTACTGAGAAGTTACGGACTAAGGCAGATTCACAAGGAGCAACGCTGCCAGGAAAAATTGTTAAGAGGTACGCAGCACAAACTCGAGAGTTGGGTGTGAGAAGGGCACATCTACCGAGGTCACTTGAGGAGAGGAAGGCAATATAGAGATGATCATGGGAGAGAAGAAAGTACTCTGAGGAGACAGAGGCTTGTACCAGGGAGTTATTGTACCAGAAGGGAAAAGGAATGATGTGAAAGAGATCGAGAATGATGGAAGAACGAAGAGGAATATAAACAATTATATATTTAGTAAGGAATGTGGCCTCTAGTATTTGGTAGTAGTGTTCTAAAGAGGAAAATGGAATCATAGGAGACAAGCCGAAGGTTGAGTGAGCACCCTCATTCCAAAGTAGAACGAAGGTCAGAGAGAGATACTAAATCTAGGGTCACACGACTATCAACAGCATTGACTAAAATACGAATTAGGCTAGAAACTTGGGAGACAAGAGAGTCCAGAGAAACCTGCAAATTATCTACATGTAATTTAACATACATCAACTCTGATATAATATTTGCCTTTGATACTTCACACTTAAGAATAATTGTGAAATTATTTAAAGTACTGCTAACATCATTTAAATGGTGGCTCATCTGTTGCAGGATAGAATGTTGAACACGTAACATTTTGCCTTGTGACTCTAGGGCATTTGCTAATTGAAGTAAGTCCTTTTTTAATCCAGAAAGTTCACGGGTAGTCGCTGCACCAAATAATCCACTGAGGATTTCTCCTCCAAGGTCAAAAAGTCCACGTTTCACTCGTGAGCGACCCACAGGCGTTTGGTGAGGGAAGGAATCTTGAAGATGGTTGAACTGATAACGAATATAATCTAATTTCCAGCAAATGGGTAGGTAGAGTGGGTACAAAAATGTGTCAGTGGGATGTCGATTTTTAATATCTGACAGGAGTCCCTGCAGGTCGTCTAGCTGACGTGCAAGGTCAGGCAGGGCGATGGCCACGGCGGCCAGCGGCTCTAGGTCGTAGCGTAAGGAGACTACATCTTTCACCACCATTACCTCGCCTCCTGCACCAACCAAGGCCCCAGGCCGTACGGCACCATCGTCCAGACCCGACCAGAGTCAGCACTGCCAGCATGTAGACCCACAGCATCTTTCCTATAAACTGAGGTGATCTTAGAGGTGATGTTGATACAGATGGTAACGACAGTGTGAGATGATAACGTTATGCAAGAGACTTAGTGGCAGAACGCAATTTTGCACGATAGTCATTAACAGTAGGGGAAGAGTGAATAGTAATGTCAGAAGGATGATTTAGAGAAGAGGAAGAAGGCTGAGTAGGAGTTTGTTGTGGGGATGTGGTTTCTCTTAGTGGCTCCTCCAAGACTATGCGTTTTGATGCACGTTTGAGATGATCTGCATGCACCCATGTCGTCTCTGCCTTGTGCGGATCTCTTAATTCGAATTTATTACCCTTACGAGATATGACACGGAAGGGACCCAAGAATTTACTCTTTAATTTTGATTCTCTGTCATGATCTAGCGCAAAAACTAAGTCACCTACTTGGGTGGTAACATCTGTGGCAGCAGCATGTTGGTTACACACCATCTCCTCATTTGTAAGGGCCAGATTATCCTAAACATATTTATGAATTTTCTGGAAGTTGGACAGGTTGACTTGCACATAGTTATTGTAGTCGTAGATCGGATCAGGTTTGGATTGCGACAGTGAATAAGGTAGTCTTTTGTCAAAGCCATCTATGATGAAGAATGGTGTTTCTCCAATTGACTTATTGATGGATGAATTAATTGCAGCAGCTACCTGCGGAATCCACTTGTCCCAGGTGGAAGTCTGATCTCCCACTATGTGATGCAGATTCTCCAATATCTTTCTATTCTGGCACTCTACTAGGCCATTCAAGGCTGGATAATGGGCTACTATATTGCATTTCTTAATTCCGTATCGAAGACAAACTTCTCCCAGTACTGAATTATTGAACTCTGACCCGTTATCAGTTAAAATTACATGTGGTGTCGTGAAAGGGAAAATTACTGAATTAATAAAGGCATGTGGTACTGCGTTAGCAGATTTTTCATGCAATGGAACTAAGATAACAAATCTACAGAAATGATCAACTACCACTAACAGATAAACAAAGCCAGATTCTGTACGAGGCAGCTTCAGAAGTTAGAGAGAGACAGTTTGCCAAGGTTTTGATGGTACCGGGTACTGCAATATAGGAGCAGGTTGACAGTTTGTCCCCTTGTGACGGGCACATGATAAACATGCATTGCAGTGCGTTTCTATATCCTTTCGTATAGTGGGCCAATAATATGACAGACGTGCTTGCCGTAAGCTTGTCTTTGCCAGGGTGTGATGCATGAGGGGTGTCGTGGATTAAATGGAGGGCAGCAGGAATTAAGTCTGTTGGAATGACTAGTTGCTTAACTTCGTGACTGTTACCTTTCAGTACTGAGTCTTTATAGAGCAATTCATTGTTGAGGAAGAAATCAGATACATGGACTGGTAACTTCGGCAGAGAAGAATCATCACCTGACTCTAGGAAATATATGACCTGTGACCATAAGGGGTCCTCACGCTGGAACCTATATAGTGTGTCATAAATGAACGCCAAGTTTACGTCGCAACTGGTTGAGACTGTGGCTACATGCCACGAGGGGGCATCGGCTACAACATTGTTTTTCCAGGAACGTATTCAAATGTCGGATTATAGTCAGTCACAGTGACTGCCCAACCTGCAAGTCGACCGGTAAGGTTATGTCCCCGAAACAGGTCACATAAGGGAAGATGGTCTGTTTGGATGTGAACAGGATATCCGTAGATGATGTCGTGGAAATGTTCTAGGGACAAGCCCATGGCAAGGGCTTCCTAATGAGTTACATTATAATTTTTTTCCGCAGAGTTTAGCACACGGCTAGCATAGCCAATGACACGTTTCTTTCCTTCAGAGTCATACTGCATGAGAATGGCACCTAGGCCTACTCTGGAAGCATCAGTACAGAGAAGAAATGGTTTTGAATAATCAGGGAATGCCAAAACTGGTGACTGTGCTAGAGCCCTTTTCAGTGTTGTGAATGCAGTTGCCTGTTCATCAGCCCACACAAAAGACGCATCCTTCTTTAGCAATTTTGTTAACAGCGCAGCTATCCGGGAGTACCCTTTAATAAATCTTCTGTAATACCCACTGAGACCAAGGAAACTGTGTACAGCGTCTGTGTTGGTTGGAGTTGGGAAATTCGTCACGGCTCTAACCTTGTCATCTGATGTATGAATTCCGTGGGCGTCAACAACATGTCCTAGGAATTGGAGTTTCTTACGTAAAAAGTCTCACTTTGATAGTTTGATCTTAAGTCCAGCTTGTTTGAGTCTAGTGAACACTTCGGCTAACTTTTCTAAGTGTTCCTCCACCGAGTGACTAGCGATTATGACATCATCTGGATAAGCAAAAACCGAGTGACCTATCATGCTGGTGAAAACTGTATGGATTAGCCGCATGAACGCTGATGGTGCATTTCTCAATCTGAATGGAAGTCTATGGAATTGGTAATGTCCAGAGGGAGTACTGAAGGCGGTGATAGGACGAGATGAGTCTTCCATCTCGACTTGCCAATAGCCACTTAAAAGATCTAGGGAGGAAAAAACACAATTGTTTTCACCTAAGGATTCCAGCAAATCAGTGACTACAGGAATTGGAAATCTGTCCAGGACAGTCAGTGTATTCACGCGTCTGTAATCTATTACTTGTCGTTACTCACCACCTTTCTCTGGAACCAGAAGTCGTGGGCTGTTCCACGGGCTATCAGAGGGTTCAATGACCTCATTATCCAACATGTCCTGAATAAGACAATCAGCTTGTTGACATTGGCTATGTGGTAAACTGTAGGCAGGTATATATACTGGCTGAGCTCCAGGCTGTAATGTAATGTTATACTTTATGAAATCTGTCTTTCCCATATTCTCACTGGGTAGGGCTACGACTTTGCGATAGTCTCGCAAGAGATTAATTAACTCGCCCCATCCCGACATTTTCTGGGCAGTGGTATGCGCCAGTCCCGACATTTTTGGACCTTTTCTTTTTTTTTGGCTCAAACATCCGCTTTTGGTGAGAAACATAGAAAATTCATAGAGAAATCGCTCACCTGAGGTTTAAAATACTCGATTCAGGTATGAGTACCTCCTTACCTGACTGGGTTTTCTAACAGGCTGGCACCAAAGAAAACGAGTTCTATGGGAGGGTAACTATTTTATCCACTCATAAACAGTATTTATTTATTTACTTGGTACGAATTTATATGTAGTACAAGAGTATATTGGTTTTCAAACAGTAATATAGGCATTATAAGCATTGTTTCACTCACTAACTCATCACCATTCATGACCTTTTTTTCCTATATTACCTGATCATCATTTCTGACTGTTTCTTCCTCTATTGCTATGTAAACTTTGTCCACCACATTGTCATCGACTGGGGAATCACTCTGGCCCTGAATGTCTTTATTGGCCAGGTCACTGGTAACAGGTGAATTGCTGAGACAATGGCGTGCAGGGGAGGGGAAGGTTATGGGGTGTAAGGCATTGTCCCTGCTTGGCATCTTGTAGAGGAATAGAGGAAGGTGTCCCGTTTATACGTGCCAAAAATCACTCGCGAAATCACTTGCAAAAATTGAAAATTGTGCAAATTAGGGACCTTGCAATGTTGCCGCGTTAATTTACGTCTTCGGGATATGAGTGCACATCATGTGAGGACGTGAATTCACGTCTCCGGGACGCGGCGGGTTAATTGATGTCGGTGTTCCGGGAAATCATTTTGTTTCACATGAGATTCAAGATTAGTTGGAATATTGGTGGACTGAGCAACTGAGCACACATCGGCAACAGGGTGTGGGAAATCCTGGCACACACGTACGGCCGCTGCGTATAACAAGAAATCGCCAATCTGTGTTCCTGTTCGTAAGGTGAACACGGCGTTTGTGGTGTTGGCAATGTACAAGTAGCATAAACCATCCTCCAGCACCGTACACAATGCCGACTCATAAGCTAAGCCATTCATACAACACGTCTCAGGTAAGGTCAGCACATCCACTCCTGCTTTCGCACCCACAACACGAACAGAGACCTTGTTAAATTTGTGTTGCAACAAAATTGTGCACAGATTTGTTACTGCACGTCTTATCTCTGCATGTTGTAAAACATCACTCACACTATATGAGGTAGTTAAATGAGACATGTCTGAGTCGGTGAGTGCACCACTGTCAAAGGGGTTGATACGATCCACATTTGAATGCTCAGAGGATGTAGTATTAGTAGGTAGTGTACTTGGCTGTTCAGGTAACGGTGTGTGTACCTGTTTATTGTTGAGTAATGTGGGAATAACGTTAGCTTTAATAACTGAGTTGGTTTGGGAAAGTACCGGACGTGGATATTCCATACTAGACATTGGGAAACCATTGACAATTATTTTACGAGAAGCAGGGAGGAGAGCAATAGCTTCTTGAGCCATTGTCAAAAAGCCAATGAGAGTGTCTGCTGGATATTTAAGATCATTAGTAACATGAAACTCTACGTCTTAAGGCTTTATGAAGTTGTACTTCTAGTGTGATCTTTCCTTTGACCTGAAATTCTGAGCCATCAACACTGCATAGGCGAATGTCAGGTGGTTCGAGGAGCCCAACTCTTTTAGTTATTTCCCTGATATTGTTTAAAGAGGTATCTGAGATTAGATTTACCATAGATCCGCTGTCCATAAAGAAAGAGCTTTGTACCCCTTCGCTCCATCCTAGAATGACTAAGCCTAAAGATGTTATAGGTCCTACCTGACGAATGGGGAGTTGATTTTCTGTTACCTTATTTTCAGACACCGGTGGATCTTCTGCTGTTAGATTACATTTCTCCAATCCGAGCACTCGTCTTCCCCTGACTGATGGCTCTTAAGGTAATGACATTCGTCCGTGGAGTGAGTTGTGCTATTCTTATGGTATTTGCATGTTAGACGTGGGGACCGTGAGGGTGCGCGCGGGCATTCCCGTGAGTGAAAATGTCTTTTTTTTTGAGTGCACAGCTAGACTCTCGATGACCTACATTACCACAGTGCCAACACACAATTGAGGATTGTTTGCTTCGTCGCAGAGTTGAATTGTCACAACCGCTAGAAGGTGAGCGATAGTGTGAGTGAGACTGATTGCTAGGTTTGGTCCTTGTAGTTGGCCGCGAACGAAAGGAATCAGACGAAGTAATGCTGGTGTGTAGTACTCTCACAGTACCACCCGCAGAGGGAGATGGTGAACTGTAAGAATTGACCTGGCGAGTGAAGTCTGTTCCTGACCTTTCAACAATGACCTTGCTAATATCCATTATTTTGTCTCCTGGGTTAAAGCCAAGTTGTAGTGCTATTTGTTTTTGGGAGTCTGAAAGCCAGTTGAGAAATCTAAAGTAACTGAACAAGTCTGCAAAATTATTTAATGAAATCGTGACCTCTCCATTGCGTTGTGTTACCCATTGAGTACCACGGAAGAATTGGCGCAACTCTGAACTCGTCGCCTTCATAGTAGCGGCTGCCTCAATTACTTTTGGATGTTGGGGAAGTACCTTCATGTCCTCCTTCATTTGTTTGAGGAGATTAGTTAACCCTATAAGAGATGCAGCATTGGAATGTTGGCAACAATATTGAATAAGCCGTTGGCGAAACGGATCAAACGTTTGGCAATCTTTGAAGTCCCCCGCACGAATAGCGGCTCCTATTTGTGATCTGCCGTGATGGAGTCGACTTAGCAGGTAAGAAACTTTCAAGGGTTCAGTGATGATTTGGCAATTGTGGATGTCATTTTCGACCTCTCTGAGGAAATCGTAAATCGAAACAGTACTATCCTCTCCTGTAAACTTGAGTCTATTAACATCATCCAAATATATGGATTGGGAAGGTGGAGGGTTCAGAGTCGTCATCGTAGGAAAATGGTGAGACCGCGAAGGTGAGGAAGTACACACAGTAGTGAACTGAGACAGTGTGTGGGAAGGAAGTGTCGTGGCGGTAGTGGTGTGTGTCGTGGGTAGTGGTGGTGTATGTGTAGTATTAGGGAAGGATGAAGGCTGTGGAGAAGACTGAGTGGTTTCAGGAGAATCACTTGGAGAAGATGATAGAGTATCTGGAGTTAATATATCTGGATTTAGGGTAGGAGTAACAGGAGTTGTAGAAACAGGTAGGGAACTTACAGTTGGTTTGCTATAAGATTTGCCACCACGAAGATTTACATTATCACTACATACAGCGTTATCTGTGTTACCGTCAGATTCAATAGGGGAGAGATCTACCTTTTTAAAATGGGACATTAACAGAATTGGAAGTAAGACAATGAAACTAAATGAACAAATGGATGAATAAATGAGAGATTAAATAAATAAAAATATTTGTAATCTGTGAAGAAATGATTTATATACAATGAATATGAGTGAAAATGAATGCGTTATTTACAGCTGAGTATAAGTGGGAGAAAATGGGATGAAGTAGGAGTGAGTGAAAGAAAAATTCTGACTGAATGGAAAATGAGGGACCAGAATGCAATGAAAGGATAAAAGTAAATGGTGAAAATATCACAATCTATAGAGATAGCTTGGCTTCTCTGTAGAAAGGGATTGATAAATGTGATGGAATGAGGAATTGCATAAAATGCAGGTAGAAAATACTTGTAGTGAGATGCGGTCAGTGCCAAGGCTGGAGAAAAGTGAGACTCTCATCTCCTTGTGATTGGGTGGAAGTGTCCGTGACATCACTGGGTGGCGGCTCAGCACTGGGCGGAACGAGAAGCTGATAGGAGCAGGAGACTATGAAGTAGCTCGGCGTGAGTGGCCACGCTCACTGGGTGACGTCAGTCTGTGTGGTGGGTGGGGAAAACGATGGCATAACAGCGTCGGGCGGCGGTTGGGGGCTGCTTCCTGGAGTGGGGTCTGGGTTGGAGTTTGTGGGGGCTGAAACTAACCTGTACAGCAGGCCGGACAGGAACACAGGACTGGCAGGCAAAGGCAGGTTGTAGGTTGATAGGAGCAAGAGGCTTACATGGCTGTAGTGGCGTGGTGGTAGGTGGGGTGTAGATGTGGAGAAAAATCCCAAAATTACATCAAAGCTGCTAGGACGATTCCACACCAAGACTGCAAACAGGGCTGGAGGCTAGGGCGGAGATAGATTGTGTCATCGTGGGAAGAACAGCAGCGACAGCAGCGTGGGAAGACAGACACAGCTAAGCCGGCCCACAGAAGACATAAAACCACTATCATCCCACCGCTGCCACCAAATGTTAATGCTGTCAACGCCCCTTGACGCCAGACGTAGGTGAAGACAAAGTGTAGGAGTTAGTTTTCTGACAATATATTAAACACCGTCTTGAATCTTTGTACAGCAACACAGGACAGCATCCGTGTCCAACCCCAGACCCTTACAGACAGCTACTGCCCGCCGGCTCCCTCTGGCTAGAGCGGCGGTGCGACTACGGAAGTCGTGATTCATCCAAATCCCAGACATAATATAAGTGCTCATAGACATAACACTGGGCAGTGACGCCCTACTTGGATTCTACTTACAACTACTTACATACTATATTTACATACTATATAATATTTACAAAGGGTTACAAACACAAGAGGCAGAGAGAAAAAAAAAGAGAAACATGGATTAGATTTAAAAAAAAAATCAAAAACGTAAAAGTCTGAAACTGGCAGAAGGAAAAAGTCACTAGAAAAGCAACACATTACATCACTGAAAGGAAAGAAAGGTGAAGTCATTTAATGCAGATATAAGATGGTGAAGAGGGCTGAAGAATCTTACAAAGAACTGTATGCATCAAAGACAATAATACCAATAGGTAACTTTTCAGTTGACAAGTGAAATACCTGAGGTAATACCAGACGAAGTAAACATTTCTCTTGAAAAAAATATGAAAAGAGGGAAGGCTCCGGGAGAAGATGGAATAGTAACAGATTTACTGTCGGATGCAGGAGTAGAATTACAAAACAGGCTCGCCCACATATTCACTAAAAAGATCTTAACTATCGACCCATTACTTTATTATCAGTTATTTACAGAGTCTTCGCTCAAGTCCTTATGAAAAGAATTATAACAAATTTGGAAGAAAACCAAACTCGTGAACAGGCAGGTTTCCGAAGCGAGTATTCGACTACTGATCACCTACACATAATGAATCAGCTAATTGAGAAAACTACAGACTACAATAAACCACTGTGCTTAGGTTTTGTTGATTAAGAAAAGGCCTTTGACTCATTGGAACACATAGCAATTATAAATTCATTGCGAGAATAAGGTGTGAATGAGAACATTGTAAAACTGTGCGAAAACATATATACAGGGGGAACTGCCATAATTAAATTACGTAAAGACTCGGAAAATATTAATATTGATGACAGGGTGCATCAGGGAGATACAGTTTCACGAAACTTTGAAAGCATTTTAAGAAAGCTTGACTGGGAGAGGAATGGAGTATAAGTAGATGGAGAAAAGCTAAAACATTTAAGTTTTGCAAATGACATTGTCCTAATCTCAGAAACAGCAGACACATTGCAAGGAATGTTAAAATGACCTGAACAAAGTCTAAAAGTAGGTCTAAAAATGAACCAGAGTAAAGCTAAAGTAATGCTAAATCCAAATACAGCAAACAGCGTAATCAGAATAAGCAAAGAAAATTTGAGGAAGTCGAGGAGTACAATTACTTGGGGGCAAATACTAAATCGAACAAAACACTATTACGGTGAAATAAAAACACGCACTACAACAGGTTGGAAAGCTTTCGGTAAACACAGAGATATGAAAAGTACCTTGCCAATAGGTATGAAACGAAAAGTATATAACGAATGTATAATTCCAGGTATGATGTGCCGTTGTGAGACCTGGAAACTCACAAAATCGATGAAAAATCAACTAATCCGTTCTCAAAGAGTAATGGAAAGGTCAATGCTGGGAAAATCACTAAGAGACAGGAAAAGATCAACTTGGGTGAGAGAGCAGACTAAAGTCAAAGACAATGTAAAAGTTACAAAAGAATAGAAATGGAGGTAGGCTGGTTATGTACCAAGAATAAGGGATAACCGATGGAGCAAGAGGCTGACTGATTGGACTCCTAGAGACTGTAAGCGTAGGAGGAAAAAGCCAAATAAGAGGTGGAGAGAGAAGACAAAAGTTTACAGGCAAAACATATTGCCTCAGTCAAGGAATTCGTGGAGAAGGCTGGGGGAGGTAAGGAGTGTACTTGCAGTGGCTGATGATGATCATATATATATACATATATCATCTCATCAGCCGTTTGAGTATCCACTGCAGGACCGGCCTATCCCTACCGAAGTGAGGACGATACAGCCAATGTATCTCTACCAAGTGGCTTAGGCTGTCTGGTAGAGATTGTATGTAGGGTGAGAAGTGCTTGTAAGTGTAATTGTAGTGTTGTAGTGGCTTTGGATGCATGTGTAGTCTGTGAACCAAGTGTAATCGGCCCGCACAAGCCGACTGGGTGCAAGCATACTTTACAGTATGCGACACTGGTTCAACCACAGCACCCCTACTGTCCGCCAAGCAGTACTTGGCCAGAAGAACGCTCCCAAAGTTTATTACCCTGGCGGGGAGCGAACCCTCGTTCTTCAGTATAAGAAAACGCACACTTTACCACTGTACCACAGAGGCTCCATATATATATATATATATATATATATATATATATATATATATATATATATATATATATATATATATATATATATATATATATATATACATACAGAGAGAGAAAGAGAGAGAGAGAGAGATACGTCTTGTATGTTTCATTTCTTCCTGCCACCTACGTGATGCCTGGCAGTGGCAAAGGGAATGCTCAGTGTGTCGTCAGTGAGACTGGGTGGTTTCCAACTATACTTGCGCCCTACACAGGTGTACAGGGTGCTTCAGCATCAGGCCCTATTGATAGTTAACCTCGGAAATTTCGTAACAACTTTTTCCCAGCGATTTGTGTCCCAGACCATACCTGGGAACTTACTAGCCCCAGCGACTTATTACGAGGGTGATATTGTTTACCGTCACCTGAAAGAATAATAAAGTTGTCGTGGCCACGAGGTTCTTCTTGACAGAATTAACACTAAGTCTTCTATACTTACTGAAATCTCGCCAGAATATAATTATCTGGCGTTAGCATAATTAGTTTTACCAGATTTATCTAAGTCATGGCAGGGATAAAAGTCCACTTGTATGATACTGATGTAATTTGTCGATATTAAGCTGACGATGTGGAGGTGTGTAGGAGAACTACTGGGCTTTGGGATAGGCCCTGAAGTCTTTGCCCAGAGACGAACACTAAAAAAAAAAAAAAAAAAAAATACATACCAATCAAGAGAGAGAGAGAGAGAGAGAGAGAGAGAGAGAGAGAGAGAGAGGGAGAGAGAGAGCAATGTGCAAGACAAAAAAAAAAAAAAAAAAAAAACGATAAGATAGTATCCTGTGTCATTCCGAGTATTACCAGTTCGCCCGATTCTAAAGTCAATGCATAGTGTTTAAATTTAGTTTGGAGTAATTTTCCTTTCGTGAGTACTATAAATTTGTTGACTGCTGAAGCACAAGAGAGAGAGAGAGTAAATAAACTGTGTTTTCTTATTGTTTTGCAGTTATATTCTCCTTCTCACTCTTTTCTTTTTCCATTTTTCATACAGCTGTCAATAATTCTGTTACATTCTGTACTTATTCTCTTACTTTTTCCTTTATATCTTGTCCCACCTTTTTTTTTTTCTTAACCTTTCGCCCTCAGTGCATATCTTTATATTATTCTTGCTGCTGCCAAACGAATATGAGGTAGACAACTGTAGCAATGTTGTCAGTGAAGTCTCTCCTGAGCTAAGTTGAATCGTCTCATTCTCCACCATTTCTTTCATTTTCCCTCCTCTTCGTTTTTATAATAATTGTTCTCCCACCCTTTATATCTTTAAATTCACATCGCCTTCCTTCTCTTTCCTTCCTTCTTTTTCCTCATCTATTACTTGTCCTTCTAACCCTGTCACACATTATTATTTCTTCTTCCTCTTTCTCTCCTATTCTTTTTTCACTTTCACTTCCTTTTTCTCGTCCCCTACCTTTCCTCTTCATCATCCATTTTCTCCTTTTTTCCTATTACTTTTCCTCTCCTCCTCTTTTTTGCTCTTCCTCCATTCCTTTCCTCTTTGTCCTCTCCTCTTCATCGTCCTTTCCTCTCCCGTTTCCTTTTTTCTTTCTTTCCCTTTTTTTATGCCCGTTCATTCCCTCCTAATCCTCTTACCCTCTGATCATCATCCCATTATCTCAACTTTTCTTCTGTCTTCATCACTAAGCTGTCAGACCCGATGGTGCATTATGAAGGGCGGAGTAGCAGGAAGAAAGGAAGCAGGGGAAAAGGAAGAGAAATGGTGAGGAGGAGAAGAAAGTGAAATAGTGAGGAAGAGGAGAAGCAGGAATGTGGAAGGGGAGAGAAGGAAGACTAAAAGTTGAAAAGTAATTGGTTGAGAAGTGAAGAAGAAAGCGTAGTGGAAGTTGGAGGAGGAAGGGAGGGAGAGCGAGGAGGAGGAGGAGGAGGAGAGAGAATGGAGAAGAAGAGCAGGTTAAATGAGGCGAAGGAGAGGGAGCAAGAAGGAAGACTTGGATGAAGGAAGTGAATGGGAAGAAAAAGATGGGAAGTTGAGAAGAGGAGATTGGCCAGGATGGGGGAGAATGGTGAGGAGGAGGGGAAAGGAAGAGTTGTGAGGAAGAAAATGAGGAGAGAAGGTTGGGGAACAAGTGACGAGGGCGTGGGAAGGACGAGAAGGAGGAGAATGAGAAGATAGGGGAGGGGGAGGAAAGGAAAAGCAATGAGCAAGAGGATGAATAGAGAGAAGAAGAAGGGCGAAGGATTAGAAGAAAAGGAAGTGAGAAAGCGGGAAGGTAGAGAGGAGGCGAGGGATTAGGAAGAAGAAGAAGGGGAGGATGAGGAGGAATGGGAGGTGAAGATGGGAGGATTGTGGGGAAAAGAAAACAGTTGGAGTGGCTGGAAAGTGAGGCCAATTTGGTAGATTATAAGAGCAGCATGGAGAGTAGGACGAGGGGAATGTGGAGAAGGAGGAGGAGGAGGAGGAGAAGGTGGATGCTAAGTGGGAAAAAAGAGAAGTGGGCAGGAGAGAGAGGAGAGAAGGGATTGAAAAGTAAGAGGAGTAGGAGAGAAACGGACAACTTCGCTCTACTAAAAATAATTTCATCCATACTAAATGCTCTCAACTCTCCAACTCGAATTCTTCCCGCTCCTTCTGGCACCTTGCCAAAAATCTTTCTAATAACTTTACCTCATCATCCTTCCCTCCTCTTTTCTACTCTGATGGTTCTGTAGCTATTTCTTCTACTGATAAAGCAGATCTCTTCGCACAGACTTTCTCCTCCAATTCCACCTTAGACAATTCCGGTGCTGTTCCTCCATCACTTCTCCCCTCTGACTTCCTCATGGCTGACATTAAAATTTCTTCAGTTGATGTATTTTCTGCCATCACTGGCCTCAGTACTAACAAGGCATATGGGCCTGATGGGGTCCCTCCTGTTGTTCTCAAGAACTGTGCTTCTGTGCTTACACCCTGCCTAGGCAAACTCTTTCGCCTTTGTCTGTCAACTTGTACCTTTCCTTCTTGCTGGAAGTTTGCTCTCATTCAGCCAGTCCCAAAGAAGGGTGACCACTCCCAACCCTCCAACTATCGTCCAATTGCTTTAACGTCCTGTATTTCAAAAGTTTTCGAGTCAATTCTTAATAGAAAAATTTTAAGGCATCTTTCCTATCACAACCTTCTTTCCGATCGTCAGTATGGGTTCCGTCAGGGACGCTCCACTGGCGATCTTCTCACCTACCT
This sequence comes from Coenobita brevimanus, assembly GCF_032717465.1. Taxonomy (NCBI): domain Eukaryota; kingdom Metazoa; phylum Arthropoda; class Malacostraca; order Decapoda; family Coenobitidae; genus Coenobita; species Coenobita brevimanus. Next base: position 5,640,045 of record NC_137066.1, read on the forward strand.
TTCAGACTCCTGGTCATCCTCCTTTCGGGACTTTGGCGAAAGCTTTGCCATTGCACTTGACATCTCAAAGGCTTTCGATCGAGTCTGGCATAAATCTTTAATTTCCAAACTGCCCTCCTACGGTTTCTATCCTTCTATCTGTGCCTTCATCGCTAGCTTCCTTTCTGGTCGTTCTATAGCCGCTGTTGTAGACGGCCATCGTTCTTCTCCTAGATCTATCAACAGTGGTGTTCCTCAGGGCTCTGTCCTATCACCAACTCTCTTCCTTTTATTCATCAATGATCTTCTAAGCTGTACATCTAACCCTATCCACTCATACGCTGATGACTCCACCCTTCACCTTTCCATTCGGTTCCCGCAACGCCCATCTCAACAGTTACTTCAAGAAACAAGGGATGAGGCTATGGCACACCTAATGTCTGACTTGGCTCGTATCGCTGACTGGGGTAAAAATAATATGGTTGTCTTTAATGCATCTAAGACTCAGTTCTTACTCGTACACCTATCAACCCGACAAAATCTTCCACAGGTATACCCATTAATGTTTAATAATATTCAGCTTAATCCTGCATCATCCTTGAACATGCTTGGGGTTTCATTTACTCAAGACTTATCTTGGAAAGATCATATTACATCTCTTGTAAAATCTGCTTCCAAGAGATTGGGTGTGCTAAGCCGACTCCGCTCTTTCTTTACCCCTGCACAATTGTTTGCTCTATACAGAGGTTTTATCCGCCCCTGTGTGGAGTACAACTCTCATGTGTGGGGAGGCTCCCCACATACAGCTCTTCTCAATAGGGTGTAGTCAAAGGCTTTTCATCTCATTAACTCTCCTCCTCTTACTGACTCCCTTCAACCTCTGTCTCTTCGCCGCACTGTTGCATCTTTATCTCTTTTCTATCGCTACTTTAATGGTCACTGCTCCTCTGAACTGTCTGCTTGCATTCCTCCACCTCTACGACGGGCGCGTAGCACTTGTCTGGCAGCAAACTCTCATCCCTTTTCTGTCCAACTCTCTAATGCAAGAGTTAACCGTTACTCCCAGTCTTTCATTTATGCAACAGGTCAGCTCTGGAACTGTCTCCCTCTGTCTGTATTTCCTGCTGCCTATGATCTCCAGTCTTTCAAACGCAGTGTGTCCAGGCATCTCAAAATGATCGGATCTTGAATTTGGCTCTCTATTGTATTTTGTTTTTCTCTTGGAGGGAAGTGTTACTGCGGGCCATGGCCTTTGGTTCCTTCTTCCTCGCATAAAAAAAAGAAAGAAAAAAAAAAGAAATAAGAGGAAGTGGGAGTGTGGAGGAAGAGTGGACGAGTTGAAAGAAAGAGAAGCAGAGAGGAAGGGGAAGGTAACTGGGAGATGCAGGAGAAGAAGTGATAGGGAGAAGAACCGGAAGGGGGGAAACGAAGGGCAGAAAAAAGCGAAGAAGAAATACAAATTTGGTTAGGGAGGAGGAGATGGAGTGGGAAGGAATGGGAGGCATGGGGGTACTTAAGAGAGGGGAAAGGTTGAGTGTAAAGGAGGAGGAAGGAGACTAGAAGGGGAGATGGAGAGGGAGTATGAAAGAAATAGAAAGGAAAGAGGGAGATGGAGTGACGGGGAGGAAGTACCATAAGGAAAAGTAGGGAGTGGAAGGGAGAGAAGGAAGAGTAAAGAAGAGGGGGAGGGGGTGGAAAAGACGAAGAGTGGGAGTAGGATGTAAGAGGTAGGGTGCGGAATGTGGAGGAGGAAGAGCTGATGAAGAGAAAGAGGAAAAGGACTTGGGAGCAGGGGGAAGTGGGGAGATGGTGAGTAGGGAGGAGGGTCAGAAGTAGAGAAGAGTGAGGAGAAGGAGGGCAAACGCTGGGGGAAGGTGGGAATGAAGAGAAGAGGAGGAGAATGAAACGAGTAAAAGAGTGCGAATGTCGAGGGGAGAAGAAATGAAAAGAAAAGAGTGGTGGGGAGACAATGGAAGAGTGTTGGAGGATGGGGAGAAAGTGTGTAGAGGATCATGAAGAAGGGTTGGGTGAATGTGATTGTGTAAAAGTGATGGAGAGACAGAGGGAGGACATTAGTACAGGTGGGTCCACCATATGTTTACTTCCATCCCTCCATCTCCCCCTCCCCCAACTAAAGAATTATTCGGTAAACATTTCTCCTCCATTCTCTCCCTTCTCTTCACTTCCCCCCTCCCCTCCCTACATTTTTCTTTCCTTCCTCCTCCTCATCTCCCTTCCTCTTGTCCCTTTTCCCTTCACATACCTCATCATTCCTTTCTCCTCCTCCCATCCCAAGCTCGCTCTTTATTAGTTTGCTCACCTGCCAATAACTGTACTCTTTTTCTACGCAGGTAAATGAATCGCACCTAGGGGCACATTACGTCATGACGCTGATTAAAGGAACTGCCATCCTTTCATTTTTTAATTAGGCTTGTTAGGCAGCTGTTCAGGCACACGAGATTATATATGTAGCCAGTTCTCTACAGTGTCATATGATGTGATGTTTGTTTTGTGTGTGTTTTATTTCGTGCAGTGATTTTCTTTTCTGTCTTTCTGTGGAAGATAATTATGTGCCAGTCTCTGGTCAAATGCGTAGCAGAAATAAATACAGTAAGTGCTGGCAGGGACAGTTGCAGATGGTATTTCCTCTATACGACCTCTAAACAGCCATCATACCTAATGAAGTCTTGCTAAAAATATCACATATCAAGTAGGTTGGATGGGTTGTAATAACGCTCCAGTAGTTCACAACACAATGCGTGTAAACAGACTGACACAGCTGTGGAATCACAACATATATCACGATTATTCCTTAACATTTCAAATGAATAATAATGTTTTATAAATGAACGATTTCAGATTCATTTTCTATTTCTTCATAACCTCAGTCGTACCAGAGTTGATAAATCTTATAAATCCTGTGAAGCAGGATGGTATAATTTTCGGCAACTCGCCAAGTACTATTGTGCAAGATTCAACATTCCTATAGGTCTCTCTCTCTCTCTCTCTCTCTCTCTCTCTGAGAGTGTGTCTGTGCCTTGACTTTCCCTAGACTATTTGATGGATTTGAATGAAACTTCCCAGTGAGGTTGTCTGTATACTGGAATGGTCTACTATATACAATTTACTGACCATGATTTAACGCGTTTGAACCCCTTCACCAAATCGAAAATTATCTGAAATAGTGAAAAGAGGGCAGATACAGCTTTCATATTTAATACATATTATATAATGGAATCTTATCTGCAGTGCGATATTTCATGAGCGTAACCCCTCCCAGTTGTTCTTTAGGGGTCAGTCCCCTGTTTCAAAAAATAAAAGTGATCAGAAATAGGGGAAAGATTTTAATTAAACCTCTCAGATGAGTTCGTCCAATTACTCCGAAGGCTTTCCACCATATGAAATTTTGCAACATTTAATTCTGGATGGGTCAGCCACCTCACCAAATTATAACTTCTCAGAAAAAGTGAAAGAATGTTAAATATGGCTACGAGAACTTAGAATATGTTGAACAATGGACTCTCATCCGCAATGCATTATTTGAGGAGTGCGACACCTCCCAATTATTCCTGGTGGGTCAGCGCCCTCCAAAAAATAAAACGTTCAGAAACGGGATAGTGAGCACATGGATTTCAGTGAAATCAGCATGCATATCGCAGGACTGAGCAGCAGTTTCCATATTTTCTCTGAATACATAGGATGAAACTGCACTTTTACTTTACATATGTTCATTGTTATCGTTTATAATAATTAAAAAAAAAAAGACTGATATTTCAACTAAAGGTTGAACGTCACAGTTTGGGGGAATGTTTTGTGTTTTCCCTGACAATCACACTTTCCTTGTGGTTCTGTTCACATACCAGGACAACTGGATACATAGATGTATAATGAATACTTGGGATCGTGTTCTAGGGGAAGACAGACTTAACAAAAATGGCTGCATACCAGGCCTCTCGGGTAATCGAAGGTCAGAAATCTATGACTCGTTTCTCATTTCCTTTTCTAGTAACGGTCTGTAGGCGCCTGATGGTCTTTTGGTTAGACTGGCCCAGCTGGAGTAATGGCCTTCCTTAAGTTTGACCAACTTGTTTTCCAAAGGTTTACTGTAGATATTTCGATTAATATATATATATATATATATATATATATATATATATATATATATATATATATATATATATATATATATAAATAATGCTGGTAAATATTTATATATAGGATACAAAACCAGGATTTTCTTAAGCAGAATGAGTTGTCTTTGATTAAATTAACCATTTCACTGCAAATGTTGCTGATCGTCCGTCAGCGGCTTTTTTAATTTTTTTTTTTTTTTTTTAGTATTTCTGCATTTTATGCCATTCCCCATATAAATACGAATGATGACGTTATCTCTCAAAAATTATCATACTATTTGTGTGTGTGTGTGTGTGTGTGTGTGTGTGTGTGTGTACATTTATATTCATTCCACAGCCGAAGGTTTTCCTGAATCTAGAATAAAGCCGTTTGTCGAAAGTCAACAAATAGTATGGCGCTGTACCAAAGGGCCTGAATGCCATACCGATTATATATACAACTGGACTCATGGTCGCGTGTTCTGTTGTATCATTTTCCATCAACGACTGATTAATTAATTCAGCTGAGTGTGAAGTAACTAGAGCAACCTGTAAGAGTGTTAATACTGTCACCATCAACTCTCTCATGGTCAGGACAACTCAAGTTGCAAACATCCTGGTAACTCCGGACGATTTTTTCTTATTGTTGAGAGCGAGTTCTCGTAAAGTTGTCGCCTGAGAATGATAAGGTATAAACTAGAATCAGCGGCATGGGTAATGGGATGTATTTTGTAGGTCACTTTGTTTATGGAACAATTTTTTCTTTAAAACACAAAAATCTTTGGTAAAAGAAATATATTGGACGTTATAGAGGATCAACACAAAACGAAATGGACTATATATATATCCTAACGCAATTTACCGATACAATTTTACAAAATGAGCGAGAGTGGCACGGGCGGAGGAGAATGTGGGAAACTGTATTGGTATATGATAGGTAAGATGTTCTTACCTTACCTTACCTAATTGTTCTTACTTAATTGTATCTTTACAGGAATGAGTCAAGCTCGTACTGTCCCGTGTCTTAAACCATATTTATCGTACATATCCTTAAATTTGTGAATTGTTTTGGCACACACTATTTCATTCGGTAGTGCATTCCATTGATCAATTGCTCTGTTTGGGAAACTGAATTTCCTTACGTCTTTATCACCTCTTTTCTTATGCATTTTTTTGCGGTGTCCTCTTGCTGATGCTTCCCCATATGTTAAGTAATCATTTATGTCTATTTTCTCCTTCCCTGATATGCATTTATATAGCATTATCATGTCACCTCTTTTCCTTCTCTCCTGTAGTGTTGGTAGATTCAGTTTATTTAGTCTTTTTTCGTAGCTTAGATCCCTTAAGCTTGGTATCCATCTTGTAGCGGCCCTTTGAACTTTTTCAATCTTGTCTATGTGTTTCTTGAGATGAGGACTCCAGACTACTAATGCATACTCCAGGGTTGGTCTGATGAATGATGTTATTATCCTTCTTAGCATATCTTCATTTATGTATGTGAATGCTATTCTCATATATGCAAGCAGTGTATACATGTTCCGTACCTTCTCACTGATGTGGTCAGCCGGAGATAGTCTGTTATTGATAATCACACCTAGGTCTTTCTCTCTTTCTGATTTGTGTAGGGTTTTATTTCCTAACGTATAATCCCAATCAGGTCTTTTTCCGCTTTTACCAAACTTGATTACAAGACACTTGTCAACATTAAATTCCATTTGCCATGTATTATTCCATTCATGAAGTTTGATTCTTCTTGTAGCTCTTTACAAGAGTCTGTGTTAGTAATTATCCTTTGTATTTTTGCATCATCTGCAAACATATTTAGATAGCTTTCGTTTCATGTGTTACTGTTTATATCATTTATATACACTAAAAACATGATTGGTGCCAGCACTGAGCCCTGTGGTACTCCACTAGTCACTTCTTTCCATGATGAATAGTTTCCTCTTAGTACTGTTCTCATTTCTCTTTTTATGAGAAAATCTTGCATCCAACAAAACAGTTTGCCTTGAATTCCTCCTTGATGGTACAGTTTCCATAAAAGTCTTTGGTGTGGTACTGTTTCAAATGCTTTCTTAAAATCTAAATAGATACTGTCCACCCATCCTTCTCTTTCTTGTATTGTGTCTGTTACTCTGTCATAGTAGCCCAACAGATTAGTAACACATGATTTTCCTTTTCTGAAACCAAACTGTCTTTCTGTTATCATACTGTGTTCTTCTAGATGATTTGCCCAAGCTTTTCTTACAAGCTTTTCTAATACCTTGCTTACAACACTGGTTAGTGATACTGGTCGGTAGTTGAGTGGATTTTGTCTATTTCCTTTCTTGAATAAGGGGACAATATTTGCTTTCTTCCAAATATCAGGTAGAGTACCTTGACTCAAGGATTTCTTGAAAATTAAAAATGATGGTTTACTTAACTCCTTTGCACATTCTCGTAGCACCCAACATGAAATTTCATCAGGACCATTTGCTTTTCCTCTGTCTAATTTACTTAACTCCTCGTGTATTACTTTTTCTGATATTTGTATATCTGGTAGTCTGTGGACATGCATGTTCCACATAGTCCCTCTCAAATTTTTTTTCTTCTGTAAAAACTGATTAGAAATTCTTATTTAGTGCTTCACAAATATCTTTCTCTTGGGTATAAGTGATTCCCTCGTCCAGAATGGATTGTATTATATCTTTTACTTTGGTTTTGCTTCTGATGTAGCTGTAAAATAGCTTCGGTTGATCACTACTTTTATTTATTATATCCTCCTCAAACTGTTTTTGGGTTTCCCTTCTTATTCTTGTATAATTGTTTCTTGCCTGTTTGTAATTATTATATGCCCCTTCACTATTGTGTCTTCTGTATCTATTCCACAACAAATCTCTTCTTTCTTTTGATTTTTTATATTCTGTATTGAACCATTTCTGTATTTTCTTATCTGCTTCTTTGTGCTGCAGGATGTACTTCTGGACTCCTATTTCATAAAATTCACAGAATTTTTTATATACAGCATTTAAATCTTGTCCTCTAAGCTCACTTTTCCAGTCAACTTCTAAGAAATACTTCTTTAGATCTTGATAAAATCCCTTTTTATAGTTTAGTCTCTTTTTGTAACTTTCATTGCTGTTAACTACACTCTGGAAAGTTACCTTTAGAGGTCTTGACTTGCTTTTCTCGTATTTCCCTAACCTTTTGTGTTCCTCTATGTCTTTACTACAGATTTCCTCTGATACTACTTTCAATAAGCTCATTACATTTGACATCTCCTTTTTGTCTATTGAGATCTTGTTTTTTACTTCTTCCTCTTCTATACCAGTAATTACTATAGATTTGTTGATATCTACTGAATCTCTGACTAACTTTTGATTGATTTGGATTATTCTTTTCACTTCCTTTTTAATGCTTTTTTCTTCCACCCTTGTTTCTAAGTCTTTCTTTACTTTCACCATTTCAGCATACGTGGTTTCCACATCATTTTTGTAGCTTTGTACAGCTTCATTCACCTGTGTTATCTTCTCCTCAATATCACTGCTCTTGTCTATCAGACTGCTTACTTGCCTAATTGTCTCTGTATCATTTTTGAACTCTTCCATAATACTCTTGTGATTGACTACTGTACTTGCCATTTCACTCATTTTCCTCCTAAGTGCACTTAGTTCCACTGTTAGTTCACATATGGTTGTGTCTTTCTTGTTGACCTCCCTTCCTAGTTTTTCTATTTCTTCCTTTTGCAAGTGCATCTGCTTCTTTATTTCACCAATTTCATTCTGGAAAGCCATCTCCAGTTTGTGTACACGTTCAACCAGTCTATTGTGAGTCTCCATTTCAACCAGTTCTTGGTAAAAATCATCATCTTGCTTTCTACCTTTATCCCTTTCTTTTCCAAATTTGCTTTACTAAAGTATGTGGCCATTTTGCAATACTAAAAGCACAGAGTACTTACATTCCCTGGGGCAGTTGTAGTCTAAACAAACAATCAGCTGACTGAGAGCATTCTTTCGCTACTCGGTTCTCTTTTCTGTTTGAACAAGCCTTGTTTAAACTTCTTATTTTTTTTTAAATAATAAAAAAAACATTTAGTCTACCCAGGTACAGAGCTTGACTCATATAAAGATACTAATTTAGGTAATGCCACTGGCCGTGCTGGCTCGGTATGGAGCGCTGTCAGCCCACGTCTGTTCTCCTTGATAGTTGCTGTGTGTGTGTGTGTGTGTGTGTGTGTTAAAAAGAAATCGTTAGCTACTCGTCATTTGCAGTGATGCATCCATTTGATGGGAAAGTAATTATGCTGTGGCAGAGGGAATAAAGGGATACCTACAATGGTCTCTTTGATATGAATGATGTTACATCTTTGTTATTTTTTCACGAAGTGCAAAATGTTTAACAACACTTTTAGCCCTCCCCCCCAGCAAAGTCGTGTATCAAGTGAAATATGGTGCAGGAAAATGTCACGAAATCCATAAAAGTAATGGGATGGATAAGTTCAGTGAAATCGAAAACTGAAATAATTATCTGCAAAACAGAGAGAAAGAGAGAGAAAGAGAGGGAGACTGAAAACACAAGTGTTATCATTGCAACAGAATCTTAAAAGTATGTGAAACACTTGTACTTATCACTTGTAGAAAAAATATGTATAGACACAATCTCTTTTTCATCATGATATAAAAATACAGCATATATGTAAACAATAATGGTCGATAGAATTTTGTCGCATCAGCACCTTTACTGCATGAATAAATACATGAAATAATGAAACACCGAGAACTTGAACACAGAGCAGTTGACACAAATCGTCAGTCAGTATGCCACCGCCAAGCCTTGAGAACGGAGTAGCCACACAACCTCCTTGACAGGGATCATTATGGGTGAAATGACTAAAAATGAACAATGGCGACCCCATATGACCTTGAACTTTGACCCCTTGAACTTGCTGACCTAATCAGTTCATTGTCCCTTCTCAGTATATCACTGACAAAAGTTTGGTCGAATTCCGTAGAGGGATAAAGGAGACAGTGCGCCCACACCCATGACCTTGACCTTTGACCCCTTATCTTGCTGACCTAATCAGTTCATCATTCCTTCATGCTGTATCATCATCATCATTATCTAATCCAGTGTTATCCAATGAGGAGCGTAGGAGCCCGAGGCTAGGTAAGTTGGTCCTGACATTTAAGATGAGAGTGACCAGCATCATACATCCGTGAGTGGCATTACGTGAGAAATAAACCCCAACCACCCCTTTGATATAAACCTGCACCTGCTCAATCTGACTGGAGTCCCTTAATTGCCCACCAAACCACCAGGCGCCATAATTTGGTTATATCGTTGCCACCCAGCGTTGCAAATGGTTTCCTAGTGTACAGGAAACCATTTGCATTGTCACTCAATGTAGAGTCACCCGTAGAGAGAAGGATGAGGAAAGAATGAAAGAAGGAAAGCCAGAAGAGGAAGGAAAGAAAGAAGAGAGGGGAAAGGGCAGGCACCCAAGAGCAGCACTACATCAAGCGAGTGGATGGTGAGCACCCCCACCTACCACTTCACTGACAAAAATTTGGTCGAAATGCGAGGGGTTTCGGAGATATCGCGCCAAAGCCCATATGACCTTGACCAATGACCCCTTGACCTTGCTGATCTAACCATTTCATTTTTCTTTCATTATGTATCACTGACAAAATCTGTCACTGGGTTCAGGAGACTATGTGCCTACCAGGATAATGTACGTTGAATGACCTTGATCTTTGACCCCTTGACCTGGTTGATCTGATTTTTTCATCGTCCCTTTGCACTCTATCAGTGATAAAAGTTTGGTCCAAATCTGTTCTTGGATTCATGAGATATTGCACCCACAAGATTTTCCCTGGAATGATTTTCCCTCGAAAGATTATTGCTTCCATGGCTGAAAGCCATCTGAGTGTGCCCTGCACATTACGGAGCTTCTTCTCTCGGGCATGGAAGCATACGATCCCTTCTCATATCCTTTAACTAATGCAAGAAAGCCTTGGTTTAATCACGTTTGATCTAATATTGACTGCAAGAAGGAGAGGGCCTATCATATGTACCAGAGCCAACCCATCCCTGAATCACATAATGTTTATGATTCTTCCAGGAATCGTGCTAAGTCTGTTCTTCACTCTCCTAAAAATAATTTATTCCGTACTAAATGCTCTCAACTCTCCAGCTCGCATTCTTCCCGCTCCTTCTGGCACCTTGCCAAAAACCATTCTAACAACTTTACCTCATCATCCTTCCCACCTCTTTTCTACTCTGATGGCTCTGTAGCTATTTCTTCTACTGACAAAGTAGATCTCTATGCTCAGACTTTCTCTTTCAATTTCACCTTAGACAATTTCGGTGCTGTTCCACCATCACTTACCATTTCTGACTTCCTCATGGCTGACATTAAAATTTTTTCAGGGGATGTATTTTCTGCCCTCAATGGCCCCAGTACTAACAAGGCATATGGACCTGATGGAGTCCCTCCTGTTGTCCTCAAGAACTGTGCTTCTGTGCTTACACCCTGCCAAGGTAAACTCTTTCACCTTTGTCTGTCAACTTCTACCTTTCCTTCTTGCTGGAAGTTTGGTCTCATTCAGCCAGTCCCAAAGAAGGGTGACCATTCCCAACCCTCTAACTATCGTCCAATTGCTTTACATCCTGTGTCTCAAAAGTTTTTGAGTCTATTCTTAACAGAAAAAATTTAAAGCATCTTTCCTATCACAACCTTCTTTGTGAGCGTCAGTATGGGTTCCGTCAGGGACGCTCCATTGGAGATCTTCTCACCTACCTTTCAGACTCCTGGTAATCTTCCTTTCGGGCCTTTAGCGAAAGCTTTGCCATTGCACTTGACACCTCAAAGGCTTTTGATCGGATCTGGCACAAATCTTTAATTTCCAAACTGCCCTCTTACGGTTTCTATCCTTCTATCTATGCCTTCATCTATAGCTTCCTTTCTGGTCGTTCTATAGCTGCTGTTGCAGACGGCCATTGTTCTTCTCCCAGATCTATCAACGGTGGTGTTCCTCATGGCTCTGTCCTGTCACCAACTCTCTTCCTTTTATTCATCAATGACCTTCTGCTGGACATCTAACCTTATCCACTCGAATGCTAATGATTCCACTCTTCACCTATCCATTTGGTTACAGCAACGTCTATCTCAGGGGTGCTGTTCCTCCATCACTTCCTCCCTCTGACTTCTTCATGGTTGGCATTAAAATTTCTTCAGAGGATGTGTTTTCTGCCATCACAGGCCTCAATATTAATAAGGCATATAGGACTGATGGAGTCCCTCCTGTTGTCCTCAAGAACTGTGCTTCTGTGCTTACACCCTGCCTAGGCAAACTCATTAACCTTTGTCTGTCAATTTGTACATTTCCTTCTTGCTGGAAATTTGCTCTCATTCTGCCAGTCCCAAAGAAGGGTGACCATTCCCAACCCTCTAACTAACGTCCAGTTGCTTTAACATCCTGTATCTCAAAAGTTTTCGAGTCAATTCTTTTTCATTCATTCATTGCCATACGCCATGTATCCCAAATGGGGTGGCCAAAGGCTTAGAGTTAATTGTTTTACAGAGAGGGGCACTAATCCTCCACCAACCCCACTTGACTCGTAGGGATGCCAACAGCATCTGGTGTTCCCAGGCTGTCACCCATCCAAGTACTAACCAGACCCAAAGTTGCTTAACTTCGCTGATTGGACGGGAAGCGGTGTACTCAATGTGGCATGGGCGTTCTTAATAGAAAAATTTTAAAGCATCTTTCCTATCACAACCTTCTTTCTGATCGTCAGTATGGGTTCCATCAGGGACGCTCCACTGGCGATCTCCTCACCTACCTTTCAGACTTCTGGTCATTCTCCTTTCGGGACTTTGGCGAAAGCTTTGCCATTGCACTTGACATCTCAAAAGCTTTCGATCGAGTCTGGCATAACTCTTTAATTTTCAAACTGCCCTCTTACGGTTTCTATTCTTCTATCTGTGCTTTCATTTATAGTTTCCTTTGTGGTTGTTCTATAGCCGCTGTTGTAGACGGCTATTGTTCTTCTAGATCTATCAACATTGGTGTTCCTTAGGGCTCTCTCCTATCACCAACTCTCTTCCTTTTATTCATCAGTGACCTTCTAAGCTGTACATCTAACACTATCTGATCATACACTGATGACTCCTCCCTTCACCTTTCCATTTGGTTTCCGCAACGTCCATCTCAGCAGTTACTTCAACAAACAAGGGATGAGGCTATGGCACACCTAATATCTGATTTGGCATGTATCTCTGACTGGGGTAAAAATAATCTGGTTGTTATTAATGCATCAAAGACTCAGTTTTTACACCTATCAACCTGACAATATCTTCCACAGGTATACCCACTAATGTTTAATAATATTCAGCTTAATTCTGCATCATTGTTGAACATGCTTGGGGTTTCATTTACTCGGGACTTATCTTGGAAAGATCATATTGCATGTCTTGTGAAATCTGCTTCCAAGAGATTCGGTGTGCAAAGCCGATTCCTTTCCTTCTTTACTCTGCACAATTGTTGACTCTATACAGGGGTTTTATCCGCCCCTGTGTGGAGTACAACTCTCATGTTTGGTGAGGCTCCCCACATACAGCTCTTCTCAATAGGGTGGAGTCAAAAGCTTTTTGTCTCATTAACTCTCCTTCTCTTACTGACTCCCTTCAACCTCTGTCTCTCCATGGCACTGGTGCATCTTTATCTCTTTTTCTATTGCTACTTCAATGGTCACTGCTCCTCTGAACTGTCTGCATGCTCTCCTCCACCTCTACAATGGGCGCATAGCACCCATCTAGCAGCAAACTCTCATCCCTTTTCTGTTCAACTCCCTAATGCAAGAGTTAACCGTTACACCCAGTCCTTCAGTTATGCAACAGGTCAGCTCTGGAACTTTCTCCCTCTGTCTGTATTTCCTGCTTGCTATGATCTCCAGTCTTTTAAACGCAGTGTGTCCAGGCATCTCGAAATGATCGGATCTTGAATTTGGCTCTCTCTTGTATTTTGTTTTTCTCTTGGAAGGAACAATATTTGCGGGCTCGCAGCCTTTCGTTCCTTCTTCCTCGCATAAAAAAAAAAAAAAAACAAGGGATGTGGCTATGGCACACCTAATGTCTGACTTGGCTCATATCTCTGACTGGGATCAAAATAATCTTGCTGTTTTTAATGCATCAGAAACTCAGTTTTTTCACCTATCAACCCGAAAAAATCTTCCACACGAGTACCCACTAATATTTAATAATATCCAGCTCAATCCTGTATCATCCTTGAACATGTTTGGGGTTTTATTCACTCGGGACTTATCTTGGAAGGATCATATTGCATCTAGTAAAATCCACATCCAAGAGATTGGGTGTGCTAAGCCGACTCCGTACCTTCTTTACTGCTGCACAGTTGTTGACTTTATACACGGGTTTTATTCGCCCCTGTGTAGAGTACAAATCTCATGTGTGGGGAGGTTTCCACATACAGCTCTTCTCAATAGGGTGGAGTCAAAGGCTTTTCACCTCATTAACTCTCCTCCTCTTACTGGCTCCCTTCAACCTCTGTCTCTTTGCCTCATTGTTGCATCTTCATCTTTTCTCTATTGCTACTTCAATAGTCGGTGGTCTTCTAAACAGTCTGCTTGCATCCCTCCGCCTCTACGACGGGTTCGTGGCACCCGTCTAGCAACAAACTCTCTTCCCTTTTATGTCCAACTCTCTAATGCAAGAGTTAACCGTTACTCCCAGTCTTTCATTTATGCAACAGGTCAACTCTGGAACTGTCTCCCTCTGTCTTTATTTCCTACCTCCTCTGATCTCCATTATTTCAAACGCAGTATGTCCAGGCTCTCTTTTGTATTGTTTTTGTTATTTTTCCTTGGAAGGAACGATTTGCGAGCTCCTCGCCGTTGGTTCTTTCTTTCTTGCATTAAAAGAAAAAATACAGTTGCATAGACCAACGCACGCACGCACGGACAGACCAATCACTTGATGCCCCCCCTCCCACAGTAGGTGTACGGAGGCGTAATCTATCTATGTATCTATCTATGTATATCTCTATCTATTTATCTATCTATCTTATCTATATCTATCTATCTATATCTATATCCTATACATATGCATATATATATATATATATATATATATATATGTGTGTGTGTGTGTAGTCATGCAGTCCAAGTTCTTTTTCGCTACACCAGAGCTACGAGGTGGTGGAAAACAGAGGCCACTCCAAAACAAAGTTGTTTGCCAAGATGTTATTGGATTTCCATTGCACAGTGTTCTTCATCTCTAGTTGTATCGAAATTACCCTATTACCCTCGGCTTGGCACATGTACAGACATTATTAGTTATGTTTTCTGTTGTTTGCAGATCCTTCAGTCTTCATTTCCCAGTAGCTCTGCCTGTCATTCCTTCTACCTCTTTCCATCAACTTTATGTATCTCCCTCATCTCATTCCTTCATGAATGACCAATTTATTGCACTTATGAACATATTAAAAAAATGAATTAAAATACTTCCATCAGATCACGTTAATAAAAGCTAAAAAAGAAATTTAACTGAATTATAGCAAATTTTTAATTTCAATCGATATATACAATACTCTCTTTAACTGAAAATGAAAATATTCAGTCAATGCAATTTTTAAAAAAGATTTATAAACGAAACAACCCTATATATTCCACGACTCACATAATTAACTTCTATAGTCTTCGCAACTTCTCAGTTTTTTGCTCTAATACTTTATTTGGTGGCCCGTCATTTGTACACTTTTTCTGGCGCATCCCTAGGAATCACCGAGCAGTAGTTCGCCATCATACTGACATCCCAACGTCTCTGGTACTTTTTTCATGTCCTTGATATCCTGATGGAATCTTTCATCCTCATTTTATTCACTGTTCCAAGATTTTAGGGGAAAAATTCCAAATGAAAATCCAAAAAGTGAACTTTCAGACTCATGTTGCAATCCAACCCCTTAAACCTGACAAACAAGTTTCTCACAGTTTCTTTGTAATTTTGATCATCATTGTTACCCAGAAACTTGGAAATTACTGCTTTGTATGACACTCAAGCCTCTCGTTCCAGGTCGTTCATGGCACCATCAAATTCTGTATCAGAAATCAGTTACCAGTATCAAGTCCAGTAAATATGCCCTCTTTCAATTTAGCTCCAGACAAACCAGGAAATTTTTGGCACAAATACGTAAAACAGGCCCCATCTTTTGATAGGGTTTTGACAAACTACTTCATTAATCGAAGCTTAATATGAATTCGTGGTAGCAGCACTTTATCTGGATTCACCAAGCTAGGTCTGATGATGTTTGGGGCACCAAGCTGTAGATTTGTTATATTTGGCCATTCCTTTTGAACTCTATGTACATCAGTGGCTCTATCGTCGCACTCACAGGGAAAATATGGGAATTTTGTATATCATGAGTGCTGACACAATAAGAAACACTGAACTTCAGGTCCCCACATATGAACCAACGATGTTCACTGTAGCTGATTTTTTGCGAGCTTTGTTAAATTCTGGTACGTTTCTTTTAAATGCACAGCATGAGCAACATGAATTGATGAAAATTTATTACCATTATAAAGAAGTTTCCTTTTCAGGCTTCTTTTAGATGAATCTACAAATAGTCTCCATTCTTCTGCGTTATAATCTTCGCCAACTTTCTGCTCTAGGCCACTTACATCAGTGCAATAAACCAAGGATCAATCTTTTTTTTAATATGGTACAAACTCTTTTTCCTCTGTTTGGATACCAAGAGAAAGTGCGTCTGGATGTAATAAGTTTTTATCTTTTAATCAGTACCCCAAGAGTGTTGCAGCATCTTTGGGAAGACCGAGGTCTCTTACTAAACCATTAAGTTCATCCTTGGAGAACGGTTGTGACTCAATGACTGAACACGCTAGAACAAGTTCTTCATCGTCTACTGCAGCACTTGCTTCTTCTGAATGAGTTTCTACATAATCAGGACTATCAGGTGGAGGAGGGATTGGTAGATCAGGTCCATGGGGTACAAGTCTTAATGCTGATGGAAGAATAGGATATTTAATTTCTTTATGATTCCTTTTTTTGTATCCTTAAAATTTGCAGGAACAATATTACAAATGGTACTATGATTTAGGGGTTCCTTCCATATCATCGGAATATGCAAAGCTAGATCTTTCTTTTTACCTTTTGACCATTGTCTTAGTTCCTCACTTCAAACAGAGCAGACACTGTGAGGGGCCCATATTCTGTCATGGTCACCAAGCTTTATTCCAAAGTAAGAGTAATAAGCTTTTTTAACAAAATCTTTTATGTTCTGTCTGTGTTTTCTGTACAAATTTCAGACAAATTTTGCCAAAAAGATCACGACTTGTCACACAACCTGTAGACGCCATGATATGATTGTTGAAAGTACAACTAAATTTTAATTCATCTGTAAAGAGAAAGAAATCATTAAATATCAATACCGTACTTCTTCAATAAAACACCACTTTTTTCAATACATATCTGCGATAAAAAAAGACGACTGATTTCAAAACATGACCGGCATGATCCCCAAACTTATCTCTCCCAGACTTTTCTTTGGGGGTCTCTCAAGGATGCCGCATATTCAGATCATCCCCATACGACACAACAGCTGCAGGCCAACATTCAACGCTGTGTGGACAAGATATCGGTCTAAACATTGCAGAGGGTGTTAACAAATTTGATTTGTCGTGTACATCTGTGTGAAATGCAAAGTGGTGGACATCTCCAACATTTAATAAATGCAATGTCCGCATAGGGAATGGTATTCTTTCAATGGATGCTCCTTATATGCTGTATTATTCTTTTTCTTTCCTTTCTTGAATCCGGCTTAATCCCTTCGCCAAGATGTCGCCTTAATAATTTTATTTTTACTACTTATTCAGCTTACGAGGAAACTCTGGAACTAGAGGTTTTGCTGACTCCAATTATTCTTACAATCACGTGGCGTATATATATATATATATATATATATATATATATATATATATATATATATATATATATATCTATAAATATATATATATATATATATATATTTTTTTCAATTGCTATCTCAAATGATTTTATTCACATTAGGACAGAGCTTACCCCACGGAATTGCATACAGTCTTTAAAAACCATTAAAGGCTTCTCCTAAAATGAAGCAAATCTATTAGCGACGGCAAAATATACAAAAAAAAAATCATGATGAAATGGTTAACCTTATAATTTTCTTTTTACATGACGCCTTGATGGCATGGTTGGTAGAAGTTTCGGGTGGGAAGGGAGGGCATACTATTTCATAAAATTTAGAGTCCGTTAGGTGGCCAAAGATTTTTGTGTCATCTTAATGTTGCGAGGGACGAAGAGTAGTCTTTGTCCCTTGATTAATATTTCGTATTATGTTGGTAAATTCTTCTTGTCTCTAGATGGTGTCCTATATGTCAGGATAGGATTTAGGACTGAAGTACTTAGATATACGGATAATTTTCCTCTTGAATATATAGGGTGCTTCCTAAATTGAATAATATCGTCATGAAGGAACAAAAAGAAAACGACAAAAGATATGATGGGACTGAGGTGATATATGCTGTGAACTACACTGACCTGGCCTCCGACACTACCACACCTCAGGCCTCTGTTAATAATAGACTGTTTGTTACCGCTGCCATTGTGCTGCCACCACACATACATTCAGCTTACTGGAGGCCGTTTGCTGAGAGGGGGTTCAGAGGAATGGAGCTGCTTGTTCCAAGGGACTAATCCGAGGTACTCCGGATATGGTGTGTGTGTGTGTGTGTGTGTGTGTGTGTGTGTGTGTGTGAGTTCGTCCGATTACTCTGAAGGTCTTCCACTGTGTACAATTTCCCCAATTATGGATTTTATTTGCGTCAGCCCCCTCACCAAATTAAAGCTTCTGAGAAAAAATGAAAGGATGGCAGATATGGCTTATAATATATTGTACAATAAACTCTGATCCGCAATGCATTATTTTAGGGGCGCGACACCTCCCACATATTCTTGGTGGGTCAGCCCCCTCGTAAAAATAAGACGTTCAGAAACGGGATAGTGTGCACATGGATTTCAGTAAAATCAGGGGGCATAACACAGGACTCGGTATGCAGTTTCCATTTTTTCTCTGAATGCACAGGATGACACTGCACATGTACTTTACATATGTTTGTTGTTTATCCCTATACTTAAAAAAAAGGAGACCTTGATATTTCAACTAAAGGTTGTATGTCACGGTCTGGGGAAGTGTTTGGTGTTTTCCCTGACAATTACACTTTCCTTCTGGCCCTGTTCAAGTACCAGTACAACTGGAGACATATACGTGCAATGAGAGTTTGGTATCGTGTTCTAGGGGAAGACTTAGATTTAACAAAAATGACTGTATACCTCAACGCCTCTCGGGTAATCGAAGGTCGGAAATCTATGACTCGTTCCTGATTTTCTTTTCTAGCTACTCTCAGTATGCGCCTGATGGTCTTTTGGTTAGAATGGCCCAGTTGGAGTAATGGCCTTTCATAAATTTGATCACCTTGATTCTCAAGGGTGACTGGGGGTATTTCTATTAAAAAAATAATGCTCGTACATGTTTATATCTGGAAGAAGAAATTAAATTTTCTTGTTGAGAATTACTTGTAAATGATTTGTGACATATTTCACTGCATATGCTGCAAACAGTCGTTCTGCGGTTGGTTTTTATGCTAAAGTTTCAGCATCTTCGGCCATTCCCCCTTTAAATATAATATGTGTCACAATGCTGATGACAGTGATGATGATATCTGGCAAAAATTATCATACTGCCTGTGTGTGTGTGTGTGTGTGTGTGTGTGTGTGTGTGTGTGTGTGTGTGTGTGTGTGTGTGTGTGTGTGTGTGTCTACTAGATATTTATATTCATTCTACAAACGAAGGTTTTCTTTAATCTAGAATAATACCGTTTGTCGAAAGTCAGCAAATACTATGGTGCTGTTCCAAAGGGTCTGAATGTAATACTGATATTAGATTTATGACTGAATTCTCATGGTCGCGGATGTTGTGTCGTCATTATTTTCATCAACGACAAACAAATTAATTCAGCTGAGAGTCGAGTGAGTTGAGGAACGTATCAACAGTGCCGTCATCAACTCTCATGCTCGGGACAACTCAAATAGCAAAAATCTTAGTAACTCCAGACGATTTTTTTGATGACGGCAAGTACAGCAGCCTGAGGGTGATAACGCATAAGCTGGAATCAGTGACATAGTTACTTTAATGTATTATTTGTAGGTTGCGGTTTTTGTTTTTAGAACACAATATTATTTTTCAAAATGCAAAGGGCATTGCAAAATAAAAATTAAAAAAAAGGAGATACAACTGGACGATTTAGGGGGTCAATATATAGTGAAATGGACGATGTATCCTGACAAAATTCACCGATACAAGTTTACAAAATGCACGAGGATGGCAAGTGTATGGGGAAAATGGTGGGAAACTGCATTGATGTGTGTGTGTGTGTGTGTGTGTGTGTGTGTGTGTGTGTGTGTGTTAGAGAGAGGTCGTCGGCTACCTTTCATTTTCAGGTTTATAGCCATTTGATGTGAATATAATTATGCTCCGGCAGAGGGGGAAAAAGGGATACCTAACCTGACCTCTTTGATATGAGTGATGAAATGCCTTTATTTTTTTTTTCACAAAGTGCTAAGTGTTTACTAACGTTTTTGAGCTCCCCTCCCCCCAAGCAACGTCGTGTGTGAAGTGAATTATGCCACCAGGAAAATGTGATCAAATCCTTTGCAGCAATGGGATGGAAAAGTTCAGAGAAATCGAAAATTGAGAGAGAGAGAGAGAGACTCAGAAATTAAAAGAATAAGGAAAATGCTGTATTTCCATTAGTGATTGATATAGTTTCTCACGAAAGACTGTCACCTTGGCCTTAATGGAATTGGACAATGGCTGCCATATCGTATTAGTAAAACTGAGTCAAGGTTTCCGTCGTTGGTGCGTGAGTTTATGACGTTAATTAAGACGAGAGAGAGAGAGAGAGAGAGAGAGAGAGAGAGAGAGAGAGAGAGAGAGAGAGAGAGAGAGAGAGATGAAAACACAACTGTTTCTATGATGACAATGTCAAACTTACGATCGTCACTTGAGAAAAAAAGTAGGAGTGGAAAATATTGTCCTACATCATAATAAAATACAGAATGTACATACGTACTCAATAAGGGTCGACAAAATGTTGTCACATCATCGCCATTACTGCATAAAAAATAAATAAATGAAGCGCCGAAACTCGGGCCCCGAGCTGTACACGCGAAGCGTCACTCGGTGCGCCTCCGCCAAGCCTTGTGCACGGCCTTGCTATACAACCTCCCTGACAGGGATCCTTGTGGGTTGATATAAGACTAAAGATTAACTCCATCGACCTCATATGACCTTGACCTTTTGTCCCATGAATTTGCTGACCTAATCAGTTCATCGTGCCTTCATTATGTATTACTGACAAAAGCTTGGTCGAAATCTGTCGAAGGTTCAGGAGATATAGCACCCACACCCACCCACATGACCTTGACCTTTGACCCCTTGACCTTCGTCACATAATCAGTTCATTGTCCCTTCTTACTCTATCACTGACAAAAGTTTGGTCAAAATCCGTTGAGGGGTTCAGAAAATATCGCACCACCCCCATACGAACTTGACCTTTAACCCATTGACCTTGCTGACATAATCAGTTCATTGTCCCTTCATACATTATCAGTGACAAAAGTTTGATCCAAATCTGTTAATGAGTTCAAGAGATATCACGCTCCAAAGTGTATTACAGATGCACCCACCCACGCACGCACACGCACACAGAACAGACCAATCACTCCACTACAGGCTGGAGGGGGCATTTTATATATATATATATATATGTGTGTGTGTGTGTGTGTGTGTGTGTGTGTGTGTGTGTGTGTGTGTGTGTGTGTGTGTACTCAGGCAGTCCTAGTTCTTTTTCACCACAGTAGCACTACGGAGTGGTGGAAAACAGTTTTCACTCTAAAACAAAGTTGTCGTTCAAGCTGTTGTTGGTCTTATTTTTCCCACTGTTCTTCCTCTCTAGGTGTACAAAAATTACCATATTATTTTTGCCTTGACATATGGTAAGACGTTAATGCGACGTCCATCCTGGAACCAAACCTTCACACTCCTCTCCCCGGCTCACAGTGACGACGGGCTTTTTCCGTAAGGGAACGTCAATTCACTGAACAGGATTGTCAAAAAGGGACGGTTATTTGTCTATGATTGATGGGTCTGATCGGCCAGTTAGACGGTAATTACACAACACCTAGAACACAACTCCAACTTTTCTTCTTTCCCTCATTGTTTTTCCAATTTCATATCTCATTTCAAACACCCTTTACCCATCTTCATCAATTCATTCCTCTTCCTCTATTTATTCACCATGGCCTTAACCCATACCTGTTCTCTCATACTAATTCCTTTTGCTTTCGTGAGGTCAGTCTGTTCAGACGTGCTAGAGACCTGTGGTAGTGTTGTGCTAGTGTGTTTTAGTGATCTGTGATAGTGGCTGTGTTAGTGTGTTGCTGTGATCAGCGATAGTGCTGTGCTAGTGATCCGTGAGAGTGTGTGTTGTAGTGACCCGTAGTGACCCGTGATAGTGCTGTGCTACCTTGTGTGAATTTGTGCGTAATGACTTCCTCGGCAGAGAGTTGCGTCCCCACTGCAGGTATTGAAAAGGACTACCTTGACTTAAAGGAGGAACTTCTCGAACTGAAGCGGGAGGTACAAATTCTCAGGCAGAAGTCACAAATGAGGGAATTGTTGGAGGAGATGTTGGAGGAGAAAGAGAAAAAGGCTGAAGGTTGGACATTAGTTAACAAGGGTGCAATGAAGTTCACTCTTAAGAAGCCAACGGAAGTTAAGACCACTAATGCCTTCGACGCACTACGGGACGAATGTGAAGGGGTGGCAGAGAGGGAAGTAGAGGAGAAAGACGGAGAGAGAACTTCCAGTACAGGTAAGTATAATCAGAACAAGAAAGGTAAGAAAAATGTTGTTGTTGGAGACTCCCAGGTGAGGTATCTTAACAGAGCCATGTACACTCCACTCGCTAAACATGTGTGTCTTCCAGGGGCCAGGGTGGCTAATGTGATAGAAAAAATTTCAAATATCGTTAAGGAAAGTGGTGACAAACCCACTGTGTGCCTCATTGTAGGAGGCAATGATATTAGTAGCCGTAAGAGTGAGGTACTGTGGCAAAGGTGCAAGTTGATGTTAGAAAAGGTTAGGGAGAGGGGAGGAACCCCTGTAGTGCTTGGTGTTTTACCCAGGTGGCGGCTTGGAAGAGAGTGGTTGAGCAGGGCAATAGGTTTTAATTGCCGCCTTGAAAGGTATTGCAAAGATAATGCAATACCTTTTATAGACAGTTGGGACCGGTTTTATGGACGGAGTGCCTTGTATAGTTGGGATGGGACTCATCTTAGCAGGCAGGGAGTTACTGTTTTAGCTGGAATGATAGATAGGGAGTTGGAGGGATTTTTTCGAGGTTGAGAAGTAGGTGTAAAAGAAGTTGCAGCATCTACACTCAGAAATCATTATTACCATGTTTGGATAGATGCATCAAGACTTGCAAAATTAAGAACAAAAGTTCAACCATTAGTGTAGATACATCCACTCAGGCACCTCAAATTGAGCAGGCGATGATAGATGATAGAACAAACGATGATAGAAGGGTGATAAGCGATAGTACAAAAAAATGTTATATTAGTAAAGTAAAGAGTTTCCCAGTTAGTAATAAAATAGATAACAGTCAATGCCAAGGTAGAGGCATAACTACTAGTAATAATCTGAAAGTGTACTATACAAACAGCCGGAGTTTACGTAATAAAATGGATGAACGGAGGGCTTTAATTTCTACAGAGAAAATAGACATTGCCCTTATTAGTGAAACTTGGATGAATACAGACACTCGAGAATTTTTAGCAGAATATCAGATAAAAGGCTATAATATTTTTGTGTCAAACCGTCAGGGAAGAAAGGGGGGAGGGGTAACTATTTATGTAAGGATTCATTAAACTGTTACAATAAAACAGACATTAAAGTAAATAGGGACACAGAAAGTGTCTGGGTTGAAATTGGTAACAATAGGGAGAAATTAGTCTTAGGAGCAATTTACAGATCTCCTAAATTAAATAGAGCTCATAGTAAATACCTTTGGGAGGAAATTAGGAAAGCATCACAGTCCAGCTTAGTAATAATTGTAGGGGACCTTAATCTGCCAAGAATAGATTGGAGAAATTAGACAGGAGATGCAGAGTCAGAGGAATTTCTAGAGGTAGTACAGGATAATTTCCTTTATCAGTATATCAGGGAGCCCACCAGAGGTAATAATATACTAGATTTGGTTTTAGCTAATAAAGAAAATATCATTAGTGATATAGAGGTTGGTGGACAACTTGGTAATAGCGATCATGAAGAAATTAAGTTCAAATTTATTTGGGATGTCTGTTCCACTGAAAATACCTCCACCGTTCCTAATTTTCGTCTAGGAGATTTCGATGGCTTAAGGGCTTATTTTCGAACGGGATTCCACAGGGAGATTAGCTATTTGAGGGAATGCCAGGTCAGTGGGGAACCCCAGGTCATACGTGAAGGACATGAAACACGTGGGAATGTCCGTCAGGTGTCTGTGAGGGGGGAGGTGGTAGATGGGAATGTAGTCCAGGTGACGGGAATTAACTCAGCTCCAGTACCAAGCAGACGTTCGACCAGTGAGAAATATAACGAGTTAATAAATATAATACACGGAGGCCAAGATAGATATATCCCTTCAAAACCGTTTAGAACTAATAATTCAGAACCAAGATGGTAAAACAACAGATTAAAATCTCTCATAGGCCAAAGGAAAGGAACATATAGAAAAATAAAACGTGGAGAGGAACACTTACGTAACCGGTACACGATTTTAAATAGAGAAGTAAAGAGGGAGATAAGAAAAGCAAAGAGAAGTTATGAAATTAAGGTTGCAAGTGAATCAAAAGAAAACCCCAAGGGTTTTTATCAAATGTACCGTACGAAAAATAAAGATAGGATAGAAGCACTCAGAACAGAATCAGGTGACATTACCAGTGAAGATAAAGAAATGTGCTCCATCCTAAATAATTATTTCGTATCAGTATTCACCAAGGAAAATCTAGACCTGGTCCCTCAAGCAGCAAATATTTACGATGAGAATACGGAAAATATTCTTAGTAAAATAACCGTTAGTAAGGAGGACGTATTTAAAGAAATTGATAATCTAAAACCTCAAAAATCGCCAGGTCCGGACGATATAAATGCAAAAATTATAAAAGAAACCAAAGAAGAATTATGTCAGCCACTTTTAACATTATTTCATGACTCTTTAAGTTCAGGAGAAGTTCCCGAGGCGTGGAAGACCGCAAACGTAGTGCCCATCTTTAAAAAGGGTGATAAATCAGCTGCGTCGAATTATCGTCCGATAAGTCTAACGTTAATAGTAGGAAAAATGTTAGAGTCAATTTTGGCAAATAAGATTAGAGAACACTTAGAAAGATTTAACTTATAAACGAAAGTCAGCACGGATTCAGGCAAGGACGATCCTGCCTTACAAACTTGTCATTCTACTCGGGGGTCTATGAGGCAGTAGATAGCGATAAAGCTTACGATGTTATATATCTGGACTTTAGTAAACTTTTTGATAGGGTCCCACACGAAAGGTTAGTTAGAAAGGTTCGAGCACACGATATAGACGGCGATATCTTAAAATGGATAGAATCCTGGCTGAAAGGACGAAAGCAGAGAGTATTAATAAATGGAACTAAGTCGAACTGGGGATTAGTAACTAGCGGTGTACCACAGGGTTCAGTACTCGGTCCCTTATTATTATTTATATATATTAATGATCTAGACTTAGGAGTCAATAGTAGCATCAGCAAATTTGCCGACGATACAAAAATAGGGCGTATCATTAACTCGACTGACGATTGCCATAACTTACAAAAAGACCTCGATATATTGTCCAGATGGTCTAAAACTTGGCAAATGGAATTTAACGTTGAAAAATGCAAAGTACTTAACGTAGGCAAGACCATTGGAGACACTAAATACAGCATAGATAAGAAAGAAATTAGCAAATTGGAATGCGAGAGGGATCTAGGAGTTATGGTTAGTAACGACCTTAAACCAAGGCAACAGTGTATTAATGCGAGAAATAAAGCAAATAGGGTCCTAGGATTTATTTCGAGAAGCGTGAGCAATAGATCATCAAAAGTAATACTGAAACTTTATCTAGCATTAGTAAGGCCACATTTAGACTATGCAGTACAATTTTGGTGTCCTTACTATAGAATGGATATTAATTCGTTAGAAAATGTCCAGAGAAGAATGACAAAACTGATACATGACGTCCGGAACCTGTCATATGAAGACAGACTGAAAAGACTAAGTCTGCATTCGCTAGAGAAGCGTAGAGTAAGGGGAGACTTAATTGAGGTGTTTAAGTGGATGAAGGGTATAAATAAGGGAGATATTAGTAAGGTACTTAAAGTGAGCATACAGGATAGAACTAGAAATAATGGTTTCAAACTGGAAAAATTCCATTTCAATAAGGAAATAGGTAGAAATTGGTTTGGTAATAGAGTAGTAGACGAATGGAATACGCTACCTAGTAAAGTAGTTGCTGCCCATTCCATTGAGAGTTTCAAGCATAGGCTAGATAAGCATATGACAAATAAGGGGTGGATATAGAAAAAAGAAAAGCTTATAACCAATACTAATTCATAATTTTTCCTTTTCAGGTTACACTATGATAGTCTTTATTCTCCTTTCACACTTTCCTGTAAAATCTCCACGCCAGTTTTTCTATACTGCGTGGTGTTCTTTCTGACTTTTTCCTGCCGGCTTCGGCTTGAGGGTTTGGAGGCCGGGGGAGAGCCTTCGTCTTTGCTATCCTTATCTCATTCTAGTAGTTCAGTTACTCTTCTAGGAGCTGCCTAGCATGGGCCAACTGGCCTACTGCAGTTATCCTCTCTTCTTATGTTCTTATATCAACCTAAGCATCTCTGTCAAATCTCACCCCATGTCCTTCTTAGCATCTTCACTCAATCCAAAGCTCCGATAACATTTCCCTCCGTGATTCTTCTTGTCATTATATACTGTCACGTCCAAATCCGTCCATCTACCTTCAATATTCCTACTCAGTGCCTTCAACCCATCGTTTTCTGCCCTTTTCCTTACGCACTTTCCATCATCATTATATCTTCCTCAAAATTTCTGCCTCTCATCTTTAGTCTTTCACATCCTTCACCCATCCACACCACACCCACCGGAATCGTCTGTCATTCTCTCTCTCTCTCTCTCTCTCTGCATATATATATATATATATATATATATATATATATATATATATATATATATATTGTTACGGAACAGAGAAAGATAATGTACACTTTAAGTGAGAACACGAAGAGTCACCACTGTCCCGTAAAGTTCCAGGTTCAAAACAAAAGAGTTAGGTAAAATTACAAGTTAAAGTTTAATGCACAAACTAACAACAAAACATTCAGAACTCATAAGGATAATGTAATGGCAAATAAACAGGTTAAATATATGGTTAACTGCAATAGCCTCTATTAACACGAAATTAGCAAAAGTAAATTTTATCTAAGTCAGCCCTGATAAAATGAGATACCAGATAATACTCAGTGAATGCCAGATAAATAATTACAGATACAAACTATTATCAAAAATGACTGACATAAAGAACCCTACATGAATTACAAAAACTTCACTAGGCCTACAAATTAAATTTATGCTATACAGTACAAGAAAAAATGCAACAACAGTTATACTCAAATTACACACAGCTGCTAGATGTTTGGAGATTTCTGGAGCACTCACAATAATAATAACTGTACAGGGGAGGACAGAGATGTGAACAAAGTGAGGAGCAGATCTAAGTGGCAATGATGCAGAGACTGAGCTCATTATATAGGGGCCGGCAGAGCCTGATACAACTTGTAAGAGGACGCGCAAATGAAGCGATGGGGACAAAGAGATGAAAATCCTGGTCTGAACTCCAGAAATGACGACCCACCACTACAACGGTAGAAGGGGGGAACTGAGGCAGAACACGCTCGTGATCAAACATGCAGCACACTGTGCGCCAAAATTACACAAAGGATGATGAAATCACAGGCTATGCAACACCTCCCCACAAAGAAAAAAGAAATTTACAAAGGAAATTTCTTATTATTCTAAAACAGTCTGTACATGGCATTACAGAACATGCAAAAGTCCCTCCTAATTTCACAAAACATGAGATCTCCCTAGCACGTTCAGTCACAGGTACTTGCCAGTATCCCTTTAACAAATCAAACTTACTTATGTACCTAGCTTTTCCGATCTTGTCTATGCAATCTTCCACACGAGGGAGAGGGTAAGTGTCTGTTTTAGTTATCTGATTAACACGTCTGTAGTCGATGCAAAGCCTATGTGACCCACCTGGCTTAGGGACTAGAGTGACAGGAGAACTCCACTCGCTCTGACAGGGCTCAATCATCTTGTGGTCCAAAAGGTAGCCAAGCTCCTTCTGGATGAGAGGAACTTTCACTGGGTTCACACGGTAAGGAGGCAATTTAATTGGCTTTGCGTCTCCAACATCGACATCATGCATCAACACAGTGGTTCTTCCTGGAGTGGCACGGAACACTTGCGGGTACTCCTGCAGTAATGCCGAAAACTCCTGCCTTTCCTTGGGTGGTAGATGAGAAAGCTTAGTCTGGAGATCATTCATGATATCAGGATTCTTCCCCAAACTATCACTCAGGCTCATACTGCATGGGAGTGCTTCACTTGCAGACTCGGGTGGAACAGCTACAGTGCAGACTGGATTATTTTCGTCCCGCCTGTGATATAACTTTAGCATGTTGATGTGACATAGTTGCTTGCTCTTTCTACGATCTGGTGTGGCGATGACATAGCTGACATCACTGAGTTTCTTCTCCACGAAATAAGGGCCACTAAACTTGGCTTGAAGAGGTTGCCCATGAACTGGTAGCAGAATCAAAACCTGATCTCCTGGCTGAAAGTGGCGTAACCTGGACTTCTTATCATACCAAGTCTTCATCTTCTCCTGAGCAGCTCCTAAATTCTCTCTCGCCAGCTGTAAAGCAGTGGACAGCCGTTCTTTGAAATTCGTCACATACTCCAGCAGGTTGACGTCATCTTCCTCCGACAGCCAGCATTCCTTGAGTAACTTAAGGGGTCCTCTTACTTCATGGCCAAACAGTAGTTCAAAAGGTGAGAAGCCCAGTGATTCATTTGGAGATTCTCTTGCGGCAAACACAACGAATGGAAGACCTTTATCCCAGTCTTTCTGATGTTCCAAACAGTATTTCTTGAGCATCGATTTGAGTGTTTGATGATATCTCTCCAACGCTCCTTGGGTCTGGGGATGGTAAGCTGAAGACATGATCTGGGTGATGCCCAACTCTTTCAGAGACTGCTTGAAAACGTTTGACATGAAATTACTTCCCCGGTCTGACTGTACCTCCTTAGGCAGACCAAACTTTGTGAAGAACCCTAGCATTTCCTTAACCACGTTCTTTGCTGAGATATTTCTAAGTGGAATGGCTTCAGGATAACGAGTAGCCATGTCAATCATGGTCAACACATAAGAAAATCCTGAAGAAGTCTTAGGAAGAGGGCCCACAATATCCACCAACACACGGGTGAAAGGCGCCTCAAAAGGAGGAATGGGAACTAGAGGTGCAACCTTTTCGGTCTGATTACACTTCCCCACAACTTGACAGGTGTGACAAGACTTACAATACCAGGAAACATCCCTGAAGATACCTGGCCAGTAGAAGTGTTTCAAAATGCGTGCCACAGTCTTCCTCACTCCAAGGTGTCCTGCCAAACTGGAATCATGAGCCACTCGAATGATATCCTGCCTACAAACACGAGGGATGACAACTTGATGTACAACCTCCCATTCACAGTCGGCTGATGCTGTTGGGGGTCTCCACTTCCTCATAAGTACTCCTGACTTTACATAATAACAAGTAGAAGCACCGGCTGACTCTTCTTCACTGTAAGCAGAGTTAGCTAGACCTTTCAACTCAGGGTCAGCAACCTGCAACTCAACCAACTCTTGACGAGACAAATTATCAACACTACGGGGTACTGCCTCATCTGGTGAGTGGTCCAAATTAGCAAGAAAAGTGTCAGCTAGGATAACATCATCATCATCATTATCCTCTAAATCACCAGTAACTTTAGACTTAGCCCTAGTGACAGCACATGCAGGGAACACATCAGGGACATCAGAATCCTGGGACGCAGCCACTGGCTCACTAGACAACTGAGGAGCTGGACACACTTGACTTCCACCAATATCATTTCCAAGTAAGAAAGTTACACCTGACATTGGGAGTGTCTCAACCAACCCAACCATAACGGAACCATTAACAAAACCAGACTCTAAATTCACTCTGCACAGAGGAACAGAGAAGTAATTATTCCCTACACCTTGTAAGATTACAGTTTCATCAGAGGAATTAAAATTAGAGCCTAGAACACTGGTCAGCATAAGGGATTGGCAAGCACCTGTATCACGATATATTTGAACTGATTTCCTGTCATTACTGTCCAGAGGACTGACAAAACCATCAGACAGGAAATTAGCACATGAACTCTTGAGAGTGTCACCCACGTTACTGCTCAAAAGAGGAGCTCCATCATGAGAATTTAAGTTACCCCTCAAAGCAGGTTCAGTTAACTCAGTTAAAGAATTCTGGGAACTCTCAAGAGTGGACACTAGACCAATTGACTGAATATTTAAAGACTCCTTTTTGTTCACATCACGCTGTCTCCTGAAACATCTCTCCGTAGTATGACCAAGCTTACTACAATAAGTACATTTACTTTTCTGAAATCTAGAGGTGAAGCTGGTATTTACTTCCTGAGAAACATCATCCTTATTCTCTTTCCTGTTACCTGTACTCTGAGTAGAGGCAACGTACTTACTCTCAGCTTTCCCTTTTCCTCTAGAATATCTCTTGTGAGTGAGAACATACTCATCAGCTAAAACTGCAGCATCAGACAAATTATCTATTCTTTTCTCATCAAGATATAGGCTTACATCTTTATAAATACACCTTTTGAAATCCTCCAGCAAAATCATCTGCTTAAATTTACCAAAATCAGAATCCACATTCTTAGAATTTAACCACTGCTCCAACAAATCTTCTTTGATTTTTGCATACTCAACATGGGATTGCTTATCTTGCTTGTAAGTTGTCCTAAATTTTACTCTATAGGCTTCAGGAACAAGCTCATAGGCCTTAAGAATCAAGCTCTTAACTACATCATAATTATCAGACTGATCCTGAGGCAAAGATGCATAAGTTACTTGAGCTTTACCGGTGAGAACAGTTTGAAGGAGTACTGGCCAATACTCCTTAGGCCAATTAAAACCTGTAGCTACCCTCTCAAACAACTGAAAATACTTTGTTAAATCAGATTCATTAAAAGGAGGGACAAGTTTAACATTTTTAGCCACATCAAAACCATCAGAGCTAGATGATCCAGTTCCACCTTGTTTCATGCGATACTCATGGTCTGCCTGAATCCTGGCAAGTTCAATTTGTGCCTGAGCCTGTACCTGTGCCTCTTCAATACGAGCCTGAGATTCCGCCTGCTTAGCATTTGCCTGAAATTCAGCTTCTTTAGCACGAGCCTCCTGCAGAGCTAGCTGTAACTTAGCTAATTCAATCTGCGTTTGTTCATTTGGAGGAGTTACATTAAACAAGCTTTTATTAATCATGCCAACAATTTGATCTTTAGAATGATGAGAGTGAACTGCAATTCCCAATTGTTGAGCAACAAGCTTAAGTTCATTCTTTGTTCTGTTTTCTATATCACACACTGTTTGCACATTTGACAAAAAAATCCCTGGCTTCATCAAGTGTAGAAATAGTAGCCATCATGAATATATCACAGTCACAAAATATCAAACAATATCCTTATGATAATATCCTGAATATCCTGATATGAGGTCGCCAAATTTATGTTACGGAACAGAGAAAGATAATGTACACTTTAAGTGAGAACACGAAGAGTCACCACTGTCCCGTAAAGTTCCAGGTTCAAAACAAAAGAGTTAGGTAAAATTACAAGTTAAAGTTTAATGCACAAACTAACAACAAAACATTCAGAACTCATAAGGATAATGTAATGGCAAATAAACAGGTTAAATATATGGTTAACTGCAATAGCCTCTATTAACACGAAATTAGCAAAAGTAAATTTTATCTAAGTCAGCCCTGATAAAATGAGATACCAGATAATACTCAGTGAATGCCAGATAAATAATTACAGATACTAACTATTATCAAAAATGACTGACATAAAGAACCCTACATGAATTACAAAAACTTCACTAGGCCTACAAATTAAATTTATGCTATACAGTACAAGAAAAAATGCAACAACAGTTATACTCAAATTACACACAGCTGCTAGATGTTTGGAGATTTCTGGAGCACTCACAATAATAATAACTGTACAGGGGAGGACAGAGATGTGAACAAAGTGAGGAGCAGATCTAAGTGGCAATGATGCAGAGACTGAGCTCATTATATAGGGGCCGGCAGAGCCTGATACAACTTGTAAGAGGACGCGCAAATGAAGCGATGGGGACAAAGAGATGAAAATCCTGGTCTGAACTCCAGAAATGACGACCCACTCCACTACAACGGTAGAAGGGGGGAACTGAGGCAGAACACGCTCGTGATCAAACATGCAGCACACTGTGCGCCAAAATTACACAAAGGATGATGAAATCACTCGCTCTCCAACAATATATATATATATATATATATATATATATATATATATATATATATATATATATATATGTTGTTACATAGCCTATGATTTCATCATCCTTTGTGTAATTTTAACGCACAGTATGCTGCATGTTTGATCACGAGCGTGTTCTGCCTCAGTCCCCCCCTTCTACCGTTATAGTAGAGTAAGTCGTCCTTTCTGTTATTCAGTGCGGGATTGTCGACCGTTTGTCCCCATCGCTTCATTTGCGCGTCCTTATTACAAGTTGTATCAGGCTCTGCTGGCCCCTATATAATGAGCTCAGTCTCTGCATCATTGCCACTTAGATCTGCTCCTCATTTTATTCACATCTCTGTCCTCCCCTGTACAGATATTATTATTGTGAGTGCTCAAGAAATCTCCAAACATCTAGCAGCTGTGTGTAATTTGAGTATAACTGTTGTTGTATTTTTTCCTTGTACTGTATAGAATAAGGTGTTGATTTGTAGGCCTTGTGAGTTCTTTTTGTAATTTATGTAAAGTTTTACTATCAGCCATTTTTGATAATAGTTTGTATCTGTAATTATTTATCTGGCATTTACTGAGTATTATCTGGTATCTCATTTTATCAGGGCTGACTTAGATAAATTTGCTCTTGCTAATTTCGTGTTAATAGAGGCTATTGCAGTTAACCATATATTTAACCTGTTTTTGCCATTACATTATCCTTATGAGTTCTGAATGTTTTGTTGTTAGTTTAAGCATTAAACTTTAACTTGTAATTTTACCTAACTCTTTTGTTTTGAACCTGGAACTTTACGGGACAGTAGTGACTCTTCGTATTCTCACTTAAAGTGTACATTATCTTTCTCTGTTCCGTAACATAAATTTGGCGACCTCATATCAGGATATTCAGGATATTATCATAAGGATATTGTTTGATATTTTGTGACTGTGATATATTCATTATGTCTACTATTACTACAATTGATGAAGCCAAGGACTTTTTGTCAAATGTGCAAACAGTGTGTGATATAGAAAACAGAACAAAGAATGAACTTAAGCTTGTTGCTCAACAATTGGGAATTGCAGTTCACTCTCATCATTCTAAAGATCAAATTGTTGGCATGATTAATAAAAGCTTGTTTAATGTAACTCCTCCAAATGAGCAAACGCAGATTGAATTAGCTAAGTTACAGCTAGCTCTGCAGGAGGCTCGTGCTAAAGAAGCTGAATTTCAGGCAAATGCTATGCAGGCTGAGTCTCAGGCTAAGGAGGCGGAATCTCAGGCTCGGATTCAGGAGGCACAGATACAGGCACAAGTTGAACTTGCTAGGATTCAGGCAGACCATGAGTATCGCATGAAACAAGGTGGAACTGGATCATCTAGCTCTGATGATTTTGATGTGGCTAAAAATGTTAAACTTGTCCCTCCTTTTAATGAATCTGATTTAACAAAGTATTTTCAGTTGTTTGAGAGGGTAGCTACAGGTTTTAATTGGCCTAAGGAGTATTGGCCAGTACTCCTTCAAACTGTTCTCACCGGTAAAGCTCAAGTAACTTATGCATCTTTGCCTCAGGATCAATCTGATAATTATGATGTAGTTAAGAGCTTGATTCTTAAGGCCTATGAGCTTGTTCCTGAAGCCTATAGAGTAAAATTTAGGACAACTTACAAGCAAGATAAGCAATCCCATGTTGAGTATGCAAAAATCAAAGAAGATCTGTTAGAGCAGTGGTTAAATTCTAAGAATGTGGATTCTGATTTTGGTAAATTTAAGCAGATGATTTTGCTGGAGGATTTCAAGAGGTGTATTTATAAAGATGTAAGCCTATATCTTGATGAGAAAAGAATAGATAATTTGTCTGATGCTGCAGTTTTAGCTGATGAGTATGTTCTCACTCACAAGAGATATTCTAGAGAAAAAGGGAAAGCTGAGAGTAAGTACGTTGCCTCTACTCAGAGTACAGGTAACAGGAAGGAGAATAAGGATGATGTTTCTCAGGAAGTAAATACCAGCTTCACCTCTAGATTTCAGAAAAGTAAATGTACTTATTGTAGTAAGCTTGGTCATACTACGGAGAGATGTTTCAGGAGACAGCGTGATGTGAACAAAAAGGAGTCTTTAAATATTCAGTCAATTGGTCTAGAGTCCACTCTTGAGAGTTCCCAGAATTCTTTAACTGAGTTAACTGAACCTGCTTTGAGGGGTAACTTAAATTCTCATGATGGAGCTCCTCTTTTGAGCAGTAACGTGGGTGACACTCTCAAGAGTTCATGTGCTAATTTCCTGTCTGATGGTTTTGTCAGTCCTCTGGACAGTAATGACAGGAAATCAGTTAAAATATATCGTGATACAGGTGCTTGCCAATCCCTTATGCTGACCAGTGTTCTAGGCTCTAATGTTAATTCCTCTGATGAAACTGTAATCTTACAAGGTGTAGGGAATAATTACTTCTCTGTCCCTCTGTGCAGAGTGAATTTAGAGTCTGGTTTTGTTAATGGTTCCGTTATGGTTGGGTTGGTTGAGACACTCCCAATGTCAGGTGTAACTTTCTTACTTGGAAATGATATTGGTGGAAGTCAAGTGTGTCCAGCTCCTCAGTTGTCTAGTGAGCCAGTGGCTGTGTCCCAGGATTGTGATGTCCCTGATGTGTTCCCTGCATGTGCTGTCACTAGGGCTAAGTCTAAAGTTACTGGTGATTTAGAGGATAATGATGATGATGATGTTATCCTAGCTGACACTTTTCTTGCTAATTTGGACCACTCACCAGATGAGGCAGTACCCCGTAGTGTTGATAATTTGTCTCGTCAAGAGTTGGTTGAGTTGCAGGTTGCTGACCCTGAGTTGAAAGGTCTAGCTAACTCTGCTTACAGTGAAGAAGAGTCAGCCGGTGCTTCTACTTGTTATTATGTAAAGTCAGGAGTACTTATGAGGAAGTGGAGACCCCCAACAGCATCAGCCGACTGTGAATGGGAGGTTGTACATCAAGTCGTCATCCCTCGTGTTTGTAGGCAGGATATCATTCGAGTGGCTCATGATTCCAGTTTGGCAGGACACCTTGGAGTGAGGAAGACTGTGGCACGCATTTTGAAACACTTCTACTGGCCAGGTATCTTCAGGGATGTTTCCTGGTATTGTAAGTCTTGTCACACCTGTCAAGTTGTGGGGAAGTGTAATCAGACCGAAAAGGTTGCACCTCTAGTTCCCATTCCTCCTTTTGAGGCGCCTTTCACCCGTGTGTTGGTGGATATTGTGGGCCCTCTTCCTAAGACTTCTTCAGGATTTTCTTATGTGTTGACCATGATTGACATGGCTACTCGTTATCCTGAAGCCATTCCACTTAGAAACATCTCAGCAAAGAACGTGGTTAAGGAAATGCTGGGGTTCTTCACAAAGTTTGGTCTGCCTAAGGAGGTACAGTCAGACCGGGGAAGTAATTTCATGTCAAACGTTTTCAAGCAGTCTCTGAAAGAGTTGGGCATCACCCAGATCACGTCTTCAGCTTACCATCCCCAGACCCAAGGAGCGTTGGAGAGATATCATCAAACACTCAAATCGATGCTCAAGAAATACTGTTTGGAACATCAGAAAGACTGGGATAAAGGTCTTCCATTCGTTGTGTTTGCTGCAAGAGAATCTCCAAATGAATCACTGGGCTTCTCACCTTTTGAACTACTGTTTGGCCATGAAGTAAGAGGACCCCTTAAGTTACTCAAGGAATGCTGGCTGTCGGAGGAAGATGACGTCAACCTGTTGGAGTATGTGATGAATTTCAAAGAACAGCTGTCCACTGCTTTACAGCTGGCGAGAGAGAATTTAGGAGCTGCTCAGGAGAAGATGAAGACTTGGTATGATAAGAAGTCCAGGTTACGCCACTTTCAGCCAGGAGATCAGGTTTTGATTCTGCTACCAGTTCATGGGCAACCTCTTCAAGCCAAGTTTAGTGGCCCTTATTTCGTGGAGAAGAAACTCAGTGATGTCAACTATGTCATCGCCACGCCAGATCGTAGAAAGAGCAAGCAACTATGTCACGTCAACATGCTAAAGTTATATCACAGGCGGGACGAAAATAATCCAGTCTGCACTGTAGCTGTTCCACCCGAGTCTGCAAGTGAAGCTCTCCCATGCAGTATGAGCCTGAGCGATAGTTTGGGGAAGAATCCTGATATCATGAATGATCTCCAGACTAAGCTTTCTCATCTACCTCCCAAGGAAAGGCAGGAGTTTTCGGCATTACTGCAGGAGTACCCGCAAGTGTTCCGTGCCACTCCAGGAAGAACCACTGTGTTGATGCATGATGTCGATGTTGGAGACGCAAAGCCAATTAAACTGCCTCCTTACCGTGTGAACCCAGTGAAAGTTCCTCTCATCGAGAAGGAGCTTGGCTACCTGTTGGACCACAAGATGATTGAGCCCTGTCAGTGCGAGTGGAGTTCTCCTGTCACTCTAGTCCCTAAGCCAGGTGGGTCACAGCGGCTTTGCATTGACTACAGACGTGTTAATCAGATAACCAAAACAGACACTTACCCTCTCCCTCGTGTGGAAGATTGCACAGACAAGACCGGAAAGGCTAGGTACATAAGTAAATTTGATTTGTTAAAGGGATACTGGCAAGTACCTATGACTGAACGTGCTAGGGAGATCTCATGTTTTGTAACACTAGGAAAGGCTTTTGCATGGTCTGTAATGCCATGTACAGATTGTTTTAGAGTAATAAGAAATTTCCTTTGTAAATTTCTTTTTTCTTTGTGGGGAGGTGTTACATAGCCTATGATTTCATCATCCTTTGTGTAATTTTAACGCACAGTATGCTGCATGTTTGATCACGAGCGTGTTCTGCCTCAGTCCCCCCCTTCTACCGTTATAGTAGAGTAAGTCGTCCTTTCTGTTATTCAGTGCGGGATTGTCGACCGTTTGTCCCCATCGCTTCATTTGCGCGTCCTTATTACAAGTTGTATCAGGCTCTGCTGGCCCCTATATAATGAGCTCAGTCTCTGCATCATTGCCACTTAGATCTGCTCCTCATTTTGTTCACATCTCTGTCCTCCCCTGTACAGATATTATTATTGTGAGTGCTCAAGAAATCTCCAAACATCTAGCAGCTGTGTGTAATTTGAGTATAACTGTTGTTGTATTTTTTCCTTGTACTGTATAGAATAAGGTGTTGATTTGTAGGCCTAGTGAGTTCTTTTTGTAATTTTTTTAAAGTTTTACTATCAGCCATTTTTGATAATAGTTTGTATCTGTAATTATTTATCTGGCATTTACTGAGTATTATCTGGTATCTCATTTTATCAGGGCTGACTTAGATAAATTTGCTCTTGCTAATTTCGTGTTAATAGAGGCTATTGCAGTTAACCATATATTTAACCTGTTTTTGCCATTACATTATCCTTATGAGTTCTGAATGTTTTGTTGTTAGTTTAAGCATTAAACTTTAACTTGTAATTTTACCTAACTCTTGTTTTGAACCTGGAACTTTACGGGACAGTAGTGACTCTTCGTATTCTCACTTAAAGTGTACATTATCTTTCTCTGTTCCGTAACAATGTACATTTATTTATTGTATATATATATATAAATGTACATATATAAATATATATATGTACATTTATTTATTGTATATATATATATATATATATATATATATATATATATATATATATATATATATATATATATATATATATATATATATATATATATATATATATAAGTGCAGAGACTTCTCTTCACCGTGAAGATATGTATGCAAACTAACCACAGGAGAAATGAAAGGAGCGACAGTGAGTACTTTCATATATTACATCTTCAGACAGAGTGAGACAGAAACGTAAAGGGTAGAGGTCTTTTATCCACACCCGCAACAGGTAGTGGCACACAGAACAATGGATGACCTGAATTTTTACCTGCGGCTTAACTTATGGTCACCTGCAACAGGGAGTGGAATACAACAAAGGATGACCTGAATCTAAAAATGCACGTGAGAAAGGAGGAGGGATTAGGAGGGGAGGAAAGGGGAGTTTGAGGGAGGGGGAAGGGGGAGGGGAGGAGGGGAAGGGGGAAGGGGAGAGGGGGGAGGGAGAAGGGGATAAATACTGCTTAAGACCTAGAGGATTAATGCTTGGTGTGTCCCACACAGGTGTGACTACACCACCAGGAGATGACAGGGAACAATCACGTGTTAGTCTGGGGGATACTGCTTTAAAATTAATTCAGTTAACAATTTATCACACTTAAAATGACCATAGCTCATGTTTACATTCTTTTCATGTGTGCCAGAAATTAGACAAGATTCTATTACATTTCTTTCATCTAAGCTTTTTGATCTTGCTAGAATCTTGGAGCCTGTCCAGTCAATATGGTGATCACTGGATGCTTTGTGCTGAAATAAACCACTACTCTGTTGGGCTGTCCTTACACTGTATTTATGTTGTGAGATTCTAGTTTCCAAATCTTTTCCAGATTGTCCTATGTAAAATTTGTTACAGCTTTTACACGGGATTTTGTAAACAACGCCTGAATTACTGAAAGGGCCGTTTTTGATGATTTTTTTTTTTTTACATAGGACAATCTGGAAAACATTTGGAAACTAGAATCTCACAACATAAATACAGTGTAAGGACAGCCCAACAGAGTAGTGGTTTATTTCAGCACAAAGCATCCAGTGATCACCATATTGACTGGACAGGCTCCAAGATTCTAGCAAGATCAAAAAGCTTAGATGAAAGAAATGTAATAGAATCTTGTCTAATTTCTGGCACATATGAAAAGAATGTAAACATGAGCTATGGTCATTTTAAGTGTGGTAAATTGTTAACTGAATTAATTTTAAAGCAGTATCCCCCAGACTAACACGTGATTGTTCCCTGTCATCTCCTGGTGGTGTAGTCACACCTGTGTGGGACACACCAAGCATTAATCCTCTAGGTCTTAAGCAGTATTTATCCCCTTCTCCCTCCCCCCTCTCCCCTTCCCCTCCTCTCCTCCACCTTCCCCCTCCCTCCCACTCCCCTTTCCTCCCCTCCTAATCCCTCCTCCTTTCTCACGTGCATTTTTAGATTCAGGTCATCCTTTGTTGTGTTCCACTCCCTGCTGCAGGTGACCATAAGTTAAGCCGCAGGTAAAAATTCAGGTCATCCATTGTTCTGTGTGCCACTACCTGCTGCGGGTGTGCATAAAAGACCTCTACCCTTTACGTTTCTGTCTCACTGTCTGAAGATGTAATATACGAAAGTACTCACTGTCGCTCCTTTCATTTCTCCTGTGGTTAGTTTGCATACATATATATATATATATATATATATATATGGAGCCTCTGTGGTACAGTGATAAAGTGTGCGTTTCGTACATGGGTGGACCAGGGTTCGCGCCCCGCCAGGGTAATATATATATATATATATATATATATATATATATATATATATATGGAGCCTCTGTGGTACAGTGATAAAGTGTGCGTTTCGTACATGGGTGGACCAGGGTTCGCGCCCCGCCAGGGTAATAAACTTTGGGAGTGTTCACCCGGCCACATACTGCATTGGCGGACACAAGGGGTGCTGTGGTTGAACCAGCGTTGCTTACTGTAAAGTATGCTTGCACCCAGTCGGCTTCCGCGGGCCGATTACACTTGGTTCACAGACTACACACACATCCAAAGCCACTCCAACGCTACAATTACACTTGTAAGCACTTCTCACCCTACATACAATCTCTGCCAGACAGCCTAAGCCACTTGGTAGAGATACATTGGCTGTATCATCCCCACTTCGGTCGCGATAGGCCGGTCCTGCAGTGGATACTCAAACGGCTGATGATTATATATATATCAATCAATCAATCAATCATTTCCTGTGGCACCCTCGGGGATGCATAGGGCCTCGATGAACTCGCACCACCACATCCTATCTTGTGCTAACTCCTCAAGATCTCCCCAACACTCATCCCCAGCTTCCCGTCTCATTGTCCTCAC
Source organism: Coenobita brevimanus (assembly GCF_032717465.1). Lineage (NCBI taxonomy): Eukaryota > Metazoa > Arthropoda > Malacostraca > Decapoda > Coenobitidae > Coenobita > Coenobita brevimanus. The sequence goes on from NC_137066.1 coordinate 5,679,934, forward strand.
CCACGTCTCTTTTGGCCTTCCTCTACCTCTCCTACCAAGTGCCACCCACCCTGGTGTACCTCGTACTATTCCCTGTCTCCTATACACATGTCCTAGCCACTTCCATCGTGAGAATCTAACATATTCATCGATCGGCTGCACTCCCGTTATTTCTCTAATTCTACTATTTGGTATCCTTTCCCACCACTTAACTCCTAATATTCTTCTAAGTGCTTTATTTTCAAACACCAAGAATTTATTTTCCATAGTCACTGTGCTGTACCAAGACTCGTGTCCATAAATTAAGATACTCCTAACCATTACCTTATAAAGTTTGATTTTTGTATGCACAGAGAAATTGTTATTATTCCAAATATTTTTAAGCATTCCCATTGCTTGATTAGCCTTCTTTAACCTTTCCTCGAATTCAAAGTTCAAAGAACCATCCTTGGCTAAATAAGTACCTAAATATTTAAACCTATCAACTTGCTTTACAACCATACCTCCAATTACACATTCCTGCGCATTTTCCATATTTATATTGATTATTTCAGTTTTTCCACAATTAATAACCAAACCCACCTTGCGACCTTCACTCACCAAACAGTTCAACACTCTCTGCATCTCTTCTGGCCCATCACAAATCAAAACTATATCATCGGCATAATCTAAATCCAAAAGTTTCCTGTTCTCTCCCCAAAGTATACCTGCACCGGTTTCTGTTCCAACGCGTTTCATAATGTAATCAATGACCAATATAAATAGTAAAGGCGATAGAACACCACCTTGAATTACTCCGGACTTGACTTCAAACGAATCACTCAGACAACCATCAACCATCACTTTACAAAATGTGTCCTCATGCATGTTCATAATGACCCTCACAAACTCCTCTGGTATTCCATAATGTCTCATGATCTTCCCCATAGTCTCTCTCGAAACACTATCAAAAGCCTTTTCAAAATCAACAAAACAAAGACTTAACGGTACTCTCATTTCATTAACTTGTTGCATCAAATGCCTAACTATAAAGATCTGATCATTGCAACCACGTCCCTCTCTAAAACCAGCCTGTTCATCCCTCAGAATACCCTCAGCCACCGGCTCCAACCTATTTAACAACACTCTACTGTAAACTTTCAAAGCTATCGGTGACAAAGAGATTCCCCTCCAATTACCACATTCACTCAGGTCTCCCTTCTACGGAACTTTAACAATTACACCATTCTTCCAAACTGATGGTAGTAACCCCGTCACCCATATCTTATTGAATAGCTTGGTCAAGATCATTATTAATCTATCCCCCTCCACTTTAAACATTTCCGGAAATAAACCATCCTCCCCTGGTGCCTTATTACTCTCTCTCTCTCTCTCTCTCTCTCTCTCTCTCTCTCTCTCTCTCTCTCTCTCTATATATATATATATATATATATATATATATATATATATATATATATAATCTCACTGCCCTGTTCCCAGCTCACACCCCCCTCTCTCATATTGTATACCTCTCCACTCCATCCCTCCATCTCGTCCTTGGCCTTCCCCTTCCTCTACCTCACTCACTTACACTCCCCTCGTCATCAGTTTATATCCCCATCTCCCATTGTTTTCCCATCATCATCCCTTCTTAATATTTTGTCCCTACCATCCCAATATTCATTCCTCTGTCAATATCCTCTGTCGATTCCTCTGCCTATATTTCTTTCTCCATATTCTTTCTTCTATTTTCACCTCCCTTAACTCAATATCCTGACTTTTCATCTTTTATCTACATCGTCCCTCCATCATCTTTCTCTCCTTCACTATCCTCTCCATCTTGTATCCCCCTTCCTTAATGTTTTTCAGCTTTCATTCCCTTCCTTTGTGTTGTCTTTGAGTCTGTGTACCTCTCCATTCCTCCCATTATCCATTGTTAACACATCCTCTCCTCCATATCATACCTCACATCTTCTCTAGCCTTTCGTACCATCGTTCTCTCTCCTACCAGTACCTCCCTACCTATCTTCATCCCCTAGCCAATACCCTCACCTTTTGTCCTCTACCAGTCAGTTATCTCCCGTCATCATGGTGCTGTGTAGACGTCAATGTGGCCGCTACTAAGCCCCAGTATTTTCAGTCTTCTCACGAAATTAGACTGGTTTTCAGTCCCCAAAGTCCTTCCACCTCCTCTTTATTTTCTTTATTTTTCCTGAGTTCGTAATTCACTTTTCTCTCATCTTATACAAGTGTTGCTTATCCATTCCTCCAATAATTTTTCTTTTACTTTGTAGATTTCCTTGTTCCCTACATCTAGTCTATATTCCTGCCTCCAGTCACCCACATTTCTGTCTCCATACAGTTACCTTTATCTTTGCCTCATCCCAGTCATAACTCTTCTTTCATTCCCCCAGTTACCTCCCTTCCTTCCTCCAGTCATCCGTCAGCTTTCCCCCAGTAAGCTTTGTATATTCTTAACTTCAATTGCCTGCCTTTCCTCCTCCCTCCTATAATATTCTTCTCTTTCTAATCATGTTTTCTTTCTCACTTAACAACACACCTCAGCTTTCACTACATTCATACGTAATTTAGTAGAGGTGTCTCACTTTCATATTTTTTCACGGAATAATAGAACGAATAGGCATGTATGTATGAGTGAAATAAATATATATATTATATATATATATATATATATATATATATATATATATATATATATATATATATAAAGAGAGAGAGACACTGAAATTAATAATAATCATAATCATAAAGTAAGTATTTTCCAGATTGGATATATGATTATATGTTGCTGTGGGGAAGAAACAACAGATTAAAAGTTTTCAGTCGTTTTTGGATTACCATATAATATATAACAAAATGGGGCTTTCTGCACGGAAGTATGACATTGCTATTTTGTTTTATAGATGTTGATCCATTTTAAAAATCTGATTGGGTGAAGTTCAAGTGTTCAAATATGACCATGTGACATATATATGAAAATAATAAGTAGATTTGACAGAAGAATGTGTCATTAACGAATATGATTTTGAAAATATTAACACAAGACTGACAAAAGACTGACATGTTAACACGAAAACTATGCTATGTTTGATCCTGGCGTGAAGTGTTTCGGTATAGTGATTTTTATGTATTTGACACTTTTGAGAGATTACTATGTGGATATGGTGGTTTTGCATTTGTTATGTACTCCAGACTAGTAGCATATATATATATATATATATATATATATATATATATATATATATATATATATATATATATATATATATATATATATATATATATATCATCATCATCAGCCATTATAAGTCCACTGCTGAACAAAGGCCTCCCCCAACCTTCTCCACGAGTTCCTTGGCTGAGCCAATCTTTGCCACGTTTTCCCTGCAAATTTCTCTATCTCATCTCTCCACCTCCTGTCTGGCCTTTTTCTGGTACGCTTACCATCTCATGGTGTTCAGTCAGTCATTCTCTTGCTCCATCGATTATCCCATGTTCTTGCTACATGACCTGCCCACCTCCATTTCTGTTCTTTTATAACTTCTATAATATCTTTGACTTTAGTCTGCTTTCTCACCCAAGTTGATCTTTTCCTGTCTCTTAAAGATATTCCCAACATTGACCTTTCCATTGCTCTCTGAGAACGAATTAATTCATTTTCCATCGATTTTGTCAGTTTCCAAGTCTCACAACCATACGTCATAGCTTGAATTATACATTCGTTATATAATTTTCGTTTCATACAAACTGGCAATCTACTTTTCATAATGTCTCTATGTTTACCGAAAGCTTTCCATGCAATTGTAATGCGTCTTTTTATTTCGCTATCATTATCTTTCGTTAATTTTAGTATTTGTCCCAAGTAGTTGTACTCCTCAACTTCTTCAAGAATTTCTCCACTTATTCTTATGACGCTCTTTGGTGTTTGAGGATTAAACATTACTTTAGTTTAACTCCGTTTCATCTTTAGCCCTACTTTGAGACTTTCTCTGTTCAGGTCATTTAACATTTCTTGCAACGCCTCTATTTTTTCTGAGATTAGGACACTGTCATCTGCAAATCTTAAATGGTTTAGCTTTTCTCCATCTATATTTACTCCTTTGTTTTCCCAGTCTAGCTTTCTGAAAATACTTTCTAGGCATGCTGTAAATAACTTTGGTGAAATTGTATCTCCCTGACGCACGCCCTTCTCAATCTAATTTTCTCTGAGTCCTTATGTAACTTAAGTGTAGCAGTTCCCTCTTTATATATGTTTTCGAGCAGTTTTACAATGTTCTCATTCAGTCCTTGTTCTCGCAATGAATTTATAATTGCTATGTGCTCCACTGAGTCGAAAGCCTTTTCGTAATCAACAAAACCTAAGCACAGTGGTTTATTATATTCTGTAGATGATCAGTGGTCGAATACCCGCATCGGAATCCTGCCTGCTAACGAGGTTGGTTTTCCTCCAAATTTGTAGCTATTCTGTTTCTAAGGACTTTAGTGAAAAGTTTGTAAATGACTGATAGCAAGCTAATGGGTCGAGAGTTACTAAGGTCTTTTGAGTCGCCTTTTTTATAACGTAGAATAACAATTTCATTACACCATGTTTTGGGAATTTTCTTCTGTTTTATACATTGGGTAAATAAGTGAGCAAGCCTATTTTGTACTTCTGCTCCTGCATCCAACAGTAAATCTGCTACTATTCGATTTTCTCCCGGAGCCTTCCCTCTTTTCATATTTTTAAGAGAAATATTTACTTCGTCTGGCGTTATCTCAAGTATTTCACTTGTGTCAACAGAAAAGTTAGCTATTGGTACTACTGTCTTTGATGCATACAGTTCTTTGTAAAATTCTTCAACTCGCTTCAGCACCATATCTCTGCATTTAAAGGCTTCTCCGTTTTTGTCTTTCAGTGATGTAATGTGTTGCTTTCCAAGTGCCATTTTATTTCGGACCTGTTTCAGACTTTTTCCTTTTTTGATGGTTTCTTTGATTTGATCCATGTTTCTCTTTCTTTTTTCTTCTCTTTGTCTTTTGTTGATAAGCTTATTTAATTCCGCTCGTTCTATTTCATATTTCTTTGTTTTTTACTTTCATTACCTTTCTTTTTTTCATAAGCTCAAGTGTCTTCTTTGAATACTTCCTGGCTTTGGTTGTATTAGGTTTTTCTACTACCTCCGCTGATATATATATATATATATATATATATACCAAGTAAGACATCTGCAGGCGATCTTGGACATCGCAACTTGCTTTCTTTAGAGAAACTTTGTAATAATGTTTTGGATTGTGCCAAGGAAGGTCTCATGTGTAATGGTTTAGATAAGAACAGAATCATTGACAAGATCAAAGATTTGGGTAACAATTATTACAGAATAGGGAGGAGGAAAGTCAATGATGTTCATTCTTCAGTATTTAAGAGAGAGGATATTGATTTACTGAAACACTTAGGGTAAGATGACTCTATCATAATTGTGAAACCAGATAAGGGGAGGGAAGTGGTTATAATGGATAAAGTAGATTATCAAAGAAAATGTCTTGCATCCTTGAGGATCACACAAAATTTAGACCACTGAAAGGAGATATTTTTAGTAACATTATTAGAATAGAAGATAAATTAAACAGAATGTTAAGGAATGTTAAGGGCAGAATTGGAATAGATAATTTTAAATCACTGTATGCATCAGGTTCAGTACCAGGAATAATGTATGGTAATCCTAAGATTCATAAACCAGATGTTCCACTTAGACCTATTGTTTCCTCTATAAAAACCGCTGGATATAATTTAGCTAAATTCTTGCTTCCTGTTGTGTCTCCCCTAACTACTAATGAGTATACAATTCCTAATTCAAAAGCATTTGTGGATGAAATTTTATCTTTAACACTTCCCAATCATTATGTTATGACTAGCTATGATATAGTCTCTATTTACTAATGTTCCTTTGGCTGAAACCATAGACATAATTCTTGATAATTATAAACCAAGTAATTTTTATGGTTTAGATGCAACCCAGGTTAGACAGTTATTAGAATTTGCTACATCTGAATCATGTTTTCTGTTTAACAATGTTCTTTATAATCAAGTAGATGGTATCAGTATGGGCTCGTGTCTTGGACCTGTTTTTGCCAATGCTTTTTTGTGCAATAGGGAGATTTCATGGTTAAATAATTGTCCCAATGAATTTAAACCAATTTATTATAGAAAATATGTAGATGACATTTCTAATTTTCAATAATGAAGAGGCTCATCAAAAGTTTTTTGATTATATTAACAAACATAAAAATATAAGGTTCACATGTGAATTAGAAAACAGTGGGAGTATATCATTTTTAGATATAAATATTGCTATAAATAATGAAGGACTAGTAACAGGGGTACATAGAAAACCAACTTTTACAGGTCAAGGCTTAAATTGGTACAGTTTTTGTCCGATGATATACAAAATTAATTCAATTAGAACTTTACTGAATCGAGCACACAATGTTTGTTCGAATTACATAACTTTGCATGAAGAATTTCTTAAACTTAGGGATTATTTTCTGAATAATAATTATCAGATACACATATATGATAAGTATTTGAAGTATTTCCTCTATACTAAACTAAAAAGTAAATCTGTATGTTTTGAGGTGAAAAAATTAGTTAAATATGTTAAAATGCCTTTCTGTGGAAAAATCAGTTATCAGTTTCGCAATCCGGTACTTAAAGAATTAAAAAACAGTTTTGCTTCTGTAAATTTTAGGATTATACTTACTAATGACTTTAAGATAAAGAATTTTTTCAATCACAAAGATAAAGTGCCTACTCCTCTATGTTCAGATGTTGTTTACAAATTTACATGTCCTAGTTGTAAGGCTGGGTATATTGGATGTACAAGTCGTTCATTAAAAATAAGAACATCTGAACATATGGGAAAGAGGTACAGGACTGGGCAATATTTATATCAGATGGCTTTTTCAGCTATTAGAAAGCATTCATTAACCCATGACCACCCTTTCTCTTACAATGATTTTCAGATAGTAGCTAAATTCAGTAATAAGGCTGATGCTTTACTAGGAGAAAAATTACTAATAGAAAAGTATAGACCGGAAATCAATGTAGCAAATAGTACTTAATGGTCTGTTCGAATCTGTAGGTGGGTTTGGTTCGTTTGCTTCAGTTTGGGAGGGGTTTGAGTTTAGTGTTCGAACAGACGAATGATGTTTCAGTTGGGGGTTTGAGTAGTTTTCTTTCGGTCTTCTCTGAGTGATTCTTGGCAATTGGCATTTCTGTTTCACTTTTTTGCATGGTCGCGGAGAGTGTGGACGTGTTTTCTAGCTCTCCTTTAGCATAGGGCTGCCTCACCGGCATTAGCTTTTGTTTTTTTCAGCCACTAGGGTGTTTTTTTAAATAAAGTTAGGCTAGATAGTACTCATTTTCCTCCCCTCCCTGTTAGAGACACAATAGGTGTTTGTGTCTTTTTCTGAGTTTACCTTTGCTTATCGCCCACGGAGGGTCCCCCCCACTGATCGCTCTGGGGCGTGAATTGACACGTCGGGCCTCCCTGGAGTGGTTTGAGAGGGCAACCTAAGACATAGGTGTTTGGTCCCAGGTTGATTGTCCCTTGGTCGTTTTCTCTACTCCCTCCCACTTCCCCCGTTAGGGGGGAGTGGTACTATGTCGGACGCCCCTACTGCCTAGTGTGTGTGTGTGTGTGTGTGTGTGTGTGTATGTATGTATATATATATATGTTTGTGTATATATGTATATATGTTTAAATGTATATACATATATATATAAATGGCCTTAATAACCAGGGGCTTCGGCCCCAATGGTTGATAGGCCGGAAAAAAAAAATACTGCCTCCCCCCCCCCTTCAGGGGGGGAGGCGGTCCTGACCGACCCCCGACTGAACCACAGACTGACAGCCTTCAGACAGAACGGCCCCATACTCTAACCACCCTTGACATTCCTGTACATAATGCCCAACTTGTGACTCTTGTTACGGACTAGGGTTCAAACCCGTAACATTAAATAATAATGAACAACTCCCATCAAAAGGCAACAAAACTAGAATTACTACATTACAACAAGAACGGAAGTTACAAAAATAATATACTGGAGGGTTAAAATTATCCTTCAGCGAAACCCTAAAACTATACAACAGCCAGGAAGATCATCACGTCATTGGTTTAATTCAGTTTTCTTTTGGTACCAGCAGTCAAATTAATAGCTTAGGCTTTCATAAATTCAAAGAAAATATAAAATCATAGATATTATTTACATATAAATTACATTTTATACATTTACACCCTTACTCATACAAGATAACAGATTATACTTATCAAACAGAGAGAGTTACACAAGGCACCACAAATACAAGGTAGGCAGACCCATGATGACAGGCAGGTCAGGTTAGGTCAGAGCTCGGAGGTGAACTGATCTCAAGTGTATAACTTGCCGTCATCACCTTGGTCATTGAGCATATCATACAGTGCCAAATCTACAACTACATGAATAACAAATAAGTTAACAAAGAAATAGTTTACAGTACTTCATTATCATGTTTGAATGAAGACCAACAATAAGAAAATAATAATCCCACTCTATCTATTCCTACGTCTGACAGCACTACTGGATGAACAGGCATACGAGAGCACAGGAGGGGGGGGGGGGATTCGAAACTACTGGCGCCAAGACAGCTGGCTTTTACTGCCTGGAGAAAAGGTGTCTGGAATTCCACACTCCTGGGCAGAAACACTGTTCATCCAGTAGTTCATCAAAATAAATGTAATACATAACACTCTCCATGCTCCCGGTTCCACTTCCTTGAGCAGTATCAATCCTTTCATCATCAAGAAAGTGATTGATTACTGTGCTGGGGAGGTGGAACAAGTAAAAAAAACTTGCTAATGGAGACCTTTTTATCAAAACTGTAAACACATCCCAGGTTAAAGACTTAATGAAACTGCTTAAGTTCCACGAATATGATGTCGAGCCGAGGATCCCGTATTCCATGAATTCCAGCAAAGGTGTTATCACCTGCAGGGATCTCATGGTTATGGAAGAGGACGAGATCATAAGGGAACATGCTCAGCAGGACATAATCGGTGCCCGGTTTATTACTAGATATTCCGAAGGCGTGAGGACGAAGACTGCTACTATTGTCATGACTTTTGGCAAAGTTTCACTCCCGGACCATGTCAAAATTGGCTACGAAATTGTTAACGTAAGGCCTTATATCCCCAGTCCACTTCGTTGCTTAAGGTGTCAATTATATGGGCACGGTGACAAGACTTGTCAGGCTTCCCAGTCAGTGCGTGGCAAATGTCCAACACAGGGACATGATGCTGAACACTGCACATCGGAGATGGTACGTTGTTTTCACTGCAAGGGCGCACACTCCATTTCCTCTAGGGATTGTCCCAAGCGGAAGGAGGAGAAGGAGGTCTGCGTAGTGAAAGCAACTGAGGGCATTTCCTACTACGAAGCTAGGAAAAAGGTGAAGGAGTTGCATGCAAACTCCCACGCCGAATAGGTCCTATGCTTCGGCTGTAATGTCCCATCCCATGATGTGCTCTGTTGAAATAGACTGACCCTGAACCTGTTCCTCTTGCCTCACACTCTACCTCTCTATCTCAGCCTTTTGTCCAATCCAACTCTCAAACTGACATCCCCACTGCAACTTCCTACTCTCAGGCTGCTGCTGCCTCTCAGTAAAGCCTAAACAGAAGTCTGACAAGTCTAGTATGTGTAATATGACCACCCTTAAGAAACAGCCACGTCCTCATGTCCTTCCTATTCCTGGTCCAGCAAAGAAGAAAAAGTTTAGTTCTTCCTCGGGGAGCTCTGGGAGCCTAGTTATTGATGATCAATGTATGGAGGTTTCCATTAGTAAGCACTGGGATAGGTCCCCTGGTAGCCACTCGCCTGCGGCGGGCGGTATAAAAAAGCTAAGCACACTGGCCCCTCTCATAAATCTTAAACCGCCACATTCACTGTGTTACAATGGAATTGTAGGACTCTTGGGAGTAAATTCCACAATATAGCAATTTTGCTATCTATACACAGGCCAGACGTTGTTTGTTTAAAGGAGACGCACTTGGTGGATCACCCAGATCCTCCACTGTTCAAACACTACCATTCGTATAGAAGATATGATGGTCACGGAGTCTCCATATACACCCACAAATCACACCCACAAACGGAAGTGATTCTAGGTTCTACTCTGGATGCTGTTGCGTGCAGAGTAAAATTTAATAACACGTATCTGTCTATTTGCTCTATCTACTGTCCTCCCCGTGGTCCCATTAGTGGTGTCACTTCACTAACCCATCAGCTTCCGGATCATAAATTAATTTTAGGCAATTTTAACGCTGTCAATGGGGAAGCTTGGGAAGTGATGGTAGGGGGAAGCAAGTAGCTGACCCCATATTGCAGTCAAACCTCTGTCTTCTAAACAATGGTAGACCGACTTGTGTAGACGACCGCACTGGTAACATGTCGTGTATAGATCTGTCTTTGTCATCTCCTGATATACACACTAACATCTCTTGGGACCCATATGACGACTCGATGGGTAGCGATCATTTTCCAATCTGTATTTCTTATACACGTGACGATTTTTGGCCTCCTCCACCACCAAAATTTAACTTTAAGAAAGCAGATTGGGGGTACTACTCACGGTTCGCCAATCTAGATATATCGGGAGATAACATTGATGAGAAAGTTTCACACCTACAGACTTCCATTATACACTCAGCTGAGGCTGCTATTCCCAAGACATCTACAATTCCAAACAAGTGTAGAGTTTCGTGGTGGACACCAGATTGCCGACAAGCACTCACAAAGCGCAATAGGAGATACAGGATTTTTGAGAAATAGCCAACAAAATCAAACTTTATTGCCCACAAAGCAGCTAAGGCTGAGGCAAGGAGGACAATTAAAGTGGCAAAACGGAATAACTGGCGTAATTTTGTGTCCACGGTGAATCGCTCCACCCCACTAAGTCAGGTCTGGTCCACCATAAATGTACTAAACAACAAGTACACCCGGTCACCAATCACCACACTTGAGGTGGCCGGGAATGTCATTGACGATCCCGTGGACATTGCCAATACTATTGCCGACCATTTTGCCCAGGTAAGCAGCTCAGCCAACTACGATCCTCGCTTTCTCCACCATAAGCATACGGCTGAGCTGCAAAATTTTGACTTTGCCACGGAAGACGGAGATACCAGCTACAACTCCGAATTTACATTAATGAACTTCTCCTTGCCCTTAAATCCTGTAAAGGCTCCAGTCCCGGTCCATCCACCATTATGTACGGTATGATCCAGCATCTTACTCAGGCCAACCTGAGCAAGCTGTTAGCGATGTACAATGAGATTTGGGCGTCTCGCACGTTCCCAAACTCATGGCACTACGCGCACGTCATACCAAAACCTCGCCGGGATGGTCGCCTTGTGAGTCCCAGTTCGTTTCGACCTATTGTGCTGACTGACTGTCTATGTAAGGTCTTTGAACGTATGGTTAATAAAAGGTTACTTTTTGTTTTAGAGTCGAAGGGTGTGTTAAATGATCAACAGAGTGGATTCCGTAAATACAGGCCCATTTTGGATCATTTAGTGCTCCTGGAGCATTGCATAGCCGAGGCTTTTGCCAATCGCGAACTCATGATAGGGATTTTTCTGGATATTCATAGGGCTTATGTTATGACCTGGAGAAATGGAATACTACGTAAACTCTACGCTTATGGTTTAAGAGGTCATTTGCCCATTTTCCTTCAGAACTTCATTACTGACAGAACGTTTTCTGTCAGGTAACCCTGTAACGTAACTTCGGACATATTTGTCCAAGAGCACGGAGTACCACAAGGAAGTATGCTTAGCCCTACTTTGTTCAGCGTTGCCATTAATGACATTCTGTTATCCGCTTCTGTCCCCAGGACGATTAAATACTCACTCTATGCTGATGATTGTGCAATGTGGCACTCTTCCCGCAATGCACAATCCTCAGCAGAGCAGGTTCAACTGGCACTTGAATCTTTTCAGCGTTGGACCCTGGAGTGGGGATTTAAATTTTCCGTCTCTATGTGTGTCAGTGTTGTTTTTACTCGTAAACTTAACGTACCTTCTTTGAATTTGACTTAAGATAATCAGCCGATACCTTTTCAAAATTCAGTAAGATTCCTGGGTCTACATTTTGACAGTAGGCTCAGTTGGAGAACACATATTAATCATTTGCTTGCTTCTTATAGTAAAAAAGTATACGTCCTTAAGTTTCTTTCTGGTAAATCATGGGGAGCAGACAGAATGTCTTTATTGATGGTGTATAAGACCCTTATCCGTTCAAAGCTTGACTATGGCTCACAAGTGTATGGGTCGGCATCAGATGCTGTACTCTGTAGACTTGATGTGCTTCAGAACATGTGCTTGCATATATGTCTTGGAGCCCTTTGATGTACTCGTGTTGGAAGTGGAGGCTAATGTGCCTCCCCTCCGTCTACGACGTGACCACCTGTTATTTTCATACGGTATCACCACCCACCTGGTATCACCACCCACCTGGTATCACCACCCACTTGGCCTTCCGACCTGTCGGATCCTCCTACAGTGGGAATACCTGCTGTATGCGGCCCTCAAGCCGGTGGCTGTGAGACTTCACTTCCTCTGTGAGGCGTTAGGATACGACCTTTCTAATGGGGATCAGGTTTTAACATCAAAAATAGTGCCTTGGGAGTCTCTTGCTGCCACATTTGATACTGACTGGCTCCCCGTCGCAAAGTACAAGGCGCCGGAGGTGGAGGTACGACAGTTGTTCCGGAGATCCTCATTAGACACCTAGCGTCATTCCACTTGTACACCAATGGCTCTAAGATAGATGAATGTGTGGGTGCGAGTGCGTGGTCTACGGAGTGCCGCATCCATTTTCGCTTGCCCCCCAATACATCCGTATTCACTGCCGAATTATTTGCCATAGATCAAGCTATAGACTTTGCTTTGCGTTCAGATCACGACAGTTTTGTCATTTTTTCGGACTCTAAGTCCGCCCTTCAGGCAATTCATTCATGTAGGACTGATTCACATGAGGTCCTGGGCTGCATTATCAATAAGCTGCACACATGTGCTAAATCCTTCTCTCTGATCTGGGTGGCTGGTCATTGCGGTATTTACGGCAATGAGCAGGCTGACGTACTAGCTAAATCGGCTGTAGAACTCGAGGAGACTTGGGACGTTCCTCGTGAGCTACAGTCTAGTCTCTCTTATGGAAAGATATCAATTAATCTTCTGTGGCAAAGTCAGTGGACCGACCTGGCAATTCCATCTGTCAAAAGGACCATATGTGACTGGTCCAGTTCCTCCCGAGGAAACAGGCGGGAGGAGGTCGCTTTAGCCCGCCTCCGCATGAATTCCACCCTACTGACACATATGGTACCATATATTAACAGACAATTTCCACCGCGTTGTACCACCTGTGATGCGGTGTTATCTATTAGTCACATCCTTTTGTACTGCAGTAGGTATGCTGGGGAATGTACTTCTCTGGCTGCCTACTGTAGGACAAATGCGCTCCCTTCCACACTTGATTCTGTCTTGGGTGATGGGGACGTTCGTGTGACTAATAAATTGATGGCTTTCCTGAGAGAGACCAGACTGTTCAGAGAATTGTGATTTATTTTATGAACTTGATTGTGGTTTCCTTGTTTATTATATATATCTATTCTTTTTCCTTTTGTATATAGGGATATGGTTTTTGTACATATGTAAATATGTCAATACACTTTTATATATTTGTGAACCGCAGGAGGAGGTTACATTTATATAAATGTGTATTTTTTTTCTTTTGTTCAGGACCAGTAAATTTGTAATTGTTCCCTTTTTTATTATATAAATTTGATAAGTATTTGATTATTTTGTAGTAGTATAGTAATGAGTCTACTTGTGATGTATAGATGGAAGTATTTGTCCTGGTACTATCCATGTATACTGATGTATTCTTTATTACTTTTTGTGTTTCATAATCATGAATAATAACTTAATATTGGTATGAAATAGATGCAAATATTTCATATCATTATTTTGCCTTTCATGATTATCGATTCTTGCTGGCCTAATGCCCCTTCAGGGTGATGGCCAAAAAGAAAAAAAAAAATCTGTTTCAGCTTTTATACTGGGAGGAGGGTTGATTTTACTTGCTTTTTTACTTGTCTATTACTTGTTTTTTAGTTTTATGGTTCAATAAAGTTCTGTTATTGTCATCAAGTCTGAGCTGATTGTATAGAACAATATTATTGTAATACCTGAGGATGGCCTGAGGTGGGCCGAAAATCTGAATTATGTTGAGAGTGTTTACTGCATTAATTTTACTAATATATATATATATATATATATATATATATATATATATATATATATATATATATATATATATATATATATATATATATATATATATATATATATATATATATATATATATATATATATATATATATATATATATATATATATATATATATATATATATATATATATATAAAACCGTGGACTACAAAGACACTAGTTTAATTAATTCCTGCTGCCTACAGAATACTTCTGTCCAATCTGGAAGACTCCCGTTACTGAAATATTACTGAAGCCGATGTGTCTGAAGTTCGAAAACTCTCTATGTCTGGTGACCTCAAGGTCAAATTAATAAAAACGGCCACGGGTGACCCCAATAACCTAGTTGATTTCGGGAAACCTCCTGCTTCGTCTTAGTGACTACAGTCCTCTTATACATCACCTTTGCTTATACCTTTTTTTTTTTTTTTTCATTCCTGTTCCCCTGTCCGGCTCAATCAATTTAGTGCGATTATTCCGTATGACTTGCAGTTTTATGATGCCAACTTCCCTATTGTCATTAATCTATTCTCTTCTCTTCTATCATATTTTTTTTACCCCCAAACTGTCAGCACAGGGACCACAGTCCTGCCATGGATACTCCTTATTTGCTGTATATTTCCTTCTTATCCCTGTCTGGTATCAGGCTTCGCCCCTTCACCAAGATGACACCTTAATTATTTTATTCTTATTACTGACGGAAGATCACTCTGACAAGTAAGGTCTTGTTGACACCATTTATTCTATCAATCACATAGCGAATATTACTTTTGTTTATTGCTATCTCAGGCGATTTTATTCACATCAGGACAGAGCTTAACTCACAGTGTTACATATAGCTTTCATAAACATCGTTTCCATTCAGGGCATCTCAAAATGAAGCAGATCTACTAAATGCAGCATATTATATGGCAAAAAAAAAAAATCACCCTATTGAAACAGCTAACCTAATTATTTTCTTTTTACAGGACGCCTTGAAGGCATGGCTGGTAGAAGTATCGGATGAGAGGGGAGGGTACACCATCACACCAAATTCAGAGTCCATTAGGTGGCCAAAGATTTTTGTGACATCTTAATGATGCGAGGGACGGAGTGTGCTCTCTATCCCTTGATTCACTGAATGAATTATGTTGGCAAATTCCTCCTGTTTCCCGACGGCGTTCTATGCATTAAGATCTGACTGGAGTGATTAGATCTAAGGATAATTTTCCTCTTGAATGAGTGAAATGTTTCCTAAATTGAATAAAATCGTCTTGAAACAACAAAAGGAAACGCCAAGAGACTTGAAGAGACTGGGGTGTCATTTGCTGTGAACTACGCTGATCTGGCCTCGGGCCCTGCCAGATCCCCTGTTAATAAAAGATTGGCTGTTACCGCTGCCATTGTTGCTGTCGCCACACAAATATATTAAGTTTACTGGAGGCAGTTTGCTGAGAGGGGGTTAAGAGGAACGGAATATTTTGTTCCAAAGTACAAAACTGGGGTAATCCGTAGGTGGTGTGTGTGTGTGTGTGTGTGTGTGTGTGTGTGTGTGTGTGTGTGTGTTGGTGTTTTAAGAGCATATATGTGTTTTAGTGTGTGCGTGTGTATAACTGTACGTGCTTAGTGAAGTATACTTGTACGAAGGCAGAGCTAGCGTGCCAGATAAGCATTTACCTGCACACTCCACCTCTTGACGGCGGGTTTGCATGTAAGTGTGTGTGTGTGTGTGTGTGTGTGTGTGTGTGTGTGTGTGTGTGTGTGTGTGTGTGTGTGTGTGTGTGTTTGTGTGTGTGTTGCATTTTTTTTGGCCAACTTTTGAAGATTTTTCCATCCTATAGAAAATTTAGGATACCAAAAATGTTGAATGACATCACAGTTTTGCGTTATTGCTAATAATAAAGACTTTGAAGTTTATTCCACCTTGCCGCTGACGATTGTATTCAGTTCACAGAAATCATACAGCAACCAAAGCCCTAATGTTTTATTAGATATAACTATTCCCTGATGAATACAGTTCCCATCAGTCAGGGAGAAGGAAGTAAATACGTCTGAAGCCTGCAGTGGATGGACTGACCATTTCACCGCAAGGACGTAAACTTTTATTCTTCGCGAATCCTTCAGACGCTTCTTTTTAGATCATGAGAGAATTTTCGGTGTATAGAGGTCAGATATACCGTAGTCTTTACTAACCCCTTATATTACAAGAGAACTCTCATAAGACGAATGTATTGCTTTGGAGGTACCAAGAAATTATTGTTAAAACCGTCGTCGCACTGAAATGTGAAGCTCGGCAACTTCACCATATACCGTATATTTATTTTTTAAATGCAAGGATGCAACTCAGAATTGCTGTAGTTCTGTTCTCGCAACAATCATGCGATGTCATTCAACTTAGAACACACAAATAGTGAAGGAGTCAGCGGAAGCTCCTGTATAGATAACATCAGCGGCACGAAAATTTTCTCATGTTTAAAAAAAAAAAAAAAAAGTCGTTTGCAAAGGGCAACAATATATTTCAATACCTTTCCGTCAGTGTAATGAAGGGGTAATGTGTGAGGTAGCTTATGATGTACGAGGAGTTATATTGATAAAAAGATCGCGTATACCGCACACGGTTGGATTCCCTTAATAATTATTATCTCGATCAGACAGATGACGCCTTTTTCATGACATTCCAACTACAACCAGACGACTTTACTCATAATGAATTAGCTCAGGAAAAACTTTTCGGACGGGGGGCGGGGTTCTTTAGCCTCTATTGATCACCATTATTTCTATACGACTCTCCGATTAAAAAAAAAAAAAAAATGGTAGAATAAGAAAAAATATTGCTATATCATCATAGTAATAGGCTAGCCGTTTGGAGGTCTGAACACTACCGGTACTGTTGTTTATTTCTGACTTTCATATATATATATATATATATATATATATATATATATATATATATATATATATATATATATATGTGTGTGTGTGTGTGTGTGTGTGTGTGTGTGTGTTCTTTATAATAATATTCTTCTATATTGTGCGCACAACTTCTCGCTTTGATGAGATAGTAGTCAGTCTGATGTGGAATTTAGTAATCTGGATGAACACATATAATTATACGAGTATAAGACCTGACATATTCATTGCACAGTCACATGAAATATACTATATGTTTACGATAGATCAGTGTAGGTGCTGGCAAATGAATACCCCATGAACCATTTTGTCACGTGCGATATATATATATATATATATATATATATATATATATATATATATATCCACAATTAGAACAGGTCCATGTGGGAAAATTGGTCCATGGGGATAAGTCTTTGGGGGAAATGGGCCCACGCAGAAATACTGGGTCAGTGGTTTAGCAGGTCCATGGGGGAAATGGGTCCATGTGAAAGAAAATATTATGTAAGTGTAAGGATTGGGTGTATTTCCATAAGGAGGTATTTGGTCCATAATGAAAATGCGTTCGTGGAAAATTAGTCTCTATGGAAGGAAAATTGGTCATGAGTAAAATAATTCCATCCAGAACATCAGTCATTTATGGGAATATATTTCCATGCATGAAAAGTAGATCCACAGTGGAAAATAGTTCCCATAAGCAAATAGATCCATTGAAGGGAATAGGTATAGGGGGGAAAGTAAGTTCATGGATGAAGTAGGTGCCAAGGGAAATGTTAGGTCCCTTGAATAGGAAAGGTCCATGAGAGCAATACGTGCATGGGGCAAACCTGGTCTGTGGGGAAAATAGGTCAAGGGAGGAAAATGCATCCATTAAGTAAAAATAGGTCAGAGGGGGAAATTGTTCATGACGGAAAATGTGTCCAAAGGAAAAATGGGTTTATCGAGGATGGATTAATTAGATGATAAACAGTTCCGCTGGGGAAATTAAGCAGGTATGGAGATGGCCCCTAGGTGGTGCAGTGATGATGGGCTTATGTGCTAGTGGTCATTAGATGGAGGGAAGTCACTCCTATGGATAAGAAATCTTTATGCTGAAGAAATCACTTGGTGTCAATTTTAACACAGTTAAGATTTCCGTCATCAACGAGTTGATATGAGCGTGGAATCACTCAAAGATACAAACCTGAAATTGAGGCAAAACAGGTTAAAGACTCTTAAAATGGTAGTACTGCCTGAGAAGTTTGTCCAGAATACTGATCATGTGAACTTGCTGTCATTTGTAATTATAATAATGACAACATAATAATGTAAAAGATATACTGATCTGTTGAAGATGTCTTAACGCTAAACAATATTCTTCTGGTTAATGCCAACAGAGTTATCATTCAAAGTGATAATCACGCCAGGAAAGGCTAAAAAAAAAAATTCATAGCAAGGGACTATTCATGCTTTTTTTTATATAACTAATATAAACAATATTATTGAATACAACAGTTTATTAAATGAACACAAAGAGTGTTCTACACAAGAACATATACACTTAAACTTCATGAGAGATATATAGAACTAAAAATAATCGTTAAGATGATCGAAATAAAAAAAACCTTTGCAACCTCGTCCTGACTTCCACCACACAAGTTCTCTCATCAAGGGAAAGCTCCCCCCATGTGAAATTTTAATTCAGTTCCAATTCCTGGATGTTGCTGGTTTTTAAGTAATTATTTTTCAGATTACTGAACTGCTAAATCTTATTAAATTATCCAGTACGCAAAAACTCGCCTCAGTAATATTCAGCTTCAGAGCTTGGTTGACAAACAAATTTAAACTAACGAGCATGAGCCCCAACTCTCCTGCCACTGACTCCTCTTCAACCTTCCAATCTTTTCACTGACTAGTTTCTTAAGTCCGAGGATTTTATTTCAGACTGTGCATGTGACTTGAACTAAGGTGCAATCAGACATGCATGAAATCAGTACTGAAGCAAGGAGTGGCAGGTCAGCGACGCGTAGGAGTGTCGCCACATTGTTGTTGTTGTTGTTGTTTTTTTGTTTTTGTTTTTTGGTGCAAGGAATAAGAACCAAAATCCAGAATCCCGCAGGATTGTTCCCTGAAAAAAAAAAAAAAAAAAATAGAGAGAGCCACAATCAAGATCTCTTCATTCCAAGAGCCCTGGACACACTGCGTTTTAAAGACTAGATGTTAAAAGGTAGTAGGCAATTCAGACAGAGGAGGACAGTTCCAGAGTTGACCTGTTGCATACGTGAAGAACTGGGAGTAACGGTTAATTCTTGCATTTGAGGGTTGGACAGATAAGGGATGAGAGTTTGTTGCTAAATGGGCGCTATGCACCCACCACAGTGGTGAGGGGATGTAAGCAGGTAGTGCAGTGTAGCAATAACCATTAAAGTTGCGATAGATAAATAAGATCAAGCTGCAACAGTGCAGTGAGAGATAAAAGTAAAGGAGAGCCAGTAAGAGGAGGAGAATTAATTAAACGAAAAGCTTTTGACTCCATCTTGTTGAGAAGAGCTCCATGTTGGGAGCCTCCCCTCATATGAGAGTTGTACTCTACACAGGGGTGAATAAAACCCGTGTATAAAGTCAACAACTGTTCAGGAGTAAAGAAGGACCAGAGTCGGCTTAGCAAACCTAGTCTCATGGAAGCAGATTTTACAAGAGACGTAATATGATCTTTACAAAATGAAACCCAAGAAAATGAAACCCCAGGTACGTTCAAAGACGATGCAGGATTGAGTTGGATGTTATTCAAAATTCGAGCATATTCCTGCGATAGATTTTGATGAGTAGAAAGATGTAAGAACTGTTTTTTTTTAATAATGAGACCATTCGGTCATTATGTACGCTATGTCTTCTACAGACCTGTAGAACAGATATTACACTGTGCATAATCGTTCCTTTTCTGCCTCTCCTACAAATTTTCAGCGCTTGTTCTTTCTCACAATCATGGTGGTTTCTTTCTATCTTTATCTGTCGGTTTCACCGTATGGTATGGCAGGTGTGGGAGAGCCATCCTCTTTTCTGTTTCTCTTACTAGTCGGTTAGATCTTAGTAGTATTAGCATTTATTTCAAAATATTCCTGTTACCTGTACACCCCATGTAGTACTTCAGTCATTCATTCATCATCCAATCCTATGTTGCCCCATGAGGAGCGTAGAAGCCCGGGGCTAGACAAGTTGATCCTGGCATTTAAGAGGAGAGTAACCAGCCCCACTTACCCCTGAGTGGCATTACGTGAGCAATAAACCCCAACCCTCCCTTGGATATAAACCTTCTTCGGCTCAATCCGACTGGAACGCCGTTATTACCCACTAAACCACCAGACGCCAAAATCTGGTTATATGGTTACCACCCAGCGTAGTAAATGGTTTCCTGGTGTACAGGAAACCATTTGTCTTGTCACTCAGTGAAGAGTCACCCACAGGCAGAAGGAAAAGGAAAGAATGAAGGAAAGAAAGAGGAGGGAGTGTAAAGTCACCCGTAGGCAGAAGGACGAGGAAAGAATGAAGGAAAGAAAACAGAAGAGGAAAGAAGGAAGAGAGCAAAGGGCAGAGGTCAGACACCTAAAGCAGCACTACATCAAGTGAGTGGATTTCATTACTTGGCTTATGTCGGTTATTCATCTCTTACAGTGTGTGTGTGTGTGTGTGTGTGTGTGTGTGTGTGTGTGTGTGTGTGTGTGTGTGTGTGTGTGTGTGTGTGTGTGATCTCACTGTCATCCCTTGAGACCATCCATCCTACCTGACACCTACCATTACCTCCTGTTCTTCCACCTTCCCCTTCTTTTTTTCCTTGTATTCCACCTGTTCCTCTTCTGGGAACACTGAGCTGAAGAAAAAAAAAATCGAAGGATGAGCAAATTCTTATGTTATTGGAAGGTGAAGGAGGATGAGAAGGAGTAGGTGTAACAATAGTTTGAAGCACAGGAAGAGGATATGGTTAGCATGACAAAATAGGCAAGAAAGTATTACCATGTGCTTGAGTTGAGAAATGGTTGAAGTTATATTATAATAACTGATGGTTAACTGATGATGATGATAATAATATTGTTAATGTTGTTGCTGCTGCTACTTATGATGATTATGATGATGATGATGATGATGATGTTGATATTTTTTGTCTGCAGAAGAACAGTATTGGGGAATGGAAAGAATGGGAAAGGAAAGCAAAAAGCGGAAAAGGTTGCAGATATGATCTAGGATTACAGAGGGAAACAAAGTAATGAAGCTGGGGCTTGTGGAGGCTTGAGATGAATTACGTACAGATTTGCATGAATGAAGAGGCAAAGTGACCAATGAATGAGGAACGGCGAGAAAGGTGAGGAAAGTAATAGGGTAAATAAGGAAAGCGATAGGGCTGGTGATGGAATATGATGAGGTGAAAAGCGAAATAGATGATGAAGGACTGTGATGAAGAGGGGGTTGACAAGGAAGTCCGAGAGATGATTTCGGTGGCGGATGAGAAAGAGGTTAGAATCAAAGCACATAGGAAGGAGGCTGAGGCAAATGGATGAAGTGAGTGAAAGGGAAGGTGAGAAACGAAGAGAGAAGGTGACAAGAAAGTGAAAGGCGTCGTGAAATGCTCTAGTGTAACGAAGTACAGTATGAGAGCAAAAAGATAACGTGAAAAGGATAATGAGGATGGGGAAGTGGTAGAATCAGTATAAAAGAACACTTCAAGAAACAGGGGAGCTGAGAGCGTTAATGAATGGCTTGATGAGGGGAAGTGAGGGAAGATGAGGGCGTGTAATGAAAGGGGAGGTAATTAAGTGTGATGAGATGGCAGGTAAGGAGAGTGATATCCTTACTATTATACCTCTGTCAGTAAGAATATCTCCACTTGACTTAAACTACACTCAAATATTTTCTTTAACCACTTGACTACAATGACGTATATTCCTATATTGTTACCATCGGAGAATTTGACTTAGCTTAGGAGAGGTTTTCAAATTGAGAGGTGTGTATAAAGAGAATTTACTACACCAACCACTATCAGACTGCTCTTTGGAACTGAATAAAATTTTGTCAGTGACCACAGATGACGAGGGAAAATAACAGTAATTTGACAGAAGTGATTACTCTGGTGGAAGATGGAAGATAACTGGTTGAAAACATGGCCTTCAGATCCCGTCTACCTACGGTTGCAGAGGTAACAAAAATGATAACATAGAAGTTAAAAATAGAGAAAATAAGAAAACATAAGTACTAGCAGAGGAGGTTTAGATAACTAAAAGCTGAATGTGATGGAGGAAATATAGTGGAAAGAGGAAATTGAGACAGACAGAAGATTAATGGAAGGAAAGTGGAGTAGGTGAAAATAGAGAAGAGGTGTTAACAATCAAGCAAAAAATGTAAATGCTGAAATAAAAAGGATGGAGGAAAGGTAAGAAGACGCTCGTGCAAATTAGTGGTGGAGAGGAACGTTGATAAAATTATGATGATGATGATGGTGGTGGGTGGTACAAGATGGGTCCGTGATTTAATGAAGGGACGGAGTTGATAATGGATAGGTTGTAAGATGAGGTGAGGAGGCAAAATGGAGATGAAAGGGATGGAGGAAGGTGGAGCATATGAGATTGGAGAATAAGTGTATTATTTGGTGAAAAGTGAACTGAATATAATATAGAGCAAAAAAATAGAGAAGCTGGGATAAAAGTCAGAGAAAGTTGTGGATATTGTCGTGGATATAGAAAAGAAAGAAGAAGGAATAAGAAAATGTAGAATTAAAAGAAAATGGAGGGAGGGGAAAGAGGGAAACAAAAGAAGTAAACATGTCTTTAAAAAAAGGACAGGCGGGGGGGAGAGGGCAGACAAATATGGAAGAAAGAGAAAAGAAAAAGAAGGTAGGGGAATAGAATTAAGAGAAGCCCGAACTCAAAGGTAAGCGATGGAATGAACAATCAAGAGAAGTATAGAATATATAAGAAAATGGATAAATTGGGGGGATTAAATCTGTGGTAGTGGAGGAGAGCAGTAAAGAGAAATTGGAGGTTAAGACAAGGAGACGTGATAAAAAAAATAAATAACTTGGTAATGAGAGAGAGAGAGAGAGAGAGAGAGAGAGAGAGTTGTAGTTCAGATAAGCTCCAGGAGCGGAGGGAGGCGTGTAAGAAGGGAAAGGGACACAGAGATACGGAAGGGATGGGGAAAAAAGAGAGTAAAGGTTGGGAAGGGGAAGAGAAGCAGGAATGGAGAGGGTAATGAGGAATGAGAGCTGAGGGATGAAAGATGAGAGAACGAAGAGGATAGGTTTGGCGAGAAAGAGGGGAAAAGGGGAAATCAAATGGGAGGAGATAGTACTAGCAACTAGTATATCTTTTACCATGGTATGGGCTACACCCTTAGACTTGATGGTTATGCATCATAACATGAGTATATTAATTTGAACATTGTTCACGGTATTAGCCAGAACCTCCAAATGGCACAAGTAAATTCCGTGGAAGCATTTTATATCATATTGTTGTATGTCATTATGTAGGATTAGGTGTCAGAGGTCTTCAGGTAAAAAAATTGAAAAGAATCACTCGCATTTGTTACTGTTCATATACTTGTCCAGTTTCTGTGACATGTATACAGCGCATGCATTAGTAAGTTTTATACATCCGGAAACTAAACATGATGTTTACATAATAAACCTAGCATTACAGTACGACAGAGTAGGCTGCATGGGCGTTCCAGGACGGGGCTGGCGGCCGCACGTTAAAACAGTTGATATAGCCTATTTTTAGTTAGTTTCAGTGACTTCAGGTTCATATCTGTTTGTTATTTTACCGCATCACAAATTCAACAACTTTAGACTTCGTCTCATCACATTTTTTAAGAACACTTCTTTCTTGTTTCGATTTTCAATATCCTTGCTGTTGTTTTTCTCATGAGCTACCGAGGAATTATTAATGATGTGGAAAAATCAGCTTCACAGAGTTGAAATATGCAAAATCCTCTCCATTTTGTCTTTAGTCTCACTCAGGTGCTCTATGTATATGGGGTCTTGCTCTCTTCTATGCGGAGTGCACTTCTCATCTGTAAATGCATCACCACATGTACTGTAGCATATCTGAACAGGATGAGGTCAAAGGTGTTCCATCTTAACCACCCTCGTTTCTCCCCCAGATTGCATCTTTTCCTCCCCCCTCACCAGTATTTTGTTCCTTGGTTTTCTTAATTGTTGTGCCTGCATTCCTTCTCCGTTTTTGCGGGTTCGCAGCACTCGTATGGCCACACACTGTCATCGCTGTTGCATCTGTCTCTCTAATGTGATTCAACAGATACTCGCACTGCCTCTAATCTCCAATTCTACTTTTTGTCAATTATATTGACAAAAGGTAGGAAAAGTAAACCAAACCAATACATCATCACAGTGAAGTGGTTCAGTTCGTCGCTATAGATGCACCCACTAAGTACAAGATATAGTTCTCCGATGGGAAGATTTAAAAAAAAGAAATATCTCACTGCAATGATTGATGGGGACGAAATTTAAACTCTTTGATATGAAGGGCTTCCCCTGAGCTAAAAGTAATTGTTCGGTGGCAGCAAGAACAAAATACGTCGACATCGTAGTGCAGAGGTTATCTGTACTGCCAACCTTTTAAGCAATATCAATACAACCTCATTCCTTACTGACTAATGCCTCTAAACGCGCATTTAACTGGATAAATTATGAATTTAAAAAAAAAAGCTATTCCTCCCTTTGCACAGATATCGATGCTAAAACTAATACAAGCACAAGAATTTGGTCTTTCAAAATTACATTATGATGGTCATCATCCCGATCCTCTATCCTAAGTTTGGATGAGGTAAAGTAGGATCCAGATTCAGGGAAGGAGATAGCAAAAAGAAAAGGGCTCATCATCAGCATCTCCAGCTATATGGTCACACACTCATCCACACATCATTCGTCAGTAGCAAGGGAGGAAATGAAGAAGCATTCAGAGAGGGCTGCACACGCGTCATACACTTGGTCTAAGGGCCGACCATCTTATTTATCCTGTGAAGCCAGAGTTCAACAGATTGTTTTCAAAATCAAATTGCCAGACTTTCAACATTTCTAAGAACTTTGGTCCATATAAATTCAAAACTATTTGTATGAGCCTTATTCTGCGACCATGACCTTTGACCCATTGTTCTCATATTCAGAATTCATCTTTGTCTGACGATTAATTGTTTCACCAATTTCGGAACAAAACGACTTAAAAAGGCTTAAGTTATAGGGTCGAACTTTCGACCTTGCCTTGCGTTATGATCGTGACTTTCGATTAATTGTTCTCACAGTCCCATCGCATCGTCAACACCATACCCTCACCTTTTTTTTTTTTTTAATGTTTATCTTCAGTCAGAAAAAAAAAAAAAGTTGAATTGACATGTCCACTTGATCTTGACTTTTTTTTATCTATGGTTCTCAAAATTTTGCTCAATATCCGACAAGTCTCCCAGCCCCTCCATCCATCAGTAAATTGACCAACACAGAGAAAACCACTCAGTAGCCCTCGATACTTCTAAAGCTTTAAACAGAGAGTGGCACCGTTCCCTGTTGTCCAAACTCCCTTGCAACGGTTTATCATTTTTTGTTCCACTGATTTCCTCATATCTCAGCCATATCCTCCTGGAAGCCACATGTATACCCACCCACTATTAAAGTCCACCCATACACACACGCTACCATCCCGCCTACTAACCTCACCCACCAACCTATGCTATCAACGCCACCCACGCACCCACCTACTCACTTTGCCCCCGCCCCCCACCCCACTTAACAACTCACCCACATCACCAAATTACCCTGTCCACCAACCTCCCCACCAATCCTATCCATCCTACCCCACTTCACCCACCTAGCCTGTCAATCGATCCATTTCACCCACTGACTGACCTACCCACCCAGTCCACCAACTCACTCACCCACCTACCAGCCTTGCCCATTAACCTGCTCACCCACCCACCCAACCTGTCTACCCATCCACCATCCACCAGCCAGCTGGCTCACCTACCTCTCCTGCCTTCTCACCCAGCCGCCTACCCTAATCCCCGAAACATCACATAAGCCTACGCACTTCATTCACCTATCCACTTTTCTCTCCCACTCACCCACACTCCCTGGCCACCCACCCATCCACAATGACCACCCACAATCACACACATTCCACTCACTAATCCTGCCCAGCCGCCTACTCACCTAAGTTAAAATGAAATGGAAGAAAGCATAGCTTCTGCAAGGCAGGAGGACATTTCATGACATCGTGAAGTATGGTCGAATACTGTGGATTTGGGTAAGGATCTCCAATCCGGAAAACCAACATTAGATTTGTTGCTGCTTTCGCGTCTCCTTTCACTTGTGGCAAGGAATGGACTTTTGTGTGTACTGGCCGAACAACCACGCTCAACTATGACCAGTACATTTGTGTAAGTTATAAATATATGAAAATTGTGAGACTTGTCAGACATTCCAGACAGGACCAATAAATAGACATGATATAAAGAAGTGTTCACACAATGACTTGGTGAAGGGCACAGATATCATACATGGTAGAGCTGGCCCTTCAGTTTAGTACGATACACCAAATCCTTGACCCTGCTGAAGGTTTTCCATTTTTTTCCAGGATGAAGGGTATGGTCATGAGGGATGTCGACGAAACACATTACTGTAGATGGTGGTCCTTTATTAACTAGCTAAATCTCCATACATACTTTGATTGAGGCCCCGCACGCCACAAGGGCCAAAGTGCCATGCCAGCTGAAACCTGTTCTTTTCCACCATCTGCTCCCGCAAACACTACCCTATGACTGCACAAAGTCGCTTTGCTTATTTCTAATTTGTGTAGTAAGGGTGCAAGTCTGAAGTGAGCAAAGCGACTTTATGCAGTCATAGAGTAGTGTTTGAGGGAGCAGCTGGTAGAAAAAAAATAAAAAGGTTTCAGATGGTATAGCGCTTTGTTCCTTGTGGCGTGCAGGGCCTCACTTATTGACACCAGGGAGACTGGACTTGTTCCAGGACAGGAAAAGGCTTGAAAAGTACATGCAAACCGGACAACAGCCATGCTGGACACAGTTTCAAACGTAGAATACCATGCAAAAACTTGGTTGAAGTCCACTCCCAGACTTACACCCCTGAAAGTGTTGAAACTTTCAGGTAGTTTCAAGCAAATTACTAAAGTCATACTTAAATGTGAAGGAATATAAAAATACATGAGTATTTCAGTGGAATAAGAAACTCAGGTGTCCTTCAACCAGTCTTACCTCTATTCCTTTGATAAAGCACAGGATAAGAATTCGTCACCCTAATATCATAATTACAAAACAGTTTTTAGTATCAGAATGGTGTAAGAGACTCCATAGTTTATTCTAGGGTGGCAAGATGCTGATGTAGCTGTTTTTTACCTCTTCCCATATTTCACGATTTTCAGGTACAGTTCACTTATTAAGTACTAGTATAGTTTTAATACTATCAAAATACCTCTCAGGGGTTTAGAAGTAGATGCACTGACTCATAATTGGGATAGGAGAAGAAAAAGAACCTCAGAAAGAACAAAACAGAGAGAGTGTTTGACCTCTCAGGGAAGCACACTACCCTACCCTCCATGACCTTTATGATAAAACTTTAAAACTAATATTTTTCATTTTAGGAACGTGGATAAATATCGCAAAATATATGGGAACACATTGGTAATATATTAGTTTCGTGTCATCGTTCAACTGAAAAACAAATGAATACTGAATCGATTTAAACAATACATATCATCATGGCAAAAGTGTTTAAAAATACAGCATATTATGATGTAAGGAGTAAAAATACTGAAGGCAGCTATATTCAACATGTACAAGTGCGCATGTGTAACTCGCAGTTGGGCCTCCCCCCCCCCCCACATACATACACACATAGAACTGACTGAACTGTATTCTGTAACACGTACAGTATTACCAGCCTAACTCAATACAATCACCATTTCCACCATAACTCTTCATAATCATTACTGCAGCACTTTAAACCGATTGTAACGAAATATATCTCATAAACAACCAAACAAGTGGTACAGGACAACAAAAAGAGGTGAGTTTTCATTCGAACCCTTTAGAGTATGAGTCAAATGTAAGATTGGAAGCAATGGAGGTTTATTTTTTTTATACTCATGGGTATCCCAACATCATTCAGTTGTGTTTAACAATACTCTGTCATCAGCAAATTTGATTTGATCAACAACATTAGCGTGTATCATTTTACAATCAGTTTTTAATCATAATTATTACCAAAGGAGTCTCAAAATCTGCCTAAAGTTTTACATGAGTAAGGATGACAGAATGAATGGAGGACAGTAGTAAGGAATAAAACAGAGGACGGTGTTAGCCTCTCTAACCCTGCAACCCTTGGAGTATCTCTACCCTTCCATACACTTATCCTCCAACTTTCTCTATACTCATTTCAAAGTCTAATGTAGATGTTGCGTATATGTATGCAACGAACTATCTTGTTACGTGTTTCTGAACTCGATTCTTCTGAATTCTCTACACTCTGGCTTCGGCTTTCCTGTCATTCTCTGACTAAATATATCTGCGCTGTTTACTTATCTCCTAATTCTACTATCAAAAATTCTTTGACTATCTTACTTCTACGATGGAACACATTCTATCCATTTCTCCTTTCTCCGAAATCTCCATTCTAGGAGAATTCAATGTTCACCACCACCTATGGCTCTCCTCTCCTTTCACTGATCCACCTGGTGAACAAGCCTACACCATTTCTATCCTTAATGACCTAGAGCAGCTTGTACAGCACCCTACCCGTATCCCTGACCACCTTGGAGAGAGCTCCAGCATACTTGACCTCTTCCTTACAACTAATCCTTCTGCTTACACTGTTAATCTTTTCTCTCCGTTGGGCTCCTCAGATCACAACCTTATCACCTTAACCTGTCCTATCGCTCCGGTATGGCCTGTGGACCCTCCAAAGAAACGTCATCTGTGGCACTTTGGAGTTGCGGATTGGGAGGACCTCAGGCAGTACTTCTTTGATTTTCCATGGAATGATTATTGTTTCCATGGCTGGGAGCCATGTGAGTGCGCCTTGTACATTACGGAGCTTATTCTCTCGGGCATGGAAGCATACATTACTTTTTCGTATCTTCTGACTAATGCAAGAAAGCCTTGGTTTAATCACGCTTGTTCTAATGCTGTCCGCAACAAGGAGAGGGCCTATAAAAAGTACAGGAGCCAACCCACCCCTGAATCACATCTTTTATACGTTTCTGCCCGGAATCATGCTAAGGCTGTTCTTCGCTCTGCTAAAAATAATTTTATCCATACTAAATGCTCTCAGATCTCCAACTCGAATTCTTCCCTCTCCTTCTGGCACCTTGCCAAAAACGTTTCTAACATCCTTACCTCATCATCCTTCCCTCCTCTTTTCCACTCTGATGGCTCTGAAGCAATTTCTTCTACTGATAAAGCAGATCTCATCGTTCAGACTTTCTCCTCCAATTCCACCTTAGATGATTCCGGTGCTGTTCCTCCATCATTTCCCACCTCTGACTTCCTTATGGCTGACATTAAAATTTCTTCAGATGCTGTATTTTCTGCCATTGCTGGCCTCAATACTAATATGGCATATGGGCTTGACGGAGTTCCTCCTGTTGTTCTCATGAACTGTGCTTCTGTGCTTACACCCTGTCTAGGCAAGCTCTTTCGCCTTTATCTATCAACTTGTACTTTTCCTTCTTGGTGGAAGTTTGCTCTCATTCAGACAGTCACAAAGAAGGGTGACCATTTCCAACCCTCTAACTATCGTCCAATCGCTTTAACATCCTGTATCTCAAAAGTTTTCCAGTCAGTCCTTAATAGAAAAATTTTAAAGCATCTTTCCTGTCACAACCTTCTTTCTGATCGCCAATATGGGTTCCGTCAGGAATGCTCCGCTGGCCATCTTCTCACCTACTTTTCAGACTCCTGGTCATCCTCCTTTCGGGACTTTGGCGAAAGCTTTGCCATTGCACTTGGCATCTCAAAGGCTTTCGATCGAGTCTGGCATAAATCTAATTTCCAAACTGCCCTCTTACTGTTTCTATCCTTCTATCTGTGCCTTCGTCTCTAGCTTCCTTTCTGGTCGTTCTATAGCCGTTGTTGTAGATGGCCATTGTTCTTCTCCTAGATCTATCAACACTGGTGTTCCTCAGGGCTCTGTCCTATCACCAACTCTCTTCCTTGTATTCATCACTGATCTTCTAAGCCGTACATCTAACCCTATCCACACTTATGCTGATGACTCCACCCTTCACCTTTCCATTCGGTTCCCGCAAGGTCTATCTCAGCAGTTACTTCAACAAATAAGGGATGAAGTTATGGCACACCTAATGTCTGACTTGGCTCGTATCTCTGGAGTAAAAATAATCTGTTTTTTTTAATGCATCAAAGACTAAATTTTTACACCTATCAACCCGACAAAATCTTCCACAGGTATACTGTACCTACTAATGTTTAATAATATTCAGTTTAATCCCGCATCATCCTTGAACATGCTTCGGGTTTCATTTACTCGGGACTTATCTTGGAAAGATCATATTACATCTCTTGTAAAATCTGCTTCCAAGAGATTAGGTGTGCTAAGCCGACTCCGTTCCTTTTCTACCCCTGCACAATTGTTGACTCTATACAGGGGTTTTATCTGCCCCTATGTGGAGTACAACTCTCATGTGTGGGTAGGCTCCCCACATACAGCTCTTCTCAATAAGGTGGAGTCAAATGCTTTTCGTCTCATTAACTCTCCTCCTCTTACTGACTCCCTTCATCCTCTGTCTCTTCGTCGCACTGTTCCATCTTTATATCTTTTCTATCGCTACTTCAATGGTCAGTGCTCATCTGAACTATCTGCTTGCATTCCTCCACCTCTACGACGGGTGCATAGCACCCGTCTAGCAGCAAACTATCATCCCTTTTCTGTCCAACTCTCTAATGCAAGAGTTAACCATTACTCCCAGTCCTTCATTTATGCAACATGTCAACTCTGGAACTGTCTCCCTCTGTCTGTATTTCCTGCTTCCTATGATCTCCAGTCTTTCAAATGCAGTGTGTCCAGGCATCTCGAAACGATCGGATCTTGAATTTGGCTCTCTCCTGTATTTTGTTTTTCTCTTGGAAGGAACAACAATTGCGGGCTCGTGGCCTTTGGTTCCTTCTTCCTAGCATTAAATATATATATATATATATATATATATATATATATATATATATATATATATATATATATATATATATATATATATATATATATATATATATATATATATATATATATATATATATATATATATATATATATATATATATATATATATATTTAATAATGAAGAAAAGATGTTAGAAGCAGTTTATAGCATCCCACAATTGCCTCTATCACAATAATCAATGGGAATTATGCATATGTCAACACAGACAAAACATATTTTTTTTCTGAATTCCCAAACAAAGTAGTTTCCTTAACTCTTTGATAAATGAATGCTTATGGGTGAATGGCGAACTACATAAAATTTCGCCTTTTAGCTCCCCAAGCGACAGGCGACCTCGATTCATTCCATCCCCTTTTCACCATCTCCATGTAACAATATGAAGTGTTATGGAGTTTAAGAGATAAGGTGAAACTTAATTCACCAACCTTTAATTTCGACTGTGGATTTTATTACAAATGAACCGTTGACCGCAGCAGAGATCCTACAAAACAGGTTATGTGTGCGGCGACACAGTGAAATTATGGACCATGACCAGATGACTTCAGTTTTGCATCATCGTCTCGGAAATTGTATTGCATGCCAGCCTGTGCCATAGTTACGGAGTTAAAGTAGTCGAGACATTCCTGGTTGACTGGAACTCGCCCACAACAGTGACGAGACTCATTCCTGTCAAAGCCTCAGTAGGTTGCTAGTCAGATCAGTACGCCATAACGTGAGCTTGACTTGCTACTTTCGAAAATTGATTTCAGGTTTCCGTCTTTTCTTGTAGGGACTGTCGGCCCTGCCTTCGATTTTAGCATCAAAAATCCATATTTTATTAGGGACAGGTTTGATCCTTCCCCAGGTGCGAACGCCATGGTAAATCTATCAGGAAGTCCATACATTTCGTTCGCAGTAGCTACTGTTACTTTGTTTCAAGGTTCAACCAAGTGGATGAGGGTGAGAGGAGATATAAAGACTAACATCCCATAAAAACTTTGACGTTGCTTCTTTAAAAACCTTCGTGTTGCTTTAATAATAATCCCACTCATATAAGGCAGAATACAACTTTCTGGTGCTGGCTCAAGCAGGGTAAATCATATGCCACGGTGTTCTGGGAATCTCATGGAATTTTCACCTATGAGTGCAGATACCGTATATAATCTTTGTTACAGGCAGATAGTCACATTAAGCATAGGTGAGGATCTTCAGACACACGGGGTTAGTTATAG
This sequence comes from Coenobita brevimanus, assembly GCF_032717465.1. Lineage (NCBI taxonomy): Eukaryota > Metazoa > Arthropoda > Malacostraca > Decapoda > Coenobitidae > Coenobita > Coenobita brevimanus. The sequence continues at coordinate 5,712,584 of NC_137066.1, forward strand.
CCTTCAGTAACCCCTTCACTATCCTATAGTGAAAATAACTGTTTGGTAATACCAAGAAAGTTTCATGGTTACGACACCACTTCATCCCCCAACCATTTCAGTAAAACCGGATATTTCATCATCCTTTCTCAAATCTAATGTATAACTGCCTGACAATCACAGGTATTTCTCCTTTTAATTGGTTTATTATATTTATAATACGAAGGAACAGTTAGTGAATGTAGCACCTGCTTCCATCATCAATTTAGCCTTAAACCTTCCACAAAGCTTAGACTACATCAAATAAAAGTTGTTTGAGTTGACCTTGCATTTTATGACCCTGACCTTTAATCTATTGTTCTAAAACGACAATAGGTCAACCTTCTGGATAATCCTCGTGTACACCAAGTTCAGTCCAAGTCAAAAGAAAACAACAGTTTTATTTATTTACTTATCACACCGACACACGGTCGAAATTGACCATGACCAGTGACTTCGACCGATGATGGATTGGTCTCAGAACTGATTTCTTTTAGTTCTTACCCGACCCTTAACAGACCCACCAGGTTTGTTCAAATTAGGTGAAAACTGTTCGGCCTGACCTTGCCCCCCTGATCTTGGCCTTTGACATTTCCCTGTGACCTTGACCTTTGACTGATTGCTCTCAGAAATGAATAAATTTAGTCCTGACTTATCCACAGTCATTCCACAAAGTTTGGTCTAAACTGAATAAAACTTAAGGTTGACCCTCCGCTTTGACCTTGACCTGTTACCTACTTTTTATAGGTTTCTCCGTGCCGGCTCCTCAAGCCTTACATCCTGTTTAGTTTAAATCACATCAAGACAAAATCAGACTGACAGCCAGAAAAATTGTTATTGCCAAAAGAAGTAAAAAAAAAAAAAAAAAAAAGGAAACAAAATCAAAGTATACTTTCCTTGAGTTACATGAACACTTTTTTTTTTTTTTTAATTAAATTAACTTGTGCTGACGGTCATTTACAATGGACAGAGTTGGATAGTTTCAAAATGTAATCATTGAGGAGACCCCAGGGTTTTGTCTTATGAGATTCGCGACAAACAGCCGATAATAGGAAGATGGTACTCCAGTTGCTCTTCCAGCAAATTCCCACACGCTTCAACTCTGACCTGTAATTGGCTACAATGATGGAGTTTATAAGTAATGTAAAAAAAAAAAATACTAATAATGACAGATCCAGTGCAGACTACGAGTATCCAAGAGAGACTGAGAGTACTGATTAACTGTTGCATTATTTACAGTAGTTAGACAGGAAAATCGGTGGAAAAGTGTGGGTAGACGGGTTTTGTGTGCCCGCGGTAATGAAGGCGGTGGGGAGGGTGGACGGACACAATTCAGAGAAGTAATGTGCTATATCTAAGGTACTGAACATACTCGAATCTGTTGGATTTCTGGCCTATTTTCCGATATTCATTTTTGTATGTGATATATGCAAACCTAGTTCTTCTGAGCGTGATTTTTTCTGACATTTGCATGAATATACTAGCCTAAAGGCAACTGATGGATGTTGGTGTAAATTTCCAGAATGCAAAGAACGAGAACACTGAAAATGCACTGTATTTGTTGAACATGGTCAAGGGCTTTATCGTCACCTCGTGAATATTTAAAAACCCACTGCAGTTGAACTGAGATGGTAATTCATCATCATTTCAAAATACCATAGAGTTTCCAGATGGATGCATCACATTATCATCTTCAATATGAAATTTCGTTTCCTCCAAATTATGAAAAATCTTTTTAAGTAACACACACACACACACACACACACACACACACACACACACACACACACACACACACACACACGGCCAGACGAACACTAAATAATTGGTAAGGACGAGCTTATTGAGAAAATTACCAATTGTACAAAGGAAAGCAAACAGCAACAGTCCTACTCGACTTTTGGGGGGCTGTTCTTTACAAAGAAGATGATGCCTATGATACCTGTTCAATGAACTGAAGATATGGACAGCGAAACATGAATTTCTTCAGTGGTTGGTCAACCTTATCATTCTTAATTATACTCTTTTCAAACTGATTTTGGCCCAAAATTGCCATCTTTCCATGTTGAACCCTGAGCTGCAGCAGCAGATAAACACTACAATATGATGCTGGTACCGAATATGTTCTTTGGAAAAGATGTAACCCTGTAACACTGTCTTTTTCTACCACTGAGATACGGGATATAAGCTGCAAAAGGGCAAAAGTATAGGCCAGAAAAAAGCGAAAAGAGTATAGCAATGTGTACCAAATTAATTCCTGACTATTTAATACTTACCTGCCAGGATAATGAGTATTCATAAACAGTGAAAGCCAAATTTGTTAAATCTGAGTAACTACTAGTATTAACCGCATCTCAGGCTGCTGTATATTTTTCTATATTCTTACGTACTTTAGACAAATTTATTCAGCCTAGAAGAGACTTCTCTAACTAGAGACGTTAGAAACAGTGTACATTCCAAGTAACCACGTCAGTTATTGAGGTCCTTTCGGAGCTGAAGGTAATCTTGTGTAAAAAGCAATTTTATAAAGCATAATGTGTCATTGAACTAAAGGGTCAACTTGATGATACTCAGGTAGTTTCTGTGGTGGTATATTTCAGTGTTAATAGAGGCTTGTCCCGCCAACTATCCTTGTTGGCTTATTGCCCATCACTGTAAACAAATAGGGTTAGTCACCGCTGGGAGAGATGTAGTGAAGCCTATAAAGGGTAGAGTGACAACGTTAGGTGCTAGACGTAGATAGATAGATAAACAGATAGACAGAGAGCTATACTGTCGTAAAAAAGAAGTTAGGTAGACAAAAAGCTAGATGGATAGATAGATTCACAGATAGATACATACTTTTATCAAGAAATTGATGGAGATAGATGAATTGATGGACACAGAAAGCTAGACAGATAGATATATAGAAAGGAAGATAAATTGACAAACTATCTAATGAAAGGAGAGAGAGAGAGAGAGAGAGAGAGAGAGAGAGAGAGAGAGAGAGAGATGAGGATAGGGAACTGACAGGGAATCGAGTAGGGCTTGATAAATTACGTGAGGAGGAGCACAAAACGATTGACATTCTGTTTGTCAAGTGAATGTACAATGCGTCTGTAAAGAAATATAACAAAATAATAATTAGTTACGTCGATATTTCCTTGTCCAAAAGAATCTACATACATAAATATTATAACTGCAAAAATATCTAGTACATTTGTCCGCCAAACATCCAAATTCTTACTGAAAACCAGTAAGGGAAACGTTATAGCTAAGTGTAAGAGTTAAGGCATCATAAATGTTATTGCATTATTAAAGAACATAAAGATTTTCATTTAGATCATTAATGTTTTCGAAATCGTGCATCTGATATCTATCGCGGCGGTAATCGGTTAACGGTTACTCAAGCAATGCATGCCCTTTTTGTACATGACTGTTGTCCTGCTGGCAAACTCCAAGTTCAGTACGCGTGTGACTCCACCTGCCTGTTTCTATCCTGAAGTCATGACATTAACCTTAGTCTAGTGAGAGATTCGTTTTGTTAATCAGGAGTAATTATCTAAGCTGAGTATACTTCATGCACAGTCACAGTCGAGCTGAGGGTTGACTTGTATGTTGCAAATTTTGTGGCATTTTCTGATTTCTCTACGACTAAGTTTCTTACTCTCTGCAGGAGGTCTACATTATATCTAAACTCCATCGCCCTCATCGTAAATCTGATTCCTGAGTATTCTCACCCCTACTTATTCATAAACAAAATGAAAAGGTGGTTCCATATCCACACTTCGGAACTTTGATATAAGAAAGTTACACCTACAGTACTTTTCACTACAACATCTCGTACTGAAGGGATACCGTATTCTATCATGCACTCCAAGTATCCATTTAACCATTTCATTATGCTGTCTTTCCATTCCGTTCAAGTTGCTGGCTATCCATGACTCTGAGGTATATAACAATGCCTATATTACAGCTGCATCAAAATCTTCTTTTCTTCTATTTGAACGGCATTTGTATGTTAGCTGCGCAAGAAAAAAAAAACACTTGTTTATAGTTGTTTTGCTCCTTGTCTCATGCAAGTGCAACACACCGTCCATTTTACCAGTGTCCGTGAACCAGAACCCCAGGGTACAGGTTCCTAGGGGTGTAGTTCACGATCACTCCCTCAACCATTAGATTCAGTTCATCTTCTCGTCACCGTTAATGACAAATAAAGAATCTCATATAAAACCATTCCATAATCATTGCAGAATTGCAACACAATACTCATGTTTCTATCACAGATCTCCCTAATAGACATAGCTGCCATTATAACAGCATCATCTGTTAGTAATAATGCATGTTATCCATCCAAAAACCACCTGCTACAACTTCCCTTTTCTGTCATTCTAACCACTTGGTCTACATACAAAATAAATAGTTAACAGTTGGCCCGAGTCCCCGGCGGACGTCAATAGACACGTCAATTACTGCACACCTTTATATTTTTGTAGTACAAGTTTTGATTGACCTTATTGCTTTTATCATTATTTTAGCACATCCCACTAAATCCCATACTCTTAAGATGATCCACTAGATTCCTATGAAATCTCCATTCTAGGAGACTTCAATGTCCACCTCCACTTTTGGGTCTCCTCTCCTTTCACTGATCCACCTGGTGAACAAGCCTACATCTTTTCTATTCTTAATGACCTAGAGCAGCTTGTACAGCATCCTACCCATATCCCTGACTGCCTTGGAGAGAGCTCCAACATACTTGACCTCTTCTTTACAACTAATCCTTCTGCTTACAGTGTTAATCTTTTCTCTCTGTTGGGCTACTCCGATCACAAACTTATTACCTTGACATGTCCTATCACTCCAGTATGGCCTGTGGACCTTCCAAAGGAATGTTGTCTGTGGTGCTTTGGAGCTGCGGATTGGAAGGCCCTAAGGCAGTACTTCTTTGACTTTCCTTGGAATGATTATTGCTTCCATGGCTGGGAGCCATCTGTGTGTGCCTTGCACATTATGGAGGTTATTCTCTTCGGCATGGAAGCATACATTCCTTTCTCATATCCTTTGACTAATGCAAGAAAGCATTGGTTTAATCATGCTTGATCTAATGCTGTCCGCAACAAGGAGAGGACCTATTAAAGGTACTGGAGCCAACCCACCCCTGAATCACATCATTTTTACGTTTCTGCCCGGAATCGTGCTAAGTTTGTTCTTTGCTCTGCTAAAAATCATTTTATCTGTACTATATGCTCTCAACTCCCCAACTCCAATTCTTACCGCTCCTTCTGGCACCTCACCAAAAACCTTTCTAACAACTTTATCTCATCATCCTTCCCTCCCCTTTTCTACTCTGATGGTTCTGCAGCTATTTCTTCTACTGATAAAGCAGATCTCTTCGGTCAGACTTTCTCCTCCTATTTCACCTTAGACGATTCCGGTGCTGTTCCTCCATCAATTCCCCCCTCTGACTTCCTCATGGCTGACATTAAAATTTCTTCAGCTGATGTATTTTCTGCTATCACAGGCCTCAATACTAACAAGGTATATGGGCCTGATGGAGTCCCTCCTGTTGTTCTCAAGAACTGTGCTTCTGTGTTAACACCCTATCTAGGTAAACTCTTTCGCCTTTGTTATCAACTTATACCTTTCCTTCTTGCAGGAAGTTTGCTCTCATTCAACCAGTCCCAAAGAAGGGTGACCATTCCCAATCCTTTAACTATCGTCCAGTTGCTTTAACATCCTGTATCTCTAAAGTTTTCGAGTCAGTTCTTAATCAAAAAATTTTAAAGCATCTTTCCTATCACAACCTTCTTTGTGATCGTCAGTATGGCTTCCGTCGGGGACGCTCCACTGGCGATCTTCTCAAATACCTTTCAGACACCTGGTCATCCTCCTTTCGGGACTTTGGCGAAAGCCTTGCCATTGCACTTGACATCTAAAAGGCATTCGATCGAGTCTTGCATAAATCTTTAAATTCCAAACTGCCCTCTTACAGTTTCCATCCTTCTATCTGTGCCTTCATCTATAGCTTCTTTTCTGGTCGTTCAATAGTCGCTGTTGTAGACGGCCATCGTTCTTCTCGATCTATCAACAGTGGTGTTCGTCAGGGCACTTTCCTGTCACCAAATCTCTTCCTTGTATTCATCAATGACCTTCTAAGCTGTACATCTAACCCTATCCACTCGTACACTGATGTCTCCACTCTTCATCTTTCCATTCGGTTTCCGCAACATCCATCTCAACAGTTACTTCAACAAACAAGAGATGAGGCTATGACACACCTAATGTCTGACTTGGCTCGTATCTCTAACTGAGGTAAAAATAATTTTGTTTTTAATGCATCAATGACTCAGTTCTTACACCTATCAACCCAACAAAATCTTCCACAGGTGTACCCACTAATGTTTAATAATATCCAGCTTAATTCTGCTTCATCCTTAAACATGCTTGGGGTTTCATTCACTCGGGATTTATCATGGAAAGATCATATTACATCTCTTGTAAAATCTGCTTCCAAGAGATTAGGTGTGCTACGCCGACTCTGTTCCTTCTTTACCCCTGCACAATTGTTGGCTCTATACACGGGTTTTATCCGCCCCTGTGTGGAGTACAACTCTCATGTGTGGGGAGGTTCCCCACATACAGATCTTCTCAATAAGGTGGAGTCAAAGGCTTCTCGTCTCATTAACTCTCCTCCTATTACTGGCTCCCTTCAACCTCTGTCTCTTCGCCACACTGTTGCATTTTTATCTCTTTTCTATCGCTACTTCAATGGTCACTGCTCCTCTGAACTGTCTGCTTGCATTCCTCCACCTCTACGACGGGCACGTAGCACCCGTCTAACAACAAACTCTCATCCTTTTTCTATCCAACTCTCTAAAGCAAAAGTTAACCGTTACTCCCAGTCCTTCATTTAGGGCAACAAGTCATCTCTGGAACTGTCTCCCTCTGTCTGTATTTCCTGCTTCCTACGATCTCCAGTCTTTCAAACTCAGTGTGTCCAGGCATCTCGAAATGATCGGATCTTGAATTTGGCTCTCTCTTCTAATTTTGTTTTTCTCTTGGAAGGAACAGTTATGGCGGGCTCATGGCTTTTGGTTCCTTCTTCCTAGCATAAAAAAGAAATAATAATATGCTTTACTAAAATCTACAAAAAGAACCTATAATATGGTTTTCTTACTTATAGAATATTCAAACACTGATCTCTGAGCAGTGATTTGTTGAAGACATCCTCTATGCTCACCTGCATAGCATTTATCTATATTGCGCCATGATTTGAGTCTATTAAGTACCATGGGGAGGCGGTGGCTGAATCGGTAGAGAGGCAGGCTGCAGTCCTGACGGACCCAGGTTCGAATCCCGGCTGGGGCAGGGAACAGTTTAAGGATCTGACTTTCATAAAAGCAGACTTTCCTGATTTACCAGATGACCCGCCGACATGTCGTAAAAATACCCCCGCTAATACCAATACACCAGTCCTGTATGAGACAGCCCTAACATGTATTCAATATGGACGGTGGGTGTTAGCGCCGAAGTGGTGACATGTGGAGGTGTAGAAGGACTACTGGGCCTTGGGATAGGCTACTGCCCCCGAGATATAGGCCCTGAAGCCTTTGCCCAGACTCGGACACATAAAAAAAAAAAAATGTACAGTTTTGCATCGGTATCCATTACACTTATCCCTATGTAACTGCAACATATAAAGTGATTTTTCGACTTAAATCAAACTATCAATTTGCTGTAGCACCATAGCACTGGATAATACATGTCTGTGAACACCACAATATATTCATTCAACAAAAATAACAGTCATGATATAGGTAATACATGAATTATGCCTGGACAGAGATCACCGTAAATTTTGTTCTAATATTGGCCTTTCATCGCCTGGCCAAATTCGTTAACTGAAAATGGCCATCTAATACTGGTATGTAAGGCAAATATTCTGTGTCATCATCGTTATTTTCTGTGTTATGAAGACAATGATCGTTCAGTGGATTCAAGAGCTCTTCAAAATATTCTTTAAACTGTTCATCAGATGGCAATTCATTTCCCTTTAGAGTTGACCGATATCCTAATAATTTTATTGCTGTTTCCATTCAACAGATCTTTGCACCGGGACTGTGATATATTCTATACTCCACTATGATCCAATTGTTGTGTGGTATATCTGAAGGCGATGTCCATGATAATGCCGTGCCCCACTCTGATTGTTGTATCTAAACCCTCGTTGCTGGATATGTTGGGCAGGGCCTTGTTTTGTAATGCATTCACAAATCCGTCCAGTTCCACCCTACTATAACACACTATCGATCCATCCATCATTCAATCCTATATTGCCCCATGCGAAGCGAAGAAGCCCTGCGTTAGGCAAGTTGATCCTGACATTTAAGATGAGAATGGCCAGCCTCACTCATCCCTGAGTGGCATAACATGAGCAATAAACCCAACCACCCCTTGGATATAAACCTACACAGGCTCAATCCGATTGGAGGGCCTTAATTACCCACTAAACCACCAGGCGCCCTAATTTGGTTATATGGTTACCACCCAGCATAGTAAATGGTTTCCTGGTGTCAAGGAAACCATTTGGCTTGTCACTCAGTGTAGAGTCAACCATGGGAAAGAATAAATAAATAAATAACTTTATTTCCACTAAGCAGTGGTTATTAATAAAGATACATGTTCCGATATATAGTAAGTACAGTACAATGAAAACATGAAAAATCAGTATATATGAAGACAAATTTAGTGCAAAATAAAATCTCAATTGGGATTTTTATCTTGCTAATGCATCCAAGGTATTTCAAGTCATAAAACATTTTTCTCTCCCATAAGAAAACACAGCAGCCTAGATTTGAATACTGGTAGGCTACTGGCGATGGTTATTAAAGCAGGCAATTCATTCCAGAGCTTCGGGCCCTGTACAGCGAGTGACCTGGCACCAGTGCTAGTGTGGACTCTTGGTACATATAGGCTATTTTGTTGGCTGGTTACACTTCCAGTCACGTTATGCACAGAAGCAAAGGACATAAACCATTCAGGGTACACACCACGCAGTATCTTATACATAGTACAGTACGTATCAAATGCATGCTTTTGTTTAATATTTAGCCATCTTAACTCTTTCAGGACTGGAGAAACATGATCGTATTTCCTCATTCCACCTACAGCAACTTTAGCAGCAAAGTTCAATAGTTTCTGGGCACTGTGTATAAGAGTTCCGTTGGTTGTACCCCATATCCTAATACAATAATTAATCAAGCTCAACACAAGAGCTTGAATTATGATTATACGAGTCTGTTTCTGGAAATTGTCACTTAAACGATTTATATACATCAATGTCCCCATGACTTTTTTATTTAACTCATTAATATGAACATCAAAGCTCATATACTTATCAATATAAAGACCTAAATTTTTAACATGACTACTAGGAGTGATGTTATTGCCATCAAACTTTACAGTTGCATTAGCAGGTATACGTGATAAGAGTTGTCGATTTCCAATAAAAATACATTGAGTTTTATTTGGGTTAATCATGAGACCATTCCTAAGAAAATACTGATTAGCTTTGACAAGGGTTTCTTCAGCCTTGGTGATAAGATCCTCCAGATTATTTATAGTACCTGTATGAAGAATTGTGTATCATCAGCATATTGTGTTAATATACAGTCATTTAAATAAGTTGATATGTCATTTACGTAGATATTGAAAGACAGATGAGGGAGTGTAAAGACACCCGTTGGCAGAAGGAAGAGAAATTCTTTCCTCTTCCTTCTGCCTATGGGAAAGAAAGACAGATGAGGGAGTGTAAAGACACCCGTTGGCAGAAGGAAGAGGAATTCTTTCCTCTTCCTTCTGCCTATGGGAAAGAAAGACAGATGAGGGAGTGTAAAGACACCCGTTGGCAGAAGGAAGAGGAAAGAATTAAGGAAAGAAAAATGTAAGAGGAAGGAAGGAAAAGAGGAAAGGGCAGATACCCGAAGCAGCACTACATTGAGTGTGTGGATGGGGAGCACCCTCACCTACCACTACAATAACACACACTGTTTATTATTTTCCTTGCAAATGTTGTCGATAATAATAGTCTCCCAGTCTATATGATCTATTCAGCATCATACGTTGTCTATGGCCAGACTGACACAGATTGGAGCATGGCTGGACCCGCAGATTATCTTGACGTTCCGTCAACTCTTTAATCAGCCTTTTACAATCATCCATCACAGTGAATGCATATGTTATACTGGACATATCCAACGGTTTCTTTGTTTATATGTTAAGTCACCTCATAAGCATTTTCCATGGAATCTTAAGTAGTTAGCTACAACCATGTCGTTATTGCTACATATTCAGTAATGTTTTTCCTTGGACGTTGATCACATGGCCCATCACATCTCAGTATTCAGTACTGCCCTCGTCCATGAAACGTAACTGTCCCACTCTGGCATTGAAATCTCCCATCTCAAACACCTTCCCTGGTCCCAAGGTGCTGAATAGCCAGCTCACCATAGTGTGATGTGTGGTAGTACGGTGAATCGTCTGAGAGGACAAAGATGCCGCCAAGATTCAGATTTGGCCACCAAGACATCTCTATCTGGATCTGTCTTTCAGCATCAGTTTCTTTGCAAGAAATTTGTTAGGCTAACCTACATCTAACAAGCACTGAAACTAATCCTCTGTGTTGGCCATTTTTTGATACGTTAAGGTATTGTACATACTAAACCCTGGTATATTAAAGTGGATATATTTCTTATTTCCAAAAAAACAAACAAAAATTTAAAGATGTTAGATTCCTCTAACTTGTCGATAATTCTCCCAATATTCCAAGACGACATCTGTAAATAACAGTCCTATTGCTACCAGTCAGAAAAATCGAGGAGAAAACCTGTCAGTAATGACATCAAGTTTTAAAACCCAATTCTTCTGATCGTAACTAATGTTCACGCCGACATTTGCTGGCTTATCCCACTCTTCTCATTCCCACCTCTGAAGTCGACCAACCTCGTTCCTCACAACAGGGTGAACCTATATATATATATATATATATATATATATATATATATATATATATATATATATATATATATATATATATATATATATATATATATATATATATATATATATATATATATATATATATATATATATATATATATATATATATATATATATATATATATATATATATATATATATAGATATATACAATATATATATATATATATATATATATATATATTCATTCGTTGCCAGACGCCATGTATCCCAAATGGGGTGACCAATGGCTTAGAGTTAATTGTTTTACAGGGAGGGGCACTAATCCTCCACCAACCCCACTTGACACGTATGGAGAACGTTATGCCAACAGCATCTGGTGTTCCCAGGCGGTCACCCATCCAAGTACTAACCAGACCCAACGTTGCTATCTATCTATCTATCTATCTATCTATCTATCTATATATATATATATATATATATATATATATATATATATATATATATATATATATATATATGTATGTATGTATGCCACACTTTATGTCTTTCAATCACGCTCAAACCAAGGGCCAGAGACCCACAGACTCATATATAATCTGAATTAGGGTGACCCAAGAATGGTTTTACGGGGGTCAAAATTCAAATCTGGGTCATTTGAGGTCACCTGTAGGGTGCTTGCCTTTTTGGCCCGGGCAATGCCTGGTACCCCTGGAACCCAGTTTTTGGCATGAAGACACATGACCTTCACTTTGGACACAGGCTATATGAGGTTGACCTCCAAGGTCATTTGAGGTCACTGGTCGGTCATTTGAGGTCACCGGTAATAAACGCTTGAACAACCGGACCCAGCAACCCAATTTTTGGCATGGAGACTCACATGACCTTCAGTTCGAACATAAGCTATGTGAGGTTGACCTCCAAGGTCATTTGATGTAAAAGGTTGGAGGTCATTTGAGGTCGTCGGTAATAGTACACAAGTGTGCACAAATACTGTGCGCTAGTCTGTGAAAGCTGAAATAGAACCTTCCTGGACCTTTTATAATCATGGTCTTTCTGGAGTAGAAAGAAAGATTGAACTAGAACAAATAGGATAAGAGTGTTTGCCTTTTTGGCCCGGCAGCGCCTGATGCCCTTATAAACAGGAGAGAGAGAGAGACGTTTGACAAACGTCCTTACACACATTTCAAGGTCTTTGCCATTTGCATGATGCTATCCCTCTTCGTCTAGTCCTCCTCATTGATGAGAATTGGTCTCCTTCGATGTTCATTTACCTGCCCCAGCCTTTTCGTCTCCCACTTCACTAAGATCACAGTGTCAAGATAACCTGCAGCCTCCAGTACTTTCACTACTTTGTCGCCATCAGTCTCGGACGGCTCTTCAGGGTCCTCAGATAGCTCAGTTATCACAAATTCCGCCGTCGTTCCCTCTTCCCGTGATTCCAGGAACAACCGTTGATGATGAATTATTTTGTATGTGTCATCCAGACTATCCAACAAATGTTTCACCACATGTTTTAAGGGGAGACAGTTCATTTTTTTGGTTGAAAATGAAATTATGCATCAATTTACATGAAATTTTACTGGATAATAGCTTTATTTGGCAAAACTAATCCCTGAGCTTTATTTGTAAATGATTAATTTGGTCACTGATATTTTTAAAATGATTATAATATTTATTCACTTAGGAGCAGTAGTCAGTGAAAGATAGGTTAAAAATATTAAGGTTTTACTGAATATTTTTTTCTTTTCTTCATGTATCGTCGTGAAACTTTCTACACACTTAAGTAGGTATCATAGCTATTATCCAGTAAAGTTTCATGTAGATTGATGCGTAATTTCATTTTCATTCAAAAAAATGAACTGTCATCCCTTAATTCGCTCTGCTCAACTATTTTTTGTCTTCGGCTCTGTAACTTCTCTCCGCATTAATTAGCGTCACCAAAGCACGCTTCAGTTGCGGATTCGCTATTTTATTAATCTCATTTAGTCCAAATAAGCGTACTGCCACGGCACCATCAAAACCAGACATAGTGCATTGGTTGCTAAGATATCCTTGCTATGTACGAGTCGCTAGGACCTGGTGACGACTGAAGGAGGATTAAGGCTGACGATTCAGAACTCTAAGCCTAAAATACAGCTAAGGACACAGCACCTTAAACGACTTTCTCTGTCCTTTATTACCCATTGACATTTACGTACCTCTTAATGAAGCCTGATACCTGCCAGGCGCTATAATTTCTTTGTGATTTAAGCCGAGAAGCAGAGCACTTCAGCCTGCTGTTTAGCTTATGGGTGGATCAAAGAATACTCAGGTCTTGAATGGTGCGTGAATAATTGTCTGAACCATTTCGCTGCACCTGTTGTTGATAGTTCTCATGATTCATACTTCCTCATTCTTTAATTTCTGAATCCTGCCTCACCCAAGCCTTAGGTGAGAGAAAAAAGATGATGATGGTGCAGTGGGAGGGTGAGTGGGTGGACTGGTTGGTTGTGTAAGTGTGGGTGGGCAGGTTGTGGGAAAATAGGTCCATGGTAGCCATAGGATCATGGGAAATATAGCCTTGGGAAATTGGGCTCAAGGAGAAACATAGGTCATTGGGTAAAATGGGAACTCAAGAGTCGTCTTTCACAGAGGGAGGGTCAGTTCAGAGTTTTAGGCAAAGCCGGTATGTACAATTATAGGGTTATACTCGGGCAACGCCGGAAACCCTAGCTAATATTCCTATCTGTATATATATATATATATATATATATATATATATATATATATATATATATATATATATATATATATATATTATATACTGTACATAAGATTTTATGAAGAACCAGGAAAAATCGTTACAGGAGGATATAGGAAGACATGTGTTGGCTGGGATAGATCAAAACTTCTATGTCACTTGCCGTGTTGCGTGGGGCTAATAAAAAACCCTGAGATATCTGAGATATGCATCATCATATGGGCTGGGAATAAATAAAGTATCCTCCCATAACGGATTTACCTGGTTCTTCCTGTGCACGAATAAGCAACCGGATGATTCTCGCTAAGGCATCTGTGGAATTCCTGAGTCAGACTGAGGTCAGCAGACCTCTTGCAAATTCTGCTGTAGAGACAGTTCTATCCGAAAAAAGTGCAGGGGTGACAATGGGCAACACACAAAGGAAACTATCTACGAGTACCTGTTCCCTGAAAGACTGTATGAGAGAGAGAGACAGAGAGACAGAGAGAGAGACAGAGAGATTAACTACACTCCGTGGGTGTAACATCTAAGCTCCCAGTAAAGCACCCAGTTGTAGTACAGAGTCTTTAAGATCAACCTGAAATCCTGATGGTAAATCTACTGGCCCATATCTCAACATTTTTGTGGATCGATATGAGAAAGACTGGAAACATATTACCGGCAATGCTACTTACACAGACAGAAATTAATAAAATCAGAAAAAAAGCTCCCTTTTCCCACAGAACTGAATAAGATATCCTCTTTTCTATTCCAGCGTTACTAGCAACAGCAAGTGCCCTTGGTTCTCTATTGCAAAAACAGTTAACGAAAAAATGCAGCCGAGAAACAGCTAAAAGAATTGCAAAGGCACCACTGAACGATGAAGGAGTAAGGAAAGAGCCTCTTTTTAAAACCACACCGCCAAAAAAGTGGCAGAGATTTTTTTATCCTAATTCCTTCACATCAAAAAAAAAAAAAAAAAAAGGCAAAACAATTTTGCTTTATCCATAGAACGGTTAAACAATCCATATAAACGAAGTGGTTAATATAACTTGATAACATTCAAGAAAAGGCATAACAATCATCTTTTTCGTGGGAAATATATGCGGAACACCCTACCAGAGTTTCCAAGGCAACAGGAATAGAGCATATACTGAACCCTGAATCAGTACAGGGTCCTGAATCTCACTGGACCTGCTAGTTTAAACCAACGAAAACGTTGTGCTCTTACTTCGACTCTTCTGGAGATAATCATCCCCTGAAATTCGAAGACTTCAGTATATGAAGTATAACCTTCTCTACTTAACCTACAACATCCAGCAAATAAACGATGTCATCTGCGGTCATCTGTATTTAGTTAGTGTCTATGGTCGTAGTTTGAAAAGACTTACTGAAAAACTGTATCCAGCTATCCGTACAACACCTGCCAGCGATCTACCTATCACTTTTGGTTGGTAAGCTCAATTACAACACATTCCCTTCCCCTCCCCCTCCCGGTACTAATAAGAGATGAAAGGTGGGTCGTGGGTCTACCTCAGTTGAACCGTGTTAGGAGACCCTAACCTATATCTGACAGAGTGGGTGCCACCTCAGCTGCCTGCTATAACAACCCATCTCATCTGTGGAGGTCCCGTTGTGGAAAAACCCTCTAGTTCCTGCTTCGAACTACCGATTGGGACTTTAAATGGCAAGAATGCTGACGGGAGTGTGCCTAAAGACAAAGCCCAAAAATGTCCAGAGTCACGTTATCGACTTAAAAATTAAATCATCAAAATAGGAGTAGTGAGAGTGTATAAATACATACATTTATATATATACATATACAATATATATATATATATATATATATATATATATATATATATATATATATATATATATATATATATATATATATGTATATATATATATATATATATATATATATATATATATATATATATATATATATATATATATATATATATATATATATATATATATATATGAGTGCTCAACGGAGCATTACCTTATAGTCACCATTCTGCAGTTAGTAATATGCCCACAAATTCGTCACAGATCATCCATCAAGAGACACTAGTGTAGTAGCTTAAATGATGTGGCAAAGTGTGACACCTTCTGCAGCACTATTGCGGACAAGCTCTGCCCATAGACACCACTTGATCCAAAGAACAATGCAACAATCCTATAGCAGACACAGAGGGGTCAAACATTATGACACTGCTGCAAAGCACTGCAGAAGAAACATTAGGCTACTCCGCTCGCTGCCATAAAAACTGATTTGATGGAAACGCTGAGGGCATAAATGACCTTGCAATGAAGAATAGGGCACATAATAACTGGTTGGCTCATCCTAGCTCCTTAACCCTAAAAACTTAATTCCAGAATCTCAGAAGTGAAACCCAGAGAAAACTGCATGACATGGAATAGACGTGGCGGACTGTTCAAGCAAAGGAGCTGCAAAGACTGGCCGATACTACTGACCAAAATGGGTTCTACAAACCCATTAAACCCAACTAAGAGCCAATCAAACACAACAAAAACCCTGTTCACTCAGCCGAAGGAGAGCTCATGTGAAAGACAAACAAGCAGTCCTAGAAAGATGAGTGCAACACTTCAACACCTTACTGAATTGAAGAATTCCAGTGGAGATTAATATCACTGATAACATCCCAAATACCCCTGAAGTGGCAGATCTCGTTGCTACCCCCCCCTCCCCTACACTTGCTGAAACTGCTTAGGTCATCCAATCTCTAAAAAATAATAAAAGCCATGGCCCTGATGGCATACCATCTGAACTGGTCAAAGACGGTGGCCAGTTTCATCAGCGCCTCCATAACTGCATACTGAGTGTCTGTATCGAAAACAAATTCCATGTAAATGGTTTACTTATGATATTGTAACCATCTACAAGAAGAAACGGGACTACTCAATTGTAACGACTGCAGGGGCATCTCCCTCCTTGTAAATGCTTGTGAGGTACTAGCCAAGGTAACTTTATCCAGTCTGACAAAACATTAGGATCAGTCAACACTTCCTGAAACACTATGTGGATTTTTGAAGGAACAAAGTGCCTGTGATATGATTTTTGTTGCCCGACAGATACATGAGAAATGCCACGAGCAGAACCGTGACTTATATATTGCATTAACTGATCTTGCAAAAGTATTTCACATTGTCAACACAGAGCTTTTATGGAATGCTTCTTCAGCAGTTGGAGATCCCAACATTTTTTTACCATCCAAAAGAGCCTGCATGACAAATGGAATGCTTGTGTGTCCATAGGTGGGAGCAAATCGGAACCCATCAATATGGATGTTGGTGTAATACAAGGATGTGTCCTGGCTCCTGTTATTTTCAACATCTATCTCACTGCAGTCACCCTTTTAAGTCACCAACAATTTTTTTTTTTTTTTTTATGCGAGGAAGAAGGAATCAAAGGCCATGAGCCCGCAGGAACAGTTCCCTCCAAGAGAAAAACAAAATACAATAGAGAGCCAAATTCAAGATCCGATCATTTTGAGATGCCTGGACACACTGCGTTTGAAAGACTGGAGATCATAGGCAGCAGGAAATACAGACAGAGGGAGACAGTTCCACAGTTGACCTGTTGCATAAATGAAAGACTGGGAGTAACGGTTAACTCTTGCATTAGAGAGTTGGACAGAAAAGGGATGAGAGTTTGCTGCCAGACGGGTGCTACGCGCCCGTCGTAGAGGTGGAGGAATGCAAGCAGACAGTTCAGAGGAGCAGTGACCATTAAAGTACCGATAGAAAAGAGATAAAAATGCAACAGTGTGGCGAAGAGACAGAGGTTGAAGGGAGCCAGTAAGAGGAGGAGAGTCAAAGAGATGAAAGCCTTTGACTCCACCCTGTTGAGAAGAGCTGTATGTGGGGAGCCTCCACCACACATGAGAGTTGTACTCCACACAGGGGCGGATAAAACCCCTGTATAGAGTCATCAATTGTGCAGGAGTAAAGAAAGAGCAGAGTCGGCTTAGCACACCCAATCTCTTGAAAGCAGATTTTACAAGAGATGTAATATGATCTTTCCAATATAAGTTCCGAGTAAATGAAACCCCAAGCATGTTGAAGGATGATGCAGGATTAAGCTGAATATAATTAAACATTAGTGGGTATACCTGTGGAAGATTTTGTCGGGTTGATAGGTGTAAGAACTGAGTCTTATATGCATTAAAAACAACCATATTATTTTTACCCCAGTCAGAGATACGAGCCAAGTCAGACATTAGGTGTGCCATAGCCTAATCCCTGCCTTGTTGAAGTAACTGCTGAGATGGGCGTTGCGGGAACCGAATGGAAAGGTGAAGGGTGGAGTCATCAGCGTATGAGTGAATAGGGTTAGATGTACAGCTTAGAAGATCAGTGATGAATAAAAGGAAGAGAGTTGGTGATAGGACAGAGCCCTGAGGAACACCACTGTTGATAGATCTAGGAGAAGAACGATGGCCGTCTACAACAGCGGCTATAGAACGACCAGAAAGGAAGCTAGCGATGAAGGCACAGATAGAAGGATAGAAACCGTAGGAGGGCAGTTTCGAAATTAAAGATTTATGCCAGACTCGATCGAAAGCCTTTGAGATGTCAAGTGCAATGGCAAAGCTTTCGCCAAAGTCCCGAAAGGAGGATGGCCAGGAGTCTGAAAGGTAGGTGAGAAGATCGCCAGTGGAGCGTCCCTGACGGAACCCGTACTGACGACGGAAAGAAGGTTGTGATAGGAAAGATGCCTTAAAATTTTTCTATTGAGAATTGACTCGAAAACTTTTGAAATACAGGACGTTAAAGCAATTGGACGATAGTTGGAGGGTTGGGAGTGGTCACCCTTCTTTGGGACTGGTTGAATGAGAGCAAACTTCCAGCAAGAAGGAAAGGTACAAGTTGAAACAGACAAAGGCGAAAGAGTTTGCCTAGGCAGGGTATAAACACAGAAGCACAGTTCTTGAGAACAACAGGAGGGACCCCATCAGGCCCATATGCCTTGTTAGTACTGAGGCCAGTGATGGCAGAAAATACATCAGCTGAAGAAATTTTAATGTCAGCCAAGAGGAAGTCAGAGGGGGGGAAGTGATGGAGGAACAGCACTGGAATAGTCTAAAGTGGAATTGGAGGAGAAAGACTGTGCGAAGAGATCTGCTTTATCAGTAGAAGAAATAGCTACAGAACCATCAGAGTAGAAAAGAGGAGGGAAGGATGAAGAGGTAAAGTTGTTAGAAAGGTTTTTGGCAAGGTGCCAGAAGGAGTGGGAAGAATTCGAGTTGGAGAGTTGAGAGCATTTAGTACGGATGAAATTATTTTTAGCAGAGCGAAGAACAAACTTAGCACGATTCCGGGCAGAAACGTAAAGATGATGTGATTCAGTGGTGGGTTGGCTCCGGTACCTTTTGTAGGCCCTCTCTTTGTTGCGGACAGCATTAGAACAAGCATGATTAAACCAAGGCTTTCTTGCGTTAGTCAAAGAATATGAGAAAGGAATGTATGCTTCCATGCCCGAGAGAATAACCTCTGTAATGTGCCAGGCACACTCAGATGGCTCACAGCCATGGAAGCAATAATCATTCCAGGGAAAATCAAAGAAGTACTGCCTGAGGGCCTCCCAATCCGCAACTCCAAAGTGCCACAGATGACGTTTCCCTGGAGGGTCCACAGGCCGTACCGGAGTGATAGGACAGGTCAAGGTGATAAGGTTGTGATCGGAGGAGCCCAACAGAGAGAAAAGATTAACAGAGTAAGCAGAAGGATTAGTTGTGAGGAAGAGGTCAAGTATGTTGGAGCTCTCTCCAAGGTGGTCAGGGATACGGATAGGGTGCTGTACAAGCTGCTCTGGGTCATTAAGGATAGAAAAGATGTAGGCTTGTTCACCAGGTGGATCAGTGAAAGGAGAGGAGAGCCAAAGGTGGTGGTGAACATTGAAATCTCCTAGAATGGAGATTTCTGAGAAAGGAGAAATGGATAGAATGTGTTCCATCGTAGAAGTAAGATAGTCGAAGAATTTTTGATAGTAAGTAGAATTAGGGGATAAGTAAACAGCACAGATATATTTAGTCAGAGAATGACAGGAAAGCCAAAGCCAGAGTGTATAGAATTCAGAAGAATCGAGTTCAGGAACACGAGAGCAAGATAAGTCGTTGCGTATATTGTTACGGAACAGAGAAAGATAATGTACACTTAAGGTGAGAATACTAAAAATCACTACTGTCCCGTAAAGTTCCAGGTTCAAAACAAAAGAGTTAGGTAAAATTACAAGTTAAAGTTTAATGCTCAAACTAACAACAAAACATTCAGGACTCATAAGGATAATGTAATGGCAAAAAAAAGGTTAAATATATGGTTAACTGCAATAGCCTCTATTAACACGAAATTAGCAAGAGTAAATTTATCTAAGTCAGCCCTGTTAAAATGAGATACCAGATAATACTCAGTGAATGCCAAATATATTATTACAGATACAAAAAATTATTAATGATGGCTGACAATAAGAACCTTACATAAATTACAAAAATCTCACTAGGCCTAAGAACTAACCTTATGCTACACAGTACAAGAAAAAAATGCAATAACACTTATACTCAAATTACACAGCTGTTAGATGCTTGGAGACTTCCTGAGCACTCACAATAATAACTGTACAGGGGAGGACAGAGATGTGAGCAAAATGAGGAGTAGATCTAAGTGGCAATAAAGCAGAAACTGAGCTCATTATATAGGGGCCAGCAGAGCTTGATACAACTTGTAAGAAGGACGCGCAAATGAAGCCATGGGGACAAAGAGTTGACAATCCCGCTCTGAACAACAGAAAGGACGACTTACTCTACTATAACGGTAGAAGAGGGGACTGAGGCAGAACACGCTCGTGATCAAACATGCAGGATACTGTGCGTTAAAATAACACAAAGGATGATGAAATCATAGGGTATGTAACACCTCCCCACAAAGAAAAAGAAATTTACAAAGGAAATTTCTTATTACTCTAAAACAATCTGTCTAAAGTCTAGATAAGCAATCTGCAATAACATTTTCTTTCCCCTTGACATGTTGTATGTCTAATGAATACTCCTGAAGTAGTAGACTCCATCTTGTCAATCTCTGATTTTTATCTTTAAACTTACTAAGGAATTTCAGTGGGTTATGATCGGTATAAATGACTATGGGGTCAAAACCAGAACACAAATAAAATGAAAAATGCTGTAAACCCAAAATCAAGGCCAAAAGCTCTTTCTCAATAGTTGAGTAGTTCTTTTGAGGTGGAGTGAACTTCTTACTGTAATAAGATACAGGATGTTGAATACCCTGATCATCCTCTTGCAGCAAAACAGCCCCAGCTCCTGTATCACTTGCATCAACAGCCATCTTAAAAGGCTTAGCAAAACTTGGAGTAGCGAGCACTGGCTGACTTAATAGGATAGCTTTAAGTTTACTGAAAGAGGATTCACAGTTATCGGTCCAGACAAATTTAACTCCCTTTTTCAGTAGGTCTGTAAGTGGTGATACAAGAACTGAAAAGTTGAGAACAAATCTCCTGTAATAACCTACCATTCCCAAAAATCTCTGTAGCTCTTTCCTACTTTTAGGTCTGGGAAGATCACTTATAACCTGAACCTTAGCTCCTGGTGGTGCAACATGTCCATCACCAATTACATACCCAAGGTACTGAACTTTAGCTTGACCAAACTCACACTTTGATAAATTAGCTACAAGATTAGCATGAACCAAACGCTCAAAAAATTTACTGACATGGCATAGGTGATCTTTCCAGTTGTCACTGAAGATTAATACATCATCAATATAAACAACACACCCTGCCAAACCCTCTGTTACAACATTCATGAGCTTCTGAAATGTGGCTGGTGCATTCTTCATACCATATGGCATTACAGAACATGCAAAAGTCTTTCCTAGTGTTACAAAACATGAGATCTCCCTAGCACGTTCAGTCATAGGTACTTGCCAGTATCCCTTTAACAAATCAAACTTACTTATGTACTCGTACCTAGCCTTTCCGATCTTGTATATGCAATCTTCCACGCGAGGGAGAGGGTAAGTGTCTGTTTTGGTTATCTGATTAACACGTCTGTAGTCAATGCAAAGCCGCTGTGACCCACCTGGCTTAGGGACTAGAGTGACAGGAGAACTCCACTCGCTCTGACAGGGCTCAATCATCTTGTGATCCAACAGGTAGCCAAGCTCCTTCTGGATGAGAGGAACTTTCACTGGGTTCACACGGTAAGGAGGCAATTTAATTGGCTTTGCGTCTCCAACATCGACATCATGCATCAACACAGTGGTTCTTCCTGGAGTGGCACGGAACACTTGCGGGTACTCCTGCAGTAATGCCGAAAACTCCTGCCTTTCCTCGGGAGGTAGATGAGAAAGCTTAGTCTGGAGATCATTCATGATATCAGGATTCTTCGCCAAACTATCACTCAGACTCATACTGCATGGGAGAGCTTCACTTGCAGACTCGGGTGGAACAGCTACAGTGCAGACTGGATTATTTTCGTCCCGCCTGTGATATAACTTTAGCATGTTGATGTGATAAAGTTGCTTGTTCTTTCTATGATCTGGTGTGGCAACGACATAGTTAACATCACTGAGTTTCTTCTCCACGAAATAAGGACCATAAACTTGGCTTGAAGAGGTTGCCCGTGAACCGGTAGCAGAATCAAAACCTGATCTCCTGGCTGAAAGTGGCGTAACCTGGACTTCTTATCATACCAAGTCTTCATCTTCTCCTGAGCAGCTCCTAAATTCTCTCTCGCCAGCTGTAAAGCAGTGGACAGCCGTTCTTTGAACTTCATCACATACTCCAGCAGGTTGACGTCATCTTCCTCCGACAGCCAGCATTCCTTGAATAACTTAAGGGGTCCTCTTACTTCATGGCCAAACAGTAGTTCAAAAGGTGAGAAGCCCAGTGATTCATTTGGAGATTCTCTTGCAGCAAACACAACGAATGGAAGACCTTTATCCCAGTCTTTCTGATGTTCCAAACAGTATTTCTTGAGCATCGATTTGAGTGTTTGATGATATCTCTCCAACGCTCCTTGAGTCTGGGGATGGTAAGCTGAAGACGTGATCTGGGTGATGCCCAACGCTTTCAGAGACTGTTTGAAAACATTTGACATGAAATTACTTCCCCAGTCTGACTGTACCTCCTTGGGCAGACCAAACTTTGTGAAGAACCCTAGCATTTCCTTAACCACGTTCTTTGCTGAGATATTTCTAAGTGGAATGGCTTCAGGATAACGAGTAGCCATATCAATCAGGGTCAACACATAAGAAAATCCTGAAGAGTCTAAGGAAGAGGGCCCACAATATCCACCAACACACGGGTGAAAGGCGCCTCAAAAGGAGGAATGGGAACTAGAGGTGCAACCTTTTCGGTCTGATTACACTTCCCCACAACTTGACAGGTGTGACAAGACTTACAATACCAGGAAACATCCCTGAAGATACCTGGCCAGTAGAAGTGTTTCAAAATGCTTGCCACAGTCTTCCTCACTCCAAGGTGCCCTGCCAAATTGGAACCATGAGCCACTCTAATGATATCCTGCCTACAAACACGAGGGATAACAACTTGATGTACAACCTCCCATTCACAGTCGGCTGATGATGTTGGGGGTCTCCCCTTCCTCATAAGTCCTCCTGACTTTATATAATAACAAGTAGAAGCACCAGCTGACTCTTCCTCACTGCAAGCAGAGTTAGCTAGACCTTTCAACTCAGGGTCAGCAACCTGCAACTCAACCAACTCTTGACGAGACAAACTATCAACACTACGGGGTACTGCCTCATCTGGTTAGTGGTCCAAATTAGCAAGAAAAGTGTCAGCTAGGATAACATCATCATCATCATTATCCTCTAAGTCACCAGTAACTTTAGACTTAGCCCTAGTGACATCACATGCAGGGAACACATCAGGGACATCACAACCCTGGGCCGCAGCCACCGGCTCACTAGACAACTGAGGAGCTGGACACACTGGACTTCCACCAATATCATTTCCAAGTAAGAAAGTTACACCTGACATTGGGAGTGTCTCAACCAACCCAACCATAACGGAACCATTAACAAAACCAGACTCTAAATTCACTCTGCACAGAGGGACAGAGAAGTAATTATTCCCTAAACCTTGTAAGATTACAGTTTCATCAGAGGAATTAACATTAGAGCCTAGAACACTGGTTAGCATATGGGATTGGCAAGCACCTGTATCACGATATATTTTAACTGATTTCCTGTCATTACTGTCCAGAGGACTGACAAAACCACCAGACAGGAAATTAGCACATGAACTCTTGAGAGTGTCACCCACGTTACTGCTCAAAAGAGGAGCTCCATCATGAGAATTTAAGTTACCCCTCAAAGCAGGTTCAGTTAACTCAGTTAAAGAATTCTGGGAACTCTCAAGGGTGGACACTAGACCAATTGACTGAATATTTAAAGACTCCTTTTTGTTCACATCACGCTGTCTCCTGAAACATTTCTCCGTAGTATGACCAAGCTTACTACAATAAGTACATTTACTTTTCTGAAATCTAGAGGTGAAGCTGGTATTTACTTCCTGAGAAACATCATCTTTATTCTCTTTCCTGTTACCTGTACTCTGAGTAGAGGCAACGTACTTACTCTCAGCTTTCCCTTTTTCTTTAGAATATCTCTTGTGAGTGAGAACATACTCATCAGCTAAAACTGCAGCATCAGACAAATTATCTATTCTTCTCTCATCAATATATAGGCTTACCTCTTTACTAATACACCTTTTGAAGTCCTCCAGCAAAATCATCTGCTTAAATTTACCAAAATCAGAATCCACATTCTTAGAATTTAACCACTGCTCTAACAGATCTTCTTTCATTTTTGCATACTCAACATTAGATTGCTTATCTTGCTTATAAGTTGTCCTAAATTTTACTCTATAGGCTTCAGGAACAAGCTCATAGGCCTTAAGAATCAAGCTCTTAACTACATCATAATTATCAGATTGATCCTGAGGCAAAGATGCATAAGTTACTTGAGCTTTACCGGTGAGAACAGTTTGAAGGAGTACTGGCCAATACTTTTGGGGCCAATTAAAACCTGTAGCTACCCTCTCAAACAACTAAAAATACTTTGTTAAATCAGATTCATTAAAAGGAGAGACAAGTTTAACATTTTTAGCAACATCAAAATCATCAGAGCTAGATGATCCAGTTCCACCTTGTTTCATGCGATACTCATGGTCTGCCTGAATCCTAGCTAGTTCAATTTGTGCCTGAGCCTGTATCTGTGCCTCCTGAATCCGAGCCTGAGATTCAGCCTCCTTAGCATTTGCTTGAAATTCAGCCTCCTTAACATGAGCCTCCTGCAGGGCTAGCTGTAACTTAGCTAATTCAATCTGCGTTTGCTCATTTGGAGGAGTTACATTAAACAAGCTTTCATTAATCATGTCAACAATTTGATCTTTAGAATGATGAGAGCGAACAGCAATTCCCAATTGTTGAGCAACAAGCTTAAGTTCATTCTTTGTTCTGTTTTCTACATGACACACTGTTTGCACATTTGACAAAAAATCTTTGGTTTCATCAAGTGTAGTAATAGTAGACATCATGAATAAGTAACAGTCACAAAATATCAAGCAATATCCTTATGATAATATCCTGAATATCCTGATATGAGGTCGCCAAATTTATGTTACGGAACAGAGAAAGATAATGTACACTTTAGGTGAGAATACTAAAAATCACTACTGTCCCGTAAAGTTCCAGGTTCAAAACAAAAGAGTTAGGTAAAATTACAAGTTAAAGTTTAATGCTCAAACTAACAACAAAACATTCAGGACTCATAAGGATAATGTAATGCCAAAAAAACAGGTTAAAAATATGGTTTACTGCAACAGCCTCTATTAACACGAAATTAGCAAGAGTAAATTTATCTAAGTCAGCCCTGTTAAAATGAGATACCAGATAATACTCAGTGAATGCCAGATATATTATTACAGATACAAAATATTATTAATGATGGCTGACAATAAGAACCTTACATAAATTACAAAAACCTCACTAGGCCTAAGAACTAACCTTATGCTACACAGTACAAGAAAAAAATGCAATAACACTTATACTCAAATTACACAGCTGTTAGATGCTTGGAGACTTCCTGAGCACTCACAATAATAACTGTACAGGGGAGGACAGAGATGTGAGCAAAATGAGGAGTAGATCTAAGTGGCAATAATGCACAGACTGAGCTCATTATATAGGGGCCAGCAGAGCTTGATACAACTTGTAAGAAGGATGCGCAAATGAAGCCATGGGGACAAAGAGTTGACAATCCCGCTCTGAACAACAGAAAGGACGACTTACTCTACTATAACGGTAGAAGAGGGGACTGAGGCAGAACACGCTCGTGATCAAACATGCAGCATACTGTGCGTTAAAATTACACAAAGGATGATGAAATCATAGGCTATGTAACAATATATACACAACAGCCACTTTGGCTTTGAAATGAGTATAGAGAAAGTAGGAGGATACAGAGAAGGGTTTGCTGTCAGTTGCCTCAGACAGCTGAGTCTCAATTAGAAGAAGAAGGTGAGGTTTAGAGGAGGAGAGGTGGTGCTCAATAGAGCGAAAGTTAGAGGAAAGGCCGCGAATGTTGCAGAAATGAAGAAGTGAGTCAGACAGTAGTTCCAGGCACCTCGAGTCGTCACAGGGAGAGGGGCGGATGGTGGGGGCATTTATGGTCCCCCCCCCCCTGGGAACTCCGAGGCTTAGTGAAGAGACGCCATAATTTTTTACATTTTGGAAAGGGAAGTGTAGTGTGTACTGTGCATGTAGTTTGGTGTAGATAGTTAGAGAAATTTGTACTGGAGAGCATGCTGACCTACTCTCTGTGTAACTGAGACACTGAAAAAGTTCAGCAAAGGGGGATGGTCAGGAACTAGTCCTGAGGGCTGATGAAACGGGAGCTCCAGCACTCCCTGTCATCAGCTTTCCATCCACCTCAGGAGTACTGCCCTGCTCGACTGGTGCTACAGTCTACTCCTCAGAAACCCTGATGATAAAAAACGACAACAACAAAAAAGTTCCGTCTAGACAGTAACCTATTTAGTCTCAGACGTCTTCAGGCACAATGTAAGGCTGAAATAGCTCATTTCCTACAGGTACAATATGCTGATGACTGTGCTGTCCTTGCACATACCCCTGAAGCCCTGCAACAGTCTTTCACCATGGTTTCCAACACATACCATGCAATCGGGCTCCAAATAAATGTGAGTAAAACAGAAATAATATCTCAGAGACACAATGCATCAGAGCCTCTTGCATTTCAGATAAAAGGCAAAATGTAAAACAGATGGAGAATTTTCCCTACCTTGGAAGTGTACTCACACATAAGCATAACACTGATGCAGAAATCCTTGCACGAATATGCAATGTCTCAGCCTCTTTGGGGCATCTCCGATCCACACTCTTTGAAAACACCAACTTGACAATCGAGTCAGGCACAGTATCAGTTCATACAGCTGTATGCCTCTCCACCTTATACAGTGCTGAATCCTGGACTACTTACCAGCGTCACATCAAACACCTTGAGTATTTTCACATCCGATGCTTACAGCGCATCCTAGGACTCACATGGGAGGATAAATTCCCTCACTCACAAATTCTTCACCAGGCAAAGTCACCAGCACAGAAACCATGCTGGCTCTAAAAGAGCTCAGATGGGTCAGACAGATGTTCCCCAAACTGAGCACCGCCTTCCCTGCCAGGTTCTGTATGGCCAACCCCCTGCAGCATATTGCAACCCAGGGGGACAGAAGAAGAGATATAAAGATCATATAAGGACAACTCAGAAGAAATGTAACATCAGTTTTTCGAATAACAGAACACAAGAAAGAAAAGCAAATGCATAAAAGGAATATTCCATTTACTAGATTCCAATTGTCCTTCATTCATAAACAATCTGTAATAGTTGGACTTGAACAGCCATAGGCTGAAGTCTGGGGAGAAACCACTGTGGGGAAGTGAGTTCCAAAGAGATGCAGTTAGGAGAATTAAAGAATTCTAATAGGCAGAAGTTTGCAATACTGCAGTGTTACAGTCCAAAAGATTATAAAACCAATGTCTCTGACAGAAAACAAAGGCAAGGCCTCTGCAGCGAAGGAACCATTAATCTCGAAGAAGCTCAGAACCTTGCCAGAGAAGTGCATAGACAATGGAGGCACAACCAAAACATAGCTCTCCCAGCAACCCCAGACTTGACTTGACAACTGTGTGGCAAACTTTGCGGATCAAGAATTGGTCTGCACAGTCACACACGTTGGCATCAAAGACTGAGAAACACACCATCTTAGTGAGTGTAGTAGCCGTCGTCTTCTGCAATAGAAAGACAGCTTTAAGTAAGAGAGAGAGAGAGAGAGAGAGAGAGAGACAGACAGACAGACAGACAGACAGACAGAGAGAGAGACAGACAGACAGACAGACTGTCAGAGAGAGAGAGAATATATATATATATATATATATATATATATATATATATATATATATATATATATATATATATATATATATATATATATATATATATATATATATATATATATATATATATATATATATATATATATATATATATATATATATATATGTGTGTGTGTGTGTGTGTGTGTGTGTGTGTGTGTGTGTGTGTACAGAAACTTAACTTCACCATGAATAAATAAATGTAAATATCCACTGGAGGAATGAAAACAGAAATAGTAAATACTTTCATGTCTTGCAACCTCAGCCAGAGTGACACTGTCTGTAAATGTAATACTCGCAAGTATTTTATGTCTTTTCTTTCAGCTCCTTCGCCAACAATGTTGGACGGCTGTTACGCATTCATCCGTGTTTGTTCGTCTGTTTGTTTGTGTGAAAATTATCCCAAGTGCTTCCTATCGGATTTAAGTGAAAACTGGTAGATATGTGGCCAGTCGGTCAAGGAAGAGCTGGTTAGATTTTGAGGTGGATACGGATCCGGGTGCAGGATTAAATAATATATCTTTTAGGCGTTGAAGGAAATACACGCTCTGTGTGACTTCCTTAATAGGGCAGAAACTATGACCCTATTAATTAGTGACTACAGTATGTTCGACGGTAAAAGTATTCGTTTGGTTGGAAAGTGAAATTACTGCAGTAAATCATTTTTTGTTTTGGCTTTGGGGGATGTATGCGCTTTCTAAGTGTTTTCTAGCTTTCCATCATTTTCTTCCTACCATACTCCAAAATTTCAAGTGACCATCGATTGTGTGGATGGGTCTTTAAACCGACTGCACGGTATTGGTGTTGCACTCTCTGAGTGCTTCTTGTGTATTGTTGCAAAGCTGTGCCATGAGGATGCTCACCTCCAGACAAGTGCTGCTTCAACTGCCACTAATTTATATCACGATATAATGTACCAAAAAAAGCATTCCTATTTTTTCCTTTTCTACAACCATCGTTGGCTGGCGCACGAACAATTAGCATTAGAATTATTAGAATGGTAACCATGGAATCCATAGTAAGCTCCATATTGACGAATGTACAGAAAATTAGCAGAAGTATTATCTGAACAGTTACCACGGAATCTTTAGTGAGATCTATTTCTCCACCCAAGCTTACGTGGTGGTCAGGGTTGCAGCTGTAGCCTCAGGGTCATCTGAACGCGAACAAAGTGAAGTGTACACTGAGATTCTCCTTCTCCTTCACTTCACCACCCTCCTTTCAAAGGATGGGGAGGGTGCTGATGGATGTTTGCATAACCAGGCAGCTGATTCGCCAAGCTACATCGGTGCCACCGCGCGAAATCGACTCTCTCGTCAGGTGGTGGGCACACGAAACATTGACCTTATTCGAGCATATATCATGGAACCCTAAGTTACTACCATAACTTCCTACTAAAGGTTACAGTGTTGGAGATTTTGTTTTCATCTAGAGGCAAACAAATCAACATTGGGAACAAACTATCGTCACTACTGGCTGGCTGAATGTGGGTATGTGGAGTTGAAGAAAGCCTCACTGTTTTAGCAGTTGTGGCAGGACAGTAGCTAACCTCTGGGTGTGGTGACTGGCATGAGTAGAGGGGGAAGGTTTGTACACAAACACCGGCTATGTCCGAGGCCAGAGAAGAACCTGACCACTGCTATAGGTCCAGATTTCTTTGCAGTGCCACTTTTCATTCGTAATTACCAAAATCGGCATTCATAAGATCTGACGAAGCTTTTCATGTTGTGGACGATTTTTATATTTTATTTTGGCTAATGCCACAGAAATCTGCTAGGCGTAGAAGAGCGAAATCTGACACACATTTTCAGTAAAATGTGAACATGGATCGACAAAAGTGAACTGCGAAATTATTTTAAAGACGACGGTTTATAAAAAATCGAGTCCATAATGCATATAGAATATCCATTTATTTAAATTTCCTGGAATTTTCCTTGATGTTCCTCAAGTTTCAAGTTATAGCTACACGGTCGATATCCCTTGGCCCACCTTCATTATCCGGTCATTAGGAGGGCGTGATCCTGTAAGCTGCCGGGGAAAAAACACCAGATTAATTTTAGACGCAGAGGAAGGGTTGGCGGGGAAAGGGGAGGGAGGGAGGGATAGGCGTTGAGTGAGTTAAGCTTTATTTTCAAAGTGCTACTGGAAAACAACCATAAAATAATATGCCTTCATCCTTTAGCACTGAGAATGCTGTAAGTCAGTATTAGCTGAAATAGTCGACTAGTGTTTGCTGGAAGAGAAAACTAGTGTTGCTCCCACCGTGGTAGGGTTGGTGAACCTGGCATTAAGAGTACCAGGCTCCTGAATTTCCTCTCAATTGAATAAATTGTTTGGTGTTAGATGGGCTAAGATACAAGAATGGACGTGCACGAGAGATTTAGGTCCATTTGCCAGTTTTGTCTCCAGAATGGGATGGAGAGTCCGCCACACCCCGTCCCCCGAAACATGATGGATTGGAAAAGAAAGGTAACTTCAGCCTGCAGTCAACCGGGTTCACGCCGACATCAGCCAGGAGCCACAAGGGCAACAGCATCCACTGTGCTCGGGAACAAGAAGATGCCGTGAATACCTACTGATTTCCTGACTGATGTAAAAAAGAAAGAAATCTTGGTTCATCTTGGCTTTTCGGTACTAATCATTCTTCCACTGGCACCTGGAACAATATGTTAAGTACAAAGTGCTAAGACTGGTTCTCTTGTGTTCACCAATCTTCCATTATAAGATACAACATTTTTTTATGGAAAAAAATCAAAGTCTGAATGCAAGCAAAATAATTGTCTCTTCCAAAGAAATGTAAATAAAAAGACAAAATTAAGGTCCATTTTATCTGAGACTCCTAGTCCCATTGAATTTAAACGACTACAGTTCATAGGCAGCGTAAAAGACAGACTAGGGAAGTAAGGTCTATTGCTGACCACCTATGCACATGAGTCTCTTGCTTAGACAGAAATGGAGTGAATGTGTGTCGCCAGGGGAGTATTATGTGCACACTGTTACGTGTGAGGTAACCAAACAGAGAGTTCTGAGAAGCTACAAGACCATTGCAGAAGAACAACTGATAGATAGAGAGACTGATAGATATATTGGTAGGTGAATAGACAGGCAGCTGGTTACTCATATGTAGGCAGATAGAAAGATAGAGATATGGATTGTTTAATTGATACCTAGATAGGCAGACGATTAATACGAGAATATAGGCAAATAGATATGGAGAGTGAGTGAGAGAGAGAGAGAGAGAGTGTTTACAAATTTACAGGGATAAATTGTTCCTGAAATGATTTTACGATCACTGACAAGGATGTACAGTGGATGAAATTACCGTGCACACGTTACTGCTTCGACTGGGACAGAGGTGAAGGCTCATTCCAACAACCTCATCTACCCACAGTGTGGCCACAGATTAAAAATTGCACACCTTTCACAGGAAAATGAGGCCGAAATTGTTACAGGAATGGAGGAAACATTCAGTTTACCCATACATTAGACTTAACAGAACTTTGTATAATCAAGTCCTGAACTGTTCTATCGAGGAAATTATCACCTACTCGTAACTATGCTGGTGGCTGATTCACGGTTTAACAGATCTTGCACGTGAAGAAACTATATACCAAAAGCATCACGATGAAAATACCTGAAGTCGTCTACCTGTGGATCCTTGTGTTAGTATTCAAAGTAATTATGTGTCAGTAGTTGATGCTTTGCGATCCATAAAAGATTCTGAATCCCTTAGTTAGCTGCTTCTGCAATCGTCTGTTTTCTGATCAAGTAGACCCAGATCCATTTGTTTTTTAAATTCTGTTTGTCTTATTGATAGGATCAGTTTAGTAGTCAGCACCTGGACTCTCCCAAGCCTTGTGATATCCTTCTTCACGGTTGGTGACCAGAGCTGCAAGATTCATTCCAACACATGGATGTAAAAGAGACGAGTGCAGAGAGAACACTTTCTTCATATTAAGTACCTAATTGATTTTTAATGTAGAGTATTACCTTACCCAGACGGAGTCTGAAAAGGTATTGTTTTTGGTTGTTTCTTTGTTTGTTTGTTTGCTTGCTTGTTTGATTGTTTCTTTTTAAGCAACACTACGGATAAACGGCTGAATGAAATTACATAAAACTTTCAGGATATCTGGGCACTGGTTTCTAAAGAAAGTGATTAATTTTTGGAGGTAACTGAGTGACCCTCAATGGTCAAAATCAAGGTCACGGAATTTCAGAGGGTTATAACTTTAAAACGGTTGAAGATAGAAATATTTACTATTAGGAACATACAGGAACTCGTAATATGGGCTTTCTTTTGGCACAAAGACCTTTGACCTTGAATGACCTTGAAAGGTCAGATTCAAGGTTACGGATATTCAGGGGGCTATAACTCGAAACTGGTTGAAGATAGAGAGATATTCACTATTATCAGCACATAGGAAATCCCATAAGGGTTTTAAATTGGTACCTTGACCTTTGACTGTAAATGACCTTGAAAGGTCAGACTCAAGGTCACGGATAATTAGGGGGCTATAAGGCAAAACTTACTGAAGGTAGATATTTACTATTAGCTAGATATAGGAAGTCTCATATGGGCTTTCATTTGGCACCATGACCTTTGACTTTGAGTGACCTTGAAAGGTCAAATGCAAGATCATGGATTTTCAGAGGTCGTAACATGAAAACATTTGCGCCATTACCTTAGACTTTAACTGTGCACTGACGCAGAATGACAAAACGAGTCAGAATTTAACAGCAATAAAATAACTGCTGTAGGGGTAGGTTTGTTGTGCCTGGCATCACTTTTTTTTTTTTACACCCATGCAGTGTTGGGGGAATTGAGTTCACTGTTGATTAGTACAAATATGTCTGAAAAACAGTCTTCTCAGCACAGACAGTCCTTTCCACTGTTTGTGTCTGAATTAAAGTTTCCCTTCACCTTTTATTTGTCATCTTTAGTCAGAAGCTAAACAGCTCTTGCTCTCAGGATCCTCAATCACTGGGGTAATTTGGGTTATTTCCATCGAATTCTTATTTCTTACGTTACTAGCAGTCACATAGAATGACTGACAGAGAGACTAATAAACAAATGAATTATTATTATTATTACTACTACCACTATTACTATTATTATTATTACTACTGCCGCTACTGTTACTACTACTACTACTATTACTACTACTACTACTACTACTGTGGTAAAGACTACATATTATATAGATAGATAGATAAATAGATAGATAGAAGCAGGGAGTCAGATGATGAGAAGGTGTTGTGTCTGCGAGAATCGAGCAGTGCTAAACATGCTTACACACTCTTAACACTGAGGAAAGCTGACGACAGCGGCCAGTAAGGAGATGATGCAGTTAGCTGTCAGCAGTCCTCTCGTGAACAAAGACCCACGAGGAACACACGTGACACACCCCTGCTACACCAGAATTTAGGAAAGAGAGCTCAGACGGAGATTAGCCACCGAACAGGCGAGGGAGAAGGAGACAAGCGACCCTAGAGAGAGGTCGAGACGGAGATTAGCCTTAGAACAGAGAGAGAGAGAGATAGCGAGACAGGGAGGTAGCTACCCGGGACTTATACTCGTTCCTTGTTTAATATTTCCAAGACAAATAAAAATAGTCCCATACTATTCTTTACCTCTCCTGTCACTACATGACATTTGGTGGGGAAGCTACTACAAGATATAAAAGCCGCTCGACCACAAGTCTAAAATATACTTCTCTACAAGTAACTACAAATGTCATGATGACATTTGGTAGCAGCGAACGTATACGAACCTCGTCTACAAATCAACATTAAATTCCTACAAAGTATCAAGATTGAAAACAAGAATATCTCTCTTAACCAACAACATCAGCTCCTGACAGTATTCTCTCCATCCAGCCCCCTCTGTCTCCCAGATAATTACGCTGATGCAGAGGTCAAGAGATCACTCGACGCCTTGCAAGTAGCTTAACGACAAACCAGCAAATCTGCGGACATCGTCTCCGAATTAAAAGCAAATTTCTACAAAAGCAACCGAGACTACAAGATTAGCTTCAGTTCTACATTGAATCCTACAAAATACAGCCTACAGTGCAAATAGTCTACAAGTCTACGACGAATCAGCGAACTACAGCCATCTACAATCAACTACAATTAACAACTCTACGTCGTCTGTATAATCTTCTACACGCACCTACAAGTAGCGGCAGTCTTCATCCCACAACGAGTAAATCACTAGAGAAAAGGACTGAGAAAACATCGACATAGAAAAACGGAACAAACAAACGAAGAGTGAGACACGACTCACAACTCATCTTACTCACTCGTCTTCACTCAAGTTACTCATCGCTACTCATTCACTCACCACAGCTACCAGTGTGGGAAGCCGACGTCACCATGTGCTGAGACGACAACACGCCAATCAACCCGCGAAGGACAACGCTATTACCACGTGCAACACCACTCACACCATTTCCACCACGGTAAAAATTAGTGAGTTACATAGTTACTTCATTTATACAATACACAGTGATAGACAATAAGCTTCTGCACAAACATATAAAACGTGTTGTATAGTTACAGCTTAAATACACATACTTACTTCAGTTATCTGCATAACTCAATCACTAAATAATCACCAACAATAATTATTCTACACGGTATATATTCATTCATCTACTATAACATTTATTTACTACCAACGAGTGTTACCATTTATACCTACATAAAATACGTGTTTCATACATACAACTATACATTAGTACATCTACAAGCGATAAAGAAAATATACCATCACAGTTACTCAGTGAGCAATTAAAAGAACTGTATTAAACATTTATTAATTAAAGCTACCTAGTGGAAACAGACAAATTAAGTTACAAGGTAAACTAGAAAAAAAAAAAAAATGGCCAACACAAATGCCGTTAGCAAGAGTGAACATCTTCAACACAATCGTGAAGACAATGATTTCCACACAGTGCTGACACACATATTACCCACGATAGGTAAAGGTGAACAACAAATCAGTGTGTATAGTTAATACTGTATATAGTGTATATATTTTTTATATAAAATAACAAAATATGGGACTATATAATATCATTTTATAGTATCTGTGCAATATAAACTAAACTTTCAAAAAAAAAAAAAAAAAGTATCTCAAGGAAATTAGCCAGTAATTATGCAACCATGAACAACATGGAAAAAAGCGTACACAAGCAAAGAGAAACAAACTATAGAAAATCCATACAAAAAAAAAAAAAAAAAAAAGAAAGAAAAGTAAGAAAGAAAAAAGAGAAATAGAGTAAGATCACATAACAAACAAATGAAAATAAGTGTAAGTGTTACTACATATGCCAAAATACCACATAAATTACAAACAAAAAAGCAAATTGTTGTCTCCACAAACAAGTGGCATGACACGTCATCACTATCATCGACCGCAGCATATGTTAGGACTGCAGTTATTACAATTATGTTACACTTGTTACAATTATGTAACTACAAACCATATGTACCAATTAATGTAACAGTTGCATTAACAAGATGTAACTTTTATGTAACTTTAACTACAATTATGTACCTACAAACGATATGTAACAATTATATAACGACAAACGATTGCATTATGTTACACTAACTACAATTATGTACCTACAAACGATATGTAACAATTATGTAACGACAAACGATTGCATTATGTTACACTTTGCCAATTATGTAACAGTTGCATTAACAAGATGTAACTTTTATGTAACTTTAACTACAATTATAAGGCCAAGACGCTTATGTAAGAGTTGCATTAACAAAATGTAACTACAATTATAAGGCCAACACAATTATGCATTAACACAATATAAGTCATCCAATTATAGCACAATTCTGTATTACCAGTATCATCATACAAGTTAGGTGAAATATTAGACATTACTAAAGTGATAACTCAAATATGTAATGTATAACCTAGCAGTATTACCATTGCACAATTATATGCGTACGTCTGTTGTACATGCACGTCTTGCAAAGTGTTATACACCAACCATTCCATTATTTCAAATATGTATACAACTTATTCAAAATGTAATATTACTGAATAATCACTATTTACTATGAATAATATATGTATACAATATTCATACAATTATGTTACTTTTACAATATTATGTATTTCACTTAATTAGCTTATAAGTTCATTATAATGTGTATGTAGTACGTATTAATATATTATAACTATTACATGTCGATGGTACGCCATTTTCGCGCGACCGAGCAGTGTGGTAAAGACTACATATTATATAGATAGATAGATAAATAGATAGATAGAAGCAGGGAGTCAGATGATGAGAAGGTGTTGTGTCTGCGAGAATCGAGCAGTGCTAAACATGCTTACACACTCTTAACACTGAGGAAAGCAGATGACAGCGGCCAGTAAGGAGATGATGCAGTTAGCTGTCAGCAGTCCTCTCGTGAACAAAGACCCACGAGGAACACACGTGACACACCCCTGCTACACCAGAATTTAGGAAAGAGAGCTCAGACGGAGATTAGCCACCGAACAGGCGAGGGAGAAGGAGACAAGCGACCCTAGAGAGAGGTCGAGACGGAGATTAGCCTTAGAACAGAGAGAGAGAGAGATAGTGAGACAGGGAGGTAGCTACCCGGGACTTATACTCGTTCCGTGTTTAATATTTCCAAGACAAATAAAAATAGTCCCATACTATTCTTTACCTCTCCTGTCACTACATGACATTTGGTGGGGAAGCTACTACAAGATATAAAAGCCGCTCGACCACAAGTCTAAAATATACTTCTCTACAAGTAACTACAAAGTCTTTATGACACTACTACTACTACTACTACTACAACAACTACTACTGCTATTACTGTTATTATGGTTTGTTATGGAGTGTCAGGAAAAAATGATAATGGGAAGCGACTGAAGGATATGTGTCAGGAAAGGAGGTTGTGCATTTGTAACTCGTATTTCAAACACAAAGATGCACATAAATATACATGGTATAAAGGGAACGGGGATTGTGTGGAAAGGAGTCTGATTGATTATGTGCTCATTGAGAGGTCAATGCTAGGAATGGTTGCTGATAAGAAGGCCGTGAGAGGGCGATGTAGAGGTCTGTCGGATCATATGTTTGTGGTATGCAAGATCAACCTGAGAGGAGCGAGCGAGGTGGACCAGGAAAGAGAGCAGTGGTCAGGGGAAAAGACTGAAAGTCGAGAAGCTGAGGATAAAAGAAATGGCAGATGAATACACGACCAAAGCAGGGGAGGAGTTAGAATCTGTGAATTGGAATGAAATGGATCTGAGCAGCCTGTTGAATGCATATAGGGATTGCATAGCTATGAATGCTGAAGCGCTATATGGTGTGGAAAGAGAAACAACAATGAAGGAAGGTACGGCATGGTGGAATGAAGAGGTTAAGAGAGCAGTGGACGAAAAGAGAAAAAAGTGGCTAGAGTAGTTACATGACAAGGGTTCAATTGATATCTGAGCTGAATATATTGAGAGCAAGAAGCACGTGAAGAGACTAGTGAAGAGGAAAAAGGAGGAAGTGAAGAATGGTCTAGGAAGAAAAATGAATGCACATTACTCTAAAAATAGAAAGTTATTCTAGAAAGAGGTGCGGAAATGTAGTATTGACTACGGAAAGAAATGTGAAAGTGTGGATGATATTAGTGGTAGATTATTAACCCATGGTGATGAAGTAAGGATCAGATAGAACAAATATTTTAAAAGCCTGATGAGTGGGAATAGAGAGAGCAGAGCCGCTGTAAACATGATAGGTTTTAGGGGTGTGCAGAGAAGGAATGCAGTGCAAGGAAACGTGACACCCCCACAGGTAAAGATGTGAAACAGCTGAAAAATGGGAAAGCAGCTGGGGTTGATGAGGTGTATGCAGAGATGATTAAGTGTAGTGGAGAGAGCGGAATGAAGTGCTTGTTGGAGATATGTAAGAAGGCATGGATGAGTGAAACTGTGCCAGCAGAGTGGAAACAGGCTGTGACTGTACCCCCCGTACAAAAATAAAGGTGAGTGAAGTGAGTGCAAGAATTATCGTGGCATAAGTTTACTGAGAGTGCTAGGGAAGGTACATGGAAGAATAACAGAGAAAGTAAGAGAGATATCAGAAGTCGTGGTGAGTGATGAACAGGGTGGCTTTAGGAGTGGCAGAGGATCTGTGGATCAAATATTTGCAGTAAGACAGATAGTGGAGAATGCATGCGAGAGGGACTATAAGGTGTTTATGACATTCGCTGTTCTGGATAAAGCATAAAAGAAAGCAGACAGAGAAGGATTGTGGAAGGTTCTGCGCATGTACAGTCTAGATTGTAAAGTGCAAGGTACCGTCAAGAGTGTTTATGATGGTGATGAAGCAAGTGCAAGGGTAAATGGGCATCTGAGTGAATGGTTCATGATCGGTGTGAGCGTGTGGCAAGGTTGTGGGATGTCCCCATGGTTCTTCAATATTTATATGGATGGGGTGATGAGGGAGTTAAAAACACGAGAAATGCTGAGGGGGATGGCGTTGGTAATGAATGATGATGGACGGAATATCTTAAATTTATTGTATGCTAATGATGCAGTACTACTTGCAAATTCCGGACAAATACTTGGTAGACTAATGCAGAGTTTGGCTGATGTCTCTGAGCGTCGTGTCTTGAGAGTAAATGTAGAAAAGAGTAGAGTGATGGTTACTGTGAGAAAAGGTGACTTCCAGTGTGGAGAGAGACTGGAATTGGTGAGAGAGTTCAAATACCTGGGTACAGTGATAGATAAGAGAGGAAAATGTGCAAAAGAAGTGGAAAGTAGAGTGACACAAGGAAGGAAACCAGCTAGTGCAACGAAAGCCTTGAAAGAAACAGAGGTTTTAAGTGTTGCAGCTGCGCTAGGCTTACAAGACGGAGTGTTAGTGCCAACTTTAACACATGGATGTGAGACTATGGTGTGGCATGAAAATGAAAAGTCAAGAGTGAGAGCAGTGGAGATGGGACTGCTGAGGAATGTATGTGGAGTGCAAAGAATGGATGGGGTACGAAATAATGTAATTTGTGAAAGATGTGGAGCGACGAACTCTGTGGACACAAGAATCGAAGAGACTGTACTGAGATGGTATGGTCATATGGAGAGAATGGATAAAAATAGAATGGTGAAAAAGGTATATCTGAGCGAATTTGAAGGAGGGAGGAGGGGAGGGAGGACAAGGAGCAGGTGGACGGATATGGTGGATGAATATGTGAGGAAGAGAGGTTTAGAAGTCGGTGGAGCTAGGGGACTGACAAGAGATCGAGCCGGCTGGATGAATGTTGTGAGGAGAAGTGCATGATCAGGGATTTGGCACTCCTCTTTAACGTGGCAGCGTCCGGATTGACTCTATCAGATACGTTTACGTAAAGCTGCAGAAAGTGATGAATGTTTTTGGCCAGGATTCCGGGGGCTTGAATGGTGAGTGAATGGAAGCGTGGTCCATTGCACTGAGCAAATTTGGGCTGTCTGGGCATTGCTACTCCTCACCCTGCCCTAGGGTGGGAAAGGAGGTCCGGAATTTTAGCTCCCATGGCACAGTCCGTCAAAAAATGAAATTTTCCACTTTTGACGCAGTAAACCACAATTAATAAACGTAACAAGATAAACTGACATGGAGCACACTAGAAAGTTATCGCATTAATGAGGATATAAATTTTTAAAACGAAACAAAATTATGTAACTGTATCACAATTTTTACGGAAAGGATTACACATAATGTTCGTCTCCCTGCTTTGCATACTCATCCGCGTCGATCAACACATAGCCAAATCTGTACACAGAACTAAGTCTTTCTATCCATCTATATAACAATAGCTAGACACATTTATCCCGTAAAACGTGGCCCCAAACATATCACCTCCATGTTGCCCTGTCTTCTGCCATTTCGCTGCCCCTCATTTCCCCCCATTTTACACCCTACTCTCTCATATACCTCTCTACTACGTCCCTCCATCTCATCCTCGGTCTTCCCCTCCCTCTCCCTCCCTCCACCTCACTCACATACACTCTCCTGATTAGTCTATCACTCACCAGCACACATAAAATGCATATTGTTCCAATGCTGGCACTCCGACCTTTAATATATCGGACCAATGATGTAAACTCTGGCTAACGATGTTGGTCCGACTTATATCAGTTATCCGTTTGCACTACGGGATGTATCGGTACAATACAGGCTTTGCAATGGGCCAATGATGGAAGACTTAATCGTGTCTTAATCAGGTGTAAGTAGAGTAACTGGGCCAAATAAGTGTGTCTGGATAGCTCGAAATTAACAGATTTTGAAACTGACTTTTCCTTCCTTTGAGAGAATAACATTGTGAACTTTTATCCTTTAAATGATTCTTAAAAAAAAAAAATCAGGATTCGAACCTTTCTCCTCTGAACGCCTACCATACAGTCCACACATCTGACAGCTGATTTATTGAGTGAGTCTCTTACCCAAGTTATCTATGAATACACACTATGTTGCCACCTCAGTATCTCCGTCTGTCCCGAATTGCTGCCAAGTGATGGAATGTCTGAAGTGAAACAAATTATATTAACTGCCTGGTGTGGGGCTCGAACCCGTGCCTCCAACACATCAGATATGTGCATGTTACCACTGAGCCACGGACGACGTTCATGGTCAATAGTGCAACTCTGACCATTTTACAGACCCAGTTGTATATATTTTGTGCGTATACCAATGCCCCTTTAATATTACCAGTTATGATCTAGTAAGCTGAAAACAAGTTCAGTTCCACAAGAACATCACCAAATATAAGACTTTCGTTTTATAACAAGACAGTTGCCTGTGGAAAACTCCCGTCTGTCGAAATTTCTATATAATATAATATATATTTCAGTTATCCAATATATGAAAATGATCTGTGATGGATGATGTATAATTATATCATTCAGTTGTTAGCTGCTTGATTGGCGTGATCAGCAATACATAGCTGGCCTAACATTTCATTACCATTCTTGATCCAGTTTTCGAAAAAAAAAAAGTTATATTTATATATCTGTCCAATACATGTTCTATATGAAAAGGCCCATTTTTTTGTGTGTGTTTGTGTCCGACTCTGGGCAAAGGCTTCAGGGCCTATATCACTGGGGCAATAGTCTATCCCAAGGCCCAGTAGTCCTCCTACACCTCCACATGTCCCCACTTCGGCGCTAACACCTACCGTCCATACTGAATACATGCTAAGGCTGTCTCATACAGGACTGATGTATTGTACATATATATATATATATATATATATATATATATATATATATATATATATATATATATATATATATATATATATATATATATATATATATATATATATATATATATATATATATAAACATTACTGACAGGAATCGGTCCAATGTATGGCTGCCGTTTCAGCTCAGTGTCGGAAATAAAGTTTTATTTATATATCGGCCTAGCACAAGTTTTATGTCAATTGACCCAATATAAACAAAATATTACGGCCAGGAATAGGTCCAGTGCATGGTTGCCCTTTTTCCTTTGTTCCGGTATATGCCAGTGTTGGCCCGTCATTCAGATGTTTGCTGGGTCTCCATCCTCTCCACATAACCAAACCACTTAAATGTAATTCTCTTAACGCATGCTATCACATCCACTTCCACATCACACGCTCCTCCACTTTCTCAATGGTCAGTTTGTCAGTCCCTATAACTCTACATGCTCCTCTCAATAACTCATTCCCACTGCTCTCACTCTTGACTTGCGTCCTTCCAGTAAGGTCCAAGCTTCGCTCCCATAATTTACAGTGGGGATCCCAATACTATAATGCAGCGACGTTTTTACTTCCATGCTCAGCTCCCAATTTCTTACCACTGCTTTCAATGAACCAGCAACTTTTCTTCCCTGCTAAACCCTTTCAAGCACTTCATCCTCTAAACTTCCATCCATACTCATCACACTATCGAGGCACTTAAATGCACTCAAATTTTCCATCTCCTACCTAACCAGCCTCACCGTGTATTCAGTGACTTCATTTCTCTCGAAGACTACAGCTTTACTCTTCCCTACATTCACCTTTAGATTCCGTTTCTTACACACTCTCTGAAACTCATTCACCAAGCCTTTCAGTTCCCCTTCTTCTTCACATACAATGGAGCACCATGTGTAAACAAGAAGCAGTACCTCAGTCGGTAGAGAGGTGGCCTGCGGTCCTACCGGACCAAGGTTCAAATCCTCGCTGGGGTAGGGAACAGTTTATGGATTTGAATTTCATGTAAAGCAGACTTTACCGATCAATCAGAAGACCCGCCGACATGTTGTAAAAATACCCCCACTAATACCAATGCACCAGTCCTGTATGAGACAGCCTTAGCATGCATTCGATATGCACGGTGGGTGTTAGCGCCGAAATGGTGACATGTAGAGGTGTATGTTATGTAGGAGGACTACTGAGCCTTGGGAGCAGGATGTGAAGCCTATGCCCAGAGTCGAGTACATAAAAAAAAAAAAAAGGGGAGCCCGTCCCCGGTAGTCAACTTAGTCCTGACGTATGAACACAACAGGATATCTAGTCAAGCATGTCACGTATCAAATTTGGAGTAAAACGGGTAAAAATTGACAATTTTCTGTTCAATTGAAATTTTAGGCCCAACCCACCTGATACTGACCCCTCAACCGCTAACTGAGGGGAGACCCCCCTGATGTAATGAGGTATGTTATAGGACGCAGATTTGAAATATGCACTTTTAGGGTTTGGTATCATGTGGATATGACGAGTGTAAAAGGAGATATGGCGAAAAAACGAGTTTTACTCGTCCCCGTCTTTCTTACATTTTGGGGGGCCGTACAGTCTGGGCCTTGGCCCGGTTTGGCCCAAACTTGAATCAGGTGATTATAGCCCATCACCCCTATAATTTTAGTCAAAACCACACCATAGTTTTTGAGTAAAGTTGTTAACAGA
Source organism: Coenobita brevimanus (assembly GCF_032717465.1). Taxonomy (NCBI): domain Eukaryota; kingdom Metazoa; phylum Arthropoda; class Malacostraca; order Decapoda; family Coenobitidae; genus Coenobita; species Coenobita brevimanus. The sequence goes on from NC_137066.1 coordinate 5,755,766, forward strand.
CATACAGACAGACAAACACACAAACAAACTGACAAACCATGTGAAAACAGTACCCTTCCCCGAGCTCCTCCGGAGCGGGGACGGGTAACACACAGACAGACAAACCGAGTGAAAACAGTACCCGTCCCCGAGCCCCTCCAGGGCGGGGACGGTATCAACAGAACAGGAAGTTCCCAAACACTGCCGTCTCTCATTACGGCTGCTCCAACACCCACTGCCTTACCTTGTATTTATTTTATAATTCCATCCATGTACAAATTGAACAACCATTGAGAGATGACACAACCCTGTTTCAGTCCAACATTCAGCTTGAAAAATTCACTCAGTTCACGATCCACATGCACTGCAGCCCTAGCAGCCTCATGCACATTCTTCCCACCATTCAGCCACTTCGCATTTACTCCATAAATTTCTAATATTATCCATATACCTCGTCTATCTACTCCGTCATATTTTTTTCTATATCCATGGAGGCAGCATACAACTTCTTTCGCTTCCCTAGAAACTTTTCCACTAAGCACCTTATGATGAATATATGATCTGTAAAGTCTCTTCCTTTCCTGAAACCTCCATGTTCTTCTCCAACTAATTCCTGTGTTATTTCCCTAGCTCAGTCAAAAAGCTTCCTGTCATATATATTTCCTATTACACTGAGAAGATAAATACCCCTATGAATACCACATACTTTTTTCTCCTTTTTCTTTCTGCAGGTCCTCCGGTATTCTACCTTCCTCTCAGGCCAATCTTCACATCTTCCCTCTCCATTGCAGTGCCTCCTCCCCCCTGCTTATAAAGACTCAGCCTGGCCGCACTATGGGGTGGTACTACTACTCTGCGGCCAGGTTGTGTTAGGAAGAATACTGCCACCGTATTCCCTGCGTGTCGTAAAAGGCGACTTAAAGGGGCGGGGTGAGGGGACTAGGGACCCCCTCCTCTGTTTTTTAGTTCCTAAAAAGAGACAGGCCAGAGAAGGGATGGGGGATGGAGTTATCCCCGTACCCTGAAGATTGGGTCTATGAATGTGCGTGGATGTAGTACGATTGAGGCTAAAAGGGAGGAGATTGGGAGAATGTTTGTGAGATGAAAGTTTGATGTGTTAGCTTTGAGTGAAACGAAGATGAAAGGGAAGAGGGAATCTATGTTTGGAAGTGTGAATGGAAGATTGTTAGGTGTTGATAGAGGAAGGGCAAGAGAAGGTGTGGCCTTGTTAGTGAGTCCGGAAGTACAGCAATGTGTGATTGCTTGGAAGGAGGTGTCATCGAGACTGATGTGGGTGAAAGCGACATTTGAACGTGAGTTGTGGGTATTTGTGAGTGCATATGGGCCTGGTAGTGAAAGGGATGAAGAAGAGAGGGAGTCTTTCTGGAATGATGTTGATGAGTGTCTGCAGAGTTTTGGAGCGAATGTGAATGTGGTAATGATGGGAGATCTGAATGCTAGAGTGGGAAATGTAGCAGTTGAAGGTGTAGTTGGTATGCATGGTGTGCCTGGAAGAAATGAAAATGGGGAACGAATAATAGCGATGTGTGTTGAGCGAGAGATGGTGACTGGAAGTACACTGTTTGAGAAGAAAGATATTATAAGTATACTAGGGTGAGACAGGAGGGTTGAAAGGTTGTTGATAGAGCTTTGATGGACTATGTGGTTGTGTCTAGGAATGTAATAGGAAGATTGTTGGATTGGAGAGTTCTGAGAGGGAAGGGTGGAGGTATGTCTGACCACTACCCAGTGGAGGGAAAGTTGAGAGTAGGTAAGAGATGGGTGAGAGCTAGGATGGTTAGGTGTGGCAGGGAGGTTTTGAAAGTGAGTGAGTTGGATAAAAGAGAGAAAAAGATAGCGTATCAGGAGAAATTGAAAGATGAGTGGATAGCAGTGAAAGATCAGGAAAATGGCAGCGTGGAGAAGAATGGCAGTTGTTTAAGAGTGCTGTGGTGGGGCATGCAGAAGAGGTGTGTGGTGTGAGACGTGTGGGTGGTGGTGTAAGAAAAGGAAGTGAATGGTGGTGCGAGGAAGTAAGTATGGCTGTGGCTGAGAAGAGACGTGCATATAAAGTGTGGCTGCAGAGGAAGGATGAGATGTCATATGAAAGGTATAAGGAAAAGAGGAATAGAGCGAGAAGGGCTGTGTGTGATGCTAAAGTGGCAGCAGATGAGAGGTGGGGTAGGCGGCTGACAGAGAATTTTCAACAGAATAAGAAAATGTTTTGGAAGGAGGTGAAAAGGGTGCGAAAGGGAGAGTCTGGGAAGGAAGAACGAGTAAAAGCAGAGGATGGAAGGATGTTAATTGAGATGGATGCAGTAAGGAAGAGATGGGCAGAGTATTTTGAAAGATTGTTAAATGTAGAGGAGGAAAGGGTGGCTGAGATTGTGGCGGATGGAAGGGTGCAAGGAATAAATATGTTGGGAGAGTTGAATGATTCTTTGATCACGAAGGAGGAAGTGGAGAAGGCAGTAAAGGATATGAAAACAGGGAAAGCTGCAGGTATGGATGGGTATGCTGTGGAATGCCTGAAGGGTGGTGGAGTGACTATTGTTGACTGGTTAGTAAGATTGTTGAATGTGTGCTTTGAGAAAGGTATGGTGCCAATTGCCTGGGCAAGTGCTTGTGTGGTCCCGTTGTATAAAGGCAAGGGTGATAAGTATGAATGTACTAGCTTTAGGGGTATAAGTCTGTTGAGTGTTGTAGGTAAGGTGTATGGTAGAGTGTTAATTATGAGAGTTAGAGAGGGTACAGAGGAAGTGACTGGTGATGAGCAGTGTGGCTTTAGGAGAGGGAGGGGATGCGTTGATCAGGTGTTTGCTGTGAGACAAGTGTGTGAAAAATATTTAGCGAAAGGCAAGGATGTGTTTTGGGCATTTATGGATTTAGAGAAAGCGTATGATAGAATTGATAGGGAGGCTTTGTGGACTGTTTTAAGATTGTATGGACTTGATGGTAGGTTACTTAAAAAGGGTGAAAAGTTTTTATGTAAATAGTAGAGCGTGTGTAAGAGTGGGAAATGCTGTGAGTGATTGGTTTCCTGTGAGAGTGGGGCTGCGACAGGGATGTGTGATGTCGCCTTGGTTGTTTAATATTTACATGGATGGTGTTGTAAGGGAGGTGAATGCAAGAGTTTTAGGTGGAGGTCTGAGTCTGGTGAATGTTCATGGTGGAGAGCGGAATCTGAAGCAGCTGCTGTTTGCAGATGATACTGCACTGGTGACTGATTCAGAGGAGAGATTGAGACAGTTGGTAGAGGAGTTTGGAAGGGTGTGTGAAAGGAGGAAATTGAATGTAAATGAGAATAAGAGTAAAGTGATGAAGTGTACGAGGTTGATAGATGGTAGGGGGATGAATATAGTTTTGAATGGTCAGTTGCTTGAGGAGGTAGAGTGTTTTAAATATCTAGGGTCACATGTTGCTGTGGATGGAAGAATAGATGCAGAGGTGAAGTTTACAATAAATGAAGTAGGAAAGGTACTGGGAGGAATGAAAAAAGTGTTTAAATGTCGTTCGCTTAGAATGGATGTAAAGAGAAGTCTGTATGAGGGTGTTGTGGTACCGACTGCGTTATATGGGGCTGAAACATGGAATATGAATGTAGCAGAGAGGAAAAGTTTGAATGTAATGGAGATGAGGTGTCTGAGGAGTATGTGTGGAGTGACGCGTATGGATCGAGTGCGAAATGATGAAGTGCGAAGGAGAACTGGAGTTGTTCGGGAGATGGCTGGTAGAGTTGAGCAGAGGGTGTTGCGATGGTTTGGGCATATGGAGAGAGTGGATAATGAGCGATTGGTGAAAAAGATAACTAGATCTGATGTGAGAGGTGTAAGCCTGAGAGGAAGACCACGAATAGGATGGATGGACAGTGTGAAGAGAGCGCTGGATGCGAGAGGGATGTCTGTTGAGCAAGGAAGAGTGGCTGTGCGTGACAGAAATAAATGGAGAGAATTTGTGAATGAATAAGTGATGACGCAGCCCTGAGGTGATATTCTCCCGCATTTGGTCTGATCAGCTAGTCAGGTCAGGTGCGGGTAAGGGGATGGGTCTGTTATGATGTGGCAGGGGTAAACCAGTTCTGCTGTCGGGCCCTGCTGCGGATGTCACTGATTGCATTGTGCAGTTGACCCTTGTGCGGTGTGGTGCGGTGAGGATCTGTCCGTTCTCCTCTTTGGGGCTAAGATGTGAATGAATGTGTTTGAATGGATGAGTAAATGGGGAGTGTGTCGTCCTGTCTTGGCTACCTCCCTTTCCGTGGGAGAAGCAGCCTAGGTATACAGATAGATAGATTAACCGTACACATGCTTTGTCTGATAAATAAAAGGTAACTTATACATGGGCATCCTATGATACAACTGACCAGTTCACATTGTTTTCCCAGTCTTCAGTAAAGCGAACTCGTCTATAACATTATCAAAATATAGTTACTGAACTAAGTCACATTCAGTGGACAGAATGTCAAGTTTGTTGAATCTACCATGGTTCGGTGTTGATCTGAGGTAGTTCTTTATTAACTTAAACTTTGAGCAACTTCTCTCACATGGTGCAGTGTTTTAACACATGTTGGGAAGTATCCAAAGTATGTTGAACAGCTGGGGAAATGTTTCTTGAGTCCCCACCCAACAGTATACTGAAGAATGTCTTGGGCCTTCCATTCCGTGGTTTTCGTTGCTGCTGTGTCTTCATACATCCAGATGTTTCTTCGCAAACGGAGAATTTCTCTGAGTAGCTCGCTAGCTATGATGTCATATGTTGCTGTCAGATCAAGAATTTTTTAGCTAATGATGCCGTTGTTTGGCTTGTTCATTATGTACCGGTAACTGAGGGATGTTAAACTCCACGACTGTGTCACTCATCTTATTGCTTCGTCAATCTATTTCTACATGTAGATGGTCCAAGATCTCATAATGCTCTTGCCTGATTTTAAAGCAGCACCCGAGTAACCTACGTAGATCCCTCTCCAGGATTTTTTTTTTCCGTGTTCTTCTCTCTGTGGAGATTCCCATTTGTTCACAGAAGTTGAGAGTCTTGACATTTGCTTCCTTTCCAATTGTCACGAATTCACGTGAGCGTATTTATAAATTCGTGACATTTTACATCAGTAAGAAAATCACGAATTCTAGTGAAATTCCCACTGCACATCACTCAGTTCAACCGTCCTCGTATTCACTCGATTGGGATGGTTTTCAGAACATTTCTCACTATTTCACAAGTGATCATTCATATGCACGATATTAGTGCCTTCACTGAGTGACTTATTGTGAGCGTATATCACTCACTTTCTCTCGTTGACCGTTGACTTAGGCCACGCCTATTTCTGGTGAACACGGCCATCGCTCGCCCCCTTTCATAATTTGAAGTTAGTCAGGTCTGGATCGTCGCGAGAGTAGGACCGCTGTGCCCAGCGTAAGGTAGTGCCGCCGTTGTACAGCGAGTTCTTGAATCTCCACCTAGACGGTGAATTGGTGAATAGGGTTTAGCGTATTGCAGCGTCTGTCCTGCACTGGCGCCCAGTTCTTTCCACTTAGCCTCCCCTCCACTGACCAGTATTTCTTTTCGTTTTCCTAGGTTTAAGTGTTTAGCTTTTGAATGAGCGAGTGAGTGTATTCTCCTTGTTATTTTGAATTAATTTTGAGACTCATATAACGTAAATTTATTTCATTATAATTAATAAATTTACAGTTCTTTTTCTTTGAGCTTAATGTAGTTAAAGTCGTGTTTTATTTTTCCACATTTAGCTTATTTTAGTTGCCGCTACTAGTTTGCACAAACGCTTTGCATTATTCATAACTGGTACTTGGACCAGTACTTTTGTATCAAGCTTAAATCCGTTGTGCCAGCCAGGAGTTAATGCACCGGCAAGAACCTGTTTATCATTAATAGCGTTAGTTATCAGGGGTGGAGTCACTTTCTCAAGAGGCAAACAGTACTAACAAACAGCATGCGTGAGTAAATAGTCTCTGCTGTGTACTGTTGAGAAAGTTTATAAATTCTCGTCTTTAAAGAATCGGCGAAGTAAGCTGGCGTAAAGTAAAACTTACTGCTTGATTTTCACAAGTCAATTCTTTGTCTGTAAAGCAACATTTAAAGCAATTTATTAATTCTTAAATTCATATCCCCCCCTGACACCAATGCTGTTTCATTCATTAATTGTAAACAAAGTAAGAGCCCCCACTTTAATGTCAGCAGCATCTAGCCCAAGTCCAGCCATCTGGAGGACTTTTTTCGTTACATCAGTTTCGGTTAGAACTAGCTTCCAAATAAATGGACAAGAAGGAAAACTGTAAGCCATCATGTTATTTAACATACAGTGATCCCTTGTTTATCGTGTACTTGGCTATGTCAGTTTCCATTATCACTGCTAGATGGAAATCTGCACTGCTGCCTTTATCGCGTATTTCTGGGCTATACAACATCGTTATCGAGCATCTGAACTGGTTTCTGCCGACAATGGTGGTACAAAATTTGTGGTTTGTGATGGCATTGAGGGATTCAAAGATGAGGTCCTGCTTGAGGAATTGCAGGTGATGGAGACCACTAATTCTCCACCTCCTAGCCTCAGAACTCCTTATCTCAAACACATCTCAGGTTTCTATATGGTATGCCATTGTGTCCTTTCCATCATCTTCTATTAACCTAACTATGCTCTTGTGTGTTTCTGATACTTACCATAATAGTAGGTATGTATTTCATGGGTATGAATAGTTGTAAAAGGGAAAATTTGGTTTACAAGTGGAGTGCCAAGTATCAGTTAGGATCAGCCATATAGGTTCTGTGATTTGGTTATCGCAATATTTCATTATCATCCACTAGGCACGGTGCAAACTATGCACGATAACAAAGGGATCACTGTAATAGCTGCAGCTGATCATGCGTTCTGTGTTTCTCTATTATCATCAAGAAGATGCTCCAGGGCATTTAATTCTTCACTTGAAGGGGACCAACCTGCATCAACAGCATCATGCCTGGTGCTCCATCTAGTTTCAAAAACTTGGTTTACCGTCTTTCCCAAGGCATACTGATGAATGACCTTCCATCTGGAAGCTGAAACAGAAAAAAAAAAAAAAAGTATGGCTGTTCAGTGGTCCCAAAGAAAGTCTTTGCATTCACTGAAGTAGCAGCAGCGTGGACTACGGCCAAATTCAATGAATTCTTGATACAGGGAATGAACACTGCTTTTGGATTCATATCATTAATTTACCTCTGTACTTCTCTGTGAATCCCGGCCATGGTTGCGGCATTGTCATACTCCTGGCCTTGAAAATTCGTGACATAATGCCTTCTTCTTCCAGCATTTAAATATTTTGTTCTGTTAAAGTATCAGCTGTCTTGCCTAAACAAAACACCATTCCTTAACTCAGTCTCTCCAGTGCAAGATGTGGACATATCTTCGAATTCGAGACAATTAGTGTATGATTGATATGGAGTTCTGTCCAAGATCAGGGCACAGTATTTTGCTGCTTGGATCTTTTTTGTGAGGTGCAAATTCACTCGGCTTTCCAGAAGTGGAAAGAATTTATTTTCAAATGTGGGTGAGAGGTATGTGACTGGTGGTTGAGGAGATGCTTGAAGAGTTGCTAAATGTTCTCTCATTATTGGATCGTAATTTCCAAGTGGCTGCATCAGCACTGGAAAAGACTCTGTGTGTCCTCTTAGAGCAAGATTCTCTGTGCTGGGTACATAATACCATCATGAATACGCATAAAAATGGTCCTCCACTTTGCTGCATTACTTTTAACCTTACTTTATATATCATGGTCTACTAGTGTCCCACTTTCCAAGCAAATACGCATCTCAACCCATTTCATGGATGCCTCCTCGTGACCTGGACTGTTTTCATGCTCAGATTTTCAAGGATTTAATTTTCTCCACTTGTTCATTCCTCGCTCATTAAAAAACCTTCTTATAAAACAAACTATTACATGGGTTGAAAAAAAAAAACAGCAGCAAAAGCAGTACAGGCTATATTTAAGGAGAATAAAGCAACTAAAATGTTAGTACCTATTCGCCTTTTCCCAATTTTCTGAAAACGTACTCTACAGGCATACTTCTATTTTTTTTTTTCTTTTCAGAGGAGGGGACCACCTCTTTTTTTTTTTTTTCGGCGATTAAAGGGCCTTTCTTTACGAGATCTTTGACGTAATGGAGCATTGGATGTGGCCATGTTCCAGCATCATGAATGATGTCAGTTGTGCAGGACTGACCATCACAGTTTTCATTGTCTGACTTAGGGTCATCGATGAACTGTAATGATGACTGACTAGAGTCTAGACCCAGGCAGCTCATTATCTTGGACAGCCGATTCAATCATCCGTTCTGATCCATTCTGCCTTTCTGAGTCTTTAGTACTGGATAAGGACTCCACAAATTCTGGTTCCTGATATGAATATTTTATACATTTTTTTTTTTTTTTTTTTTTTTTTAGTGATGCTGTGGTCTTCAGGGTTTTTTTGTTCGCGAAACCCACTTAATTGTGGTCGTCGTTTAAGGCGCTTGCTCATGTTACTAGCAGCAATGTATGAATTCTTCTGGAAAGAGAAAAATGCAACATAGAGTAGCTACACTCCTCTATTTGTAAGCTCTGAGCTTCTTTACGCTCCTTTAGTACTGCCTAGCCGAGAGAGAGAGAGAGAGAGAGAGAGAGAGAGAGAGGTCACCAGTGTGCCAAGAAACATTTCCTTATCCCTTCATTAATTAGCTTTATTTAAGGCAAACCAACTGGTGGAAGAAAGTAATAATACTTTTAAAAAACGAAATAAATCCTTTCATGATTTTTCCGGTAAAATACATACCCTAGTCAGCCTTTGATATTGCACGAGGGTGAACACTCACCATATACATGACACGTTCCACAATTACGAAATTGGTCCTCAAAACATAGTACACAACATAAACAGTGAAAGAAACCTGGTCTTGCTTTCCTACTGTCGATGGGTTTGCTAAGTCAGACAGACCAGGATAAAATAACCTCACAAACTGGTATTTATCAGATTTTTGGACAGCTTAGAAAACCTAATTTAAGAACGCAAACCTGCCCTGCACCACTCACCGTGTGATACCGCCGCCCCCCGACTAACAATTAACTGACTATGTCCTCTGGCCGGCCGGATGGCGCAGCCATGTGTGGAGTTCCCTTATAATTGTCGGAACAGGAGACGTCTGGGCACAGAACACTTCTTACTGTTCAACAGTATTATTGACAGGTGTCCTTATTCTTTGTGCATGTGACTGGCATGTATCACTAGTCACACTGATTCAAGGAGAAAATATAAATATCGACAATTTGATATACACCTTGGATGCGATTTTGCTGCCCCCCCCCCACACACAGTGTGTAGTAAGGTCATCCTGTTCCTATCCTCCCCGGCCTCGCTACCCCCCTGTTGGGAAGAGTGACCAAAATAACTACCAGTTGTTTAACACACACACACACACACACACACACACACACACACACACACACACACACACACACACACACACACACACACACACACACACACACACAGTGAATAGCTACAGAGATAATCAGCGCATAAGCCCATCTCCCTGTTGCACCTCGAGGGATCAATCTCCCAACTACGTATTTTCCCAACGGATCTATTTTCCCATTTTATTCCCATGATCATACTTTTCTCATCGACCTGTTTCTCCTATGAACCTATTTCTGCCTTAGGGACCTATTTCCTCCATGGACAGATTTCTCCATTGACCTGTCTTCATCACTCGTCTCTTTTCTCCCTCGGACACTATTATTTTTCTCGGACCAATCAATTTTCACCTTGGACATATTTCCTTCTATGACATTTTTCTCCACGGGCCTATCATCTGCCCGCGGAAACACACAGACTCCTGACCTCTCTCTCTCTCTCTCTCTCTCTCTATTTATCTATCTATCTGTTTATCAACTACCGGTACCTTTTTATCTCTCCATCTATCTATCTGTCCATCTCTTTTGCCCATTGGATCAGTGTTTTCTCCTTGGCTCATTTCCTCCAAGGTGTTTCTATCAATAAACTATCTTTCTTCAAGCATCTTTTTCACGCACGGACAATATCTCGAGTGGATATATTTTTCCATGATTCACCCTCCCACCAGCCGACCCAGTTGTAGTAAGCCCGCCTCCTGTCTTGTCCTCGGGGAAGCTACACATCCTTCCACCCACTCGCAAAACCACCCAACCTCCCATCCACTAGTTTCTACCTGACCCCCTCCACTCACCTACCAACCCCAGGCTGCCCACCCATTCCCCCAACCCACCCGCCCCACTCTGCCTGCCCCACCCACTCACACCACCCGCTCCGCCTATCGCATCTGCCCACGCATTTAACCAGTCACTCTATCCCCCCAACTCACCCACCCAGCGTCTCCCCCAACCCAACCAACTCACCCATCCACCTACCTGTATACCCATGCGGTCACCAAACTTAAACCCCCACCAAGGTAACACACACACACACACACACACACACACACACACACACACACACACACACACACACACAAACACACAAACGTAATTCAAGTGATAAGCTATGTGCTTGACTTCAGCCTAAGCAGACGATTTTATTCAGCTAAGAGTGACGTGCAGCAGCCTCGGTGTTTACATAAACCCAGCGTCAGTCAGCTAAATAAGTCACAAGCATTTTAATGCCTTACATCTTTAATGACTCGGTGTAAAAGGCTACTAAATTATCAGCCTTAACATCTCCATTTTACGAACTGTGCAACAGTTTATTAATAATGATTATTTTTACCCCTTAGTTGGGAGAATCGGATTCCCAAGTGAGGGTGTATCACACACTCACACCTACCTGGGAAAAGAGTAACTCAGAGCGTCTCTCTCTCTCTCTCTCTCTCTCTCTCTCTCTCTCTCTCTCTCTCTCTCTCTCTCTCTCTCTCTCTCTCTCTCTCTCTCTCTCTCTCTCTCTCTCTCTCTCTCTCTCTCTCTCTCTCTCTCTCTCTCTCTCTCTCTCTCTCTCTCTCTCTCTCTCTCTCTCATATTACCAGTCCCTTAACAACGTGCCCTACACCCCACAGATCAAAACAACAGAGTGGCGGCACAGGAATCGGAAGTAATGGTAAAAAACTTAGCCTCATAAAACTTTTCCGAATACCAGGTAAAACTCCGGTAAGTAATCTCCAGTACGTAGCACACAGCAAGCTCAGACAAAAGTGGGGAGTCACTGAACAATCTATTCTAGTCAGGCGAACGTTGAAAAGGGCTTGGGTAATTCGGTGGTTCGATTTATTAAATTTTTCCCATAAGAAATCGTCTTTTAGTTTATTGCCAATACTTTCACTTCTTTTTTCATTCAGTTTCCTACCTGTCAGAATGGTGAACAAAGTTTGTTCTGTCCCTGTTCACCTTGTACTGTGGCGTCTTTAATTAGTACATTAGTTCACTGTGAATAACTTCCTTTTTTTCATTCATTTTTCTGCTTTTTGTAAAACTGGTTGAAAAAGTTTGCGTTCTCCTTGTGCCTGCTTACCCACCATTGCAACTGAGGACCTGTATATAACATGTACTCCTGCTACTCGTATTCACAGGGAAGAGTGAGACTTCGTACAAACTGAACTGCTTCCTCAATGACCTCGCACAATCGACAGGCGGCTCTTCAATCGTTAATCATCATCATCATCATCTTCATCTTCTTCTTCTTCTTCTTCTTCCGCATAATCATCATCTTCATCTTCTTCATCATCTTCCTCCTCATCAACATCATCATCATCCTTCTCATCATCATCATCTTCTTCCTCATCATCACCATCCCTCCTCATCACCATCATCATCATCATCTTCCTCCTCCTCATATCATCATCATCTTCTTCTTCATGTTCATCATCTTCATCATCTTGTTCTTCATCTTGTTCCCTAATCTTTTTCTTTTTCATCATCATTTTCACCTTCTCTCTCTCTCTCTCTCTCTCTCTCTCTCTCTCTCTCTCTCTCTCTCTCTCTCTCTCTCTCTCTCTCTCTCTCTCTCTCACACACACACACACACACACACACACACACACACACACACACACACACACACACACACACACACACACACACACACACACACACACACACACACAGAGTGTTCTGGGGACGAGGGCACCATTTCCTACATTGCTCAAGGCACGGTTTCAATGCACTTAGGGACCCACCAAGCACTCTGGGTAAGAGTTCACGGATACTCAGCCTCAGCACCACAGCATTAGCTTTTCACTTCCTTCACCTTCATCACTGTGTTTGACCATATGGAAGTATTAATCGTATTCTAAGTGCATTCCAAGATTTACTAACATTTCCTCTGCAAGTTACATGTCGACATCCGCTTCTGTGATGTTGGTGGAAGCTTTGGCGATATCTGTTGGCGAGCAAAGTGAGGTTTTTTGTTGTCTGTGGCCGAGCAGGTGCATCAGCCACTGACAAACAACCTCCCCTGGAGGGCCATCCCGTGCAGTGAACCCATGTATCCTTTCGGTTGACAGTGCCTCGCAAGTGTGGAGGTTTGGTTCCAGGATGGACGGCGCATTTGCATCTCTTCACCCAGTTAAAACGGATACCGTACCATAACGACCTCCACTTCGCCATGTAATGTGGTTACATGGTTACCACCCAGCAATGTAAATAGCTTCGTGGGTTACAGGAAACTATTATGCTTGTCACTCCGTGCTGAGTCACCTGAACTGTAAATAATAGTTATAAAATGTAGCAGGAAAGACGAGATAAATAAGAAGAGAAGAAGACAGGAACAGAGACAGAATGAGAAATGGGAAGGAAGAAGGCAGCCCTACGTCAAGTGAGTGGATGATGATCGCCACCACATACCACCTCGAAGTGAGGGTGTGGAAGTCTATCCCACGGACAATACCCACTTTGGTATTTCGGAGACTATTACAACCACAGCAAACGTCCGCACATAATTCGAAAACCATTGAAAAAGTTTTAGCTCTTATTTAAGTGATTTCTTTTTTCACTAAGCCGCCATATTGCATATATATATATATATATATATATATATATATATATATATATATATATATATATATATATATATATATATATATATATATATATATATATATATATATATATATATATATATATATATATATATATATATATAGGTGCTACTTATATGGCATTTCTTCAAAATCGCCAGCATAACAGAAATCAGAGAGAGAGAGAGAGAGAACCAGAAGTGTGTTACTTTGGAAATTACTGAAGTATTGCATCACACGTCGCTGGAAAGCTTCTGAAAGATTATTAAGTGTTATTGAATAATATATGCTCAGTGTCACCAAGCAACTTTTGAAAAAAAAAAAAAAATGCCAGACTGACCACAAATATTCAGACAAGAATAGGATCTGCCATGTTCTGGAAGGAAGGTCCAAAAGCCCCTGAACTGAGGGCATGTACAATACGAGACAAGTTGCCTCACTGCAATGCTTGCAATAATAAAGAGCAAGTCAGAAGCACATTTCATTATGCTAAATAACATTAGGAAATTTGCTTGACCGAACACGCTCCACATTTTCAAGTGTGATCTCCAATAATTTCTATAGCAAAATGAGTTGATGTATGAGAAAAAGCTAAGGAATAATATGCCAGAAAAATCACAATCGAAGTACCACGAAGCCAAATATGCCACCTATTATACAACCCCATGAACCGCAATAACTACGTGGACGTCATTTGTGTTTTGTTCTTGCTGTTATTGGATGACCTTATTCTGCTTTAGACAGGGTTTCCTGCTTGAGGTTATTCATACAATAGCCTTGATTAACTACTTTACTCATACATGTTGGTGGTTGTTGGGGATGTCAATTAGCCACTCACTTGATGTGGTGTTGCCTTTCCCCCCTTTTCATATGTATCATTGTTTCCTAAGTCTGTTCTCCGTTCTTCTTATTTTTCCCATTTAACTTGTCACTATTAATTACATTTCTTTTCATTTCGGGTGGCTCTGTACTAAGTGATATCCCAAATGGTTGTCTGTAATTCAGGAAACCATTTCCAATGCAAGGTGGCAAACATATAGCCAAATAATGGTGTGTCGTGGAGCCTACTACGGTGCCTCTATTAACTGGGTGAAGTGACACAACTGCGGCGTCCACCCAGGAACCAAACCTTCACACTAATCCTCGCGCCTCGTTGTTTGTGGCATTGGCAGCCGTATGGGAATATCAGTTCTGTGCATGAGATGGCCCTGCAGGGGCAGTTACTTGCCTAAGGTTTATGGATCTGCTAGATCAGAGAGATTGAGGCTGCACCACACCAACAACAACCTATGGCAACAGGAGAGTGTGATGATGGCAAGTCATGGATGTGGCTGGAATATAAATATATATATATATATATATATATATATATATATATATATATATATATATATATATATATATATATATATATATATATATATATATATATATATATATATATATATATATATATATATATATATATATATATATATATATATATATATAACTTTTTCTGTTTATATACACTCACTTCAAAGAGGCCACTTTTTATATCGCTTTTCCTCACTGCCGCAGCATAATTATTTTCCCAACAAATCGTTGAAATTTACAACTGAAAGGTAGTGGAAAAAAAGTCTTCAGTGCGTACACACACACACACACACACACACACACACACACACACACACACACACAGATGATAGACAAGCACGATTACTAAACACACACACACACAAACACACACACACACACACACACACACACACACAGATGATAGACAAGCACGATTACTAAACACACACACACACACACACACAGATGATAGACAAGCACGATTACTAAGCACACACACACACACACACACACACACACACACACACAGATGATAGACAAGCACGATTACTACGCGCACACACACACACACACACACACACACACACACACACACACAGATGATAGACAAGCACGATTACTACGCACACACACACACACACACACACACACACACACACACACACACACACACAGATGATAGGCAAGCACGATTACTAAGCACACACACACACACACACACACACACACACACATGTAGTCCGATACTTTTCGCAATATATATCATCATCATGAAGACCTTTATTCCTCCAGTACATAAAGGTGGAATGACTAAGTATCTGGAAGCAACATAAGAAACATAATCGCAGAAAGGCTGTCAGCATCAGATGCAGTGAAACAGGTCACATAATTGTAATTATATTGGTCAGTCTACCCTACAGAATCGTGGTTTCGTCTTCCAGGCATAAACATCTACGATCATTGTATTTTTTTAAATACACATACCTCCAGTTACCTCTTGAAAACCAAGGGAATCAAACTTGTGGAAAGCTGTCACTCCAGCTGAAGCATTCCAAGCAACAAACCAGCCGGCGCCTTGAGACAATCGCCAGAAAAGGATATGATGAGGTCATTGACTTGTGCCTATCGATCACTCGATAGACAGTACAGTAGGTAGTAATTTTTTAGTTTAGTCCAATCTTAACCTACAGCATGATCCCGAATATTCATATGAGTATTACAGTACAGTTGCCAGAAACTCTACCATAGACAATACCATCCAGAATGTCCCAGTACTAGAACCTGACTCTCCCGAAATTGTCCCACTTAAAATACAGACAAGATACGTAAACTCCAATTTACATACCAATAAAGCTCCAGGCCCAGATGGAATTCCACCAGTCGTTTTGAAAAAGTGTTCCCCTGAACTTGCCTCTGTTCTACCTAAATTATTCAGACTATGCATACGTACTTCTTTATTCCCAAATTCATGGAAAGAAGCCAATATCCACCCAATTCCGAAGAAAGGAAGTTCCTCTGACCTCTCTGATTACAGACCAATAGCTGTCACATCTTCTCTTGGTAAGGTATTTGAAACTTTAATTAATAAGCACATTGTTAAACATCTTGAATCTAACAACTTAATTAGTTATAGACAATATGGTTTTCGCCACGAAAGATCCACCATTGACATACTCAATCTCCTAACTCATACCATCCATCAATCAATTGATCTATATGGAGAAACTCATGCAGTAGCTCTTGATATTTCTAAAGCTTTCGACAGAGTATGGCACCGTTCCCTGCTGTCCAAACTCCCTTACTATGGACTAACGTCTTTTGTTCCTTTGATTTCCTCATATCTCAGTGACAGGAAAATGTGAGTAAAAGTAGATGATGTATATTCCAATTTCCCCTCAATTAACGCTGGCGTGTCGCAGGGGTCAGTTCTGGCTCCAACCCTATTTCTGGTTCATATTAATGATCTCTTATCTGTCACCCACAATCCCATCCATTCATACGCAGATGACTCAAAACTACATAGTTCATTCACACTCAGACACCCATTTACAAAGTCTAATATCTCTACCTCTCAACTCAGTACAGCCATCTCCATAAATCAAGACCTATCTACGATCAGTGAATGGGGACAAAACAACCTTGTCTCTTTTAATGCTAGTAACGCGAAATATTTACAATTTACTAATAGACAGATATTGCCAGATTCGTACATTACCTTCAGTGCCACTAATATTCCCATCTCCAAAAGTATTGAAATTCTCGGCGTCTTACTTTACAGTGCCCTCAGCTGGACCTCTCATGTTAGATCACTGGCTAAAACCGCCTCAAAGAAACTTGGATTATTGTACAGCGTCCGTAACTTCTTCGCTGATGAGCAGTTGGCTATAATTTATAAGTCATGTGTGCTCTCAGCTTGAATATTGCTCACCCTTGTGGAATGGATTTGGAGAGGTTGCATTAAAACAACTAGATAAAATTCAGAACAAAGCTGTTTGAATTATTAACATCCCTGCCATTACAAATAAACTACCTCCCCTGCAAGTAAGAAGGAATGTTGCCTCCCTTGCATTATTTTACAGATATTTTTTTGGTAAATGCTCAGACGAAGTTGCGTCCAAGGTGCCACCTTTCCATACCCTCCCTCGTGCTACTCGGGCATCTGGTAGCGCTCATGACTGGAATGTCACTCAGTAATATTGCAGAACTTTTGCTTATCAGAATTCTTTCATTTCCCGAACTGCATCTCCCTGGAACTCTCTTCCTCAGAGTTGTTTCCCTCCAAATTTCAACCCACAGCTGTTCAAGTCTAACTGTTACAGATGTTTTATGAACGGAGGACACCAGTAATCTGGTGTATGGATTATTTTTTTTATTCATTTGTTTTTCTTTCCTCCATTCTGATATTTAAAAAAAAAAAATCTAAGACTCCCTCTGTGCTAGTACATGTACAGTCAAAGACAAAAGTCGTGTCGCGGTTTTGTCCGAAGATTAAGTCAACACTTGAAACATTATGAAATCTCTACCACAAATACATGTTCGTGGTTGGCTAGCCTGACTTATTCAAGCTTCATATCTGCTGCTGATGGGATGACGGTATAAATGAACCCATGAAATTCCAAAGCCTTAACATCGACTAGCAAGAACTGCTGAGTCTGAACTTCGTATGAGAGACGAAATGCCAACAGTTAGGCGATGATCACCTGACATTTCATCTTACGTACTACCACAAAACGTCTAGCAGATCTACTATTCCATGGTATTTAGAAGTCAAGCAACATGCATCCAATTAATAGGAATATGAGAGGTGGCATGATCTTCCTTTATTTAGGGGAAGCGAAGCATGAAGAGAAAGCTCAAACATTTGGTATAGGCATAACCATAGAAACGTGGATTAGGATTTCAGGAGGAAGGCACAACGGAGAACCGTCATCGTTCAGATGGTCCTCGTCTTACCACACCACTATAGGACCAGCAAATAATCATAAGGATGGAAGCAGCACCCGCAAACAGTGCTTAGTTACTCTGTAAGAAACGAAGTGAACCTAGAATGAAGAACAGTTGTGCATAGATTTCGGTTTATGTGTTCGAACTCGTCTGTGGGATTCAGTTTGCCAGCCACTTTAAAAGGAAAAAAATTATAATAGAATAACTCTGTTCTCATGTGTTGAATACGATAGTGAATTTTGTTTTACAACACCGGTTAATAATGTCCCAGGTCATAATTATCAACTTGATTAGTTAGTTTATAGTTAATAAAGATGGAGAACTGACTTCCAAACACCCATTGAACTAACTGAATTGTAACGTTGCGAATGTGGTCATAATATATGAAAGATGAGAAACGCTTCTTCAATACTAAATAAAAATATTAGTCAGAAAGATTTAATAATCATGCAGATTAATCTCGTTGTTACATATCTATATATATATATATATATATATATATATATATATATATATATATATATATATATATATATATATATATATATATATATTGTTACATAGCCTATGATTTCATCATCCTTTGTGTATTTCTAACGTACAGTATGCTGCATGTTTGATCACGAGCGTGTTCTACCTCACTCCCCCCTCCTCCCTTATAGTAGAGTAAGTCGTTCTTTCTGTTGTTCAGAGCAGGATTGTCAACTCTTTGTCCCCTCTGGCTTCATTTGCGCGTCCTTCTTTCAAGTTGTATCAAGCTCTGCCGGCCCCTATACAATGAGCTCAGTCTCTGCATTAATTGCCACTTAGATCTACTCCTCATTTTGTTCACATCTCTGTCCTCCCCTGTACAGTTGTTATTATTGTGAGTGCTCAGGAAGTCTCCAACCATCTACTGTAGCAGCTGTTTAATTTGAGTATAACTGTTATTGCATTTTTTCTTGTACTGTGTAGCGTAAGATGTCAATTCTTAGGCCTAGTAAGGTTTTTGTAATTCATGTGTTTTGGGTGTCAGCCCTTATTAATAATATTTTATATCTGTAATAATATATCTTGCATTCACTGAGTATTATCTGGTATTCTCATTTTATCAGGGCTGACTTAGATAAATTTACTCATGCTAATTTCGTGTTAATAGAGGCTATTGCAGTTAACCATATATTTAACCTGTTTTTTGCCATTACATTATCCTTATGAGTCCTGAATGTTTTGTTGTTAGTTTGAGCATTAAACTTTAACTTGTAATTTTACCTAACTCTTTTGTTTTGAACCTGGAACTTTACGGGACAGTAGTGATTTTTAGTATTCTCACTTAAAGTGTACATTATCTTTCTCTGTTCCATAACATAAATTTGGCGACCTCTTATCAGGATATTCAGGATATTATCATAAGGATATTGCTTGATATTTTGCGACTGTGATTTATTCATGATGTCTACTATTACTACACATGATGAAGCCAAAGATTTTTTGTCAAATGTGCAAACAGTGTGTGATGTAGAAAACAGAACAAAGAATGAACTTAAGCTTGTTGCTCAACAATTGGAAATTGCAGTTCACTCTCATCATTCTAAAGATCAAATTGTTGGCATGATTAATAAAAGCTTATTTAATGTAACTCCTCCAAATGACCAAACGCCGATTGAAATAGCTAAGTTACAGCTAGCTCTGCAGGAGGCTCGTGTTAAGGAAGCTGAGTTTCAGGCTCGTGCTAAGGAGGCTGAGTCTCAGGCTAAGGAGGCGGAGGCTCAGGCTCGTATTCAGGAGGCTGAATTTCAGGCAAATGCTCGCATTCAGGAGGCACAGGCACAGGCTCAGGCACAAATTGAACTAGCTAGGATTCAGGCAGACCATGAGTATCGCATGAAACAAGGTGGAACTGGATCATCTAGCTCTGATGATTTTGATGTGGCTAAAAATGTTAAACTTGTCCCTCCTTTTAATGAATCTGATTTAACAAAGTATTTTCAGTTGCTTGAGAGGGTAGCTACAGGTTTTAATTGGCCCAAAAAGTATTGGCCAGTACTCCTTCAAACTGTTCTCACCGGTAAAGCTCAAGTAACTTATGCATCTTTGCCTCAGGATCAATCTGATAATTATGATGTAGTTAAGAGCTTGATTCTTAAGGCCTATGAGCTTGTTCCTGAAGCCTATAGAGTAAAATTTAGGACAACTTATAAGCAAGATAAGCAGTCCCATGTTGAGTATGCAAAAATGAAAGAAGACCTGTTAGAGCAGTGGTTAAATTCTAAGAATGTGGTTTCTGATTTTGACAAATTTAAGCAGATGATTTTGCTGGAGGACTTCAAAAGGTGTATTAATAAAGATGTAAGCCTATATCTTGATGAGAAAAGAATAGATAATTTGTCTGATGCTGCAGTTTTAGCTGATGAATATGTTCTCACTCACAAGAGATATTCTAAAGAAAAAGGGAAAGCTGAGAGTAAGTACGTTGCCTCTACTCAGAGTACAGGTAACAGGAAAGAGAATAAAGATGATGTTTCTCAGGAAGTAAATACCAGCTTCACCTCTAGATTTCAGAAAAGTAAATGTACTTATTGTAGTAAGCTTGGTCATACTACGGAGAAATGTTTCAGGAGACAGCGTGATGTGAACAAAAAGGAGTCTTTAAATATTCAGTCAATTGGTCTAGTGTCCACCCTTGAGAGTTCCCAGAATTCTTTAATTGAGTTAACTGAACCTGCTTTGAGGGGTAAATTAAATTCTCATGATGGAGCTCCTCTTTTGAGCAGTAACGTGGGTGACACTCTCAAGAGTTCATGTGCTAATTTCCTGTCTGATGGTTTTGTCAGTCCTTTGGACAGTAATGACAGGAAATCAGTTAAAATATATCGTGATACAGGTGCTTGCCAATCCCTTATGCTGACCAGTGTTCTAGGCTCTAATGTTAATTCCTCTGATGAAACTGTAATCTTACAAGGTGTAGGGAATAATTACTTCTCTGTCCCTCTGTGCAGAGTGAATTTAGAGTCTGGTTTTGTTAATGGTTCCGTTATGGTTGGGTTGGTTGAGACACTCCCAATGTCAGGTGTAACTTTCTTACTTGGAAATGATATTGGTGGAAGTCAAGTGTGTCCAGCTCCTCAGTTGTCTAGTAAGCCAGTGGCTGTGGCCCAGGATTGTGATGTCCCTGATGTGTTCCCTGCATGTGCTGTCACTAGGGCTAAGTCTAAAGTTACTGGTGACTTAGAGGATAATGATGATGATGATGTTATCCTAGCTGACACTTTTCTTGCTAATTTGGACCACTCGCCAGATGAGGCAGTACCCCGTAGTGTTGATAATTTGTCTCGTCAAGAGTTGGTTGAGTTGCAGGTTGCTGACCCTGAGTTGAAAGGTCTAGCTAACTCTGCTTGCAGTGAGGAAGAGTCAGCTGGTGCTTCTACTTGTTATTATATAAAGTCAGGAGTACTTATGAGGAAGTGGAGACCCCCAACAGCATCAGCCGACTGTGAGTGGGAGGTTGTACATCAAGTTGTCATCCCTCATGTTTGTAGGCAGGATATCATTAGAGTGGCTCATGATTCCAGTTTGGCAGGACACCTTGGAGTGAGGAAGACTGTGGCACGCATTTTGAAACACTTCTACTGGCCAGGTATCTTCAGGGATGTTTCCTGGTATTGTAAGTCTTGTCACACCTGTCAAGTTGTGGGGAAGTGTAATCAGACCGAAAAGGTTGCACCTCTAGTTCCCATTCCTCCTTTTGAGGCGCCTTTCACCCGTGTGGATATTGTGGGCCCTCTTCCTAAGACTTCTTCAGGATTTTCTTATGTGTTGACCATGATTGATATGGCTACTCGTTATCCTGAAGCCATTCCACTTAGAAATATCTCAGCAAAGAACGTGGTTAAGGAAATGCTAGGGTTCTTCACAAAGTTTGGTCTGCCCAAGGAGGTACAGTCAGACCGGGGAAGTAATTTCATGTCAAATGTTTTCAAGCAGTCTCTGAAAGAGTTGGGCATCACCCCGATCACGTCTTCAGCTTACCATCCCCAGACCCAAGGAGCGTTGGAGAGATATCATCAAACACTCAAATCGATGCTCAAGAAATACTGTTTGGAACATCAGAAAGACTGGGATAAAGGTCTTCCATTTGTTGTATTTGCCGCAAGAGAATCTCCAAATGAATCACTGGGCTTCTCACCTTTTGAACTACTGTTTGGCCATGAAGTAAGAGGACCCCTTAAGCTACTCAAGGAATGCTGGCTGTCGAAGGAAGATGACGTCAACCTGCTGGAGTATGTGATGAAGTTCAAAGAACGGCTGTCCACTGCTTTACAGCTGGCGAGAGAGAATTTAGGAGCTGCTCAGGAGAAGATGAAGACTTGGTATGATAAGAAGTCCAGGTTACGCCACTTTCAGCCAGGAGATCAGGTTTTGATTCTGCTACCGGTGCATGGGCAACCTCTTCAAGCCAAGTTTAGTGGTCCTTATTTCGTGGAGAAGAAACTCAGTGATGTCAACTATATCATCGCCACACCAGATCGTAGAAAGAACAAGCAACTTTGTCACATCAACATGCTAAAGTTATATCACAGGCGGGACGAAAAGAACCCAGTCTGCACTGTAGCTGTTCCACCCGAGTCTGCAAGTGAAGTTCTCCCATGCAGCATGAGCCTGAGTGATAGTTTGGGGAAGAATCCTGATATCATGAATGATCTCCAGACTAAGCTTTCTCATCTACCTCCCGAGGAAAGGCAGGAGTTTTCAGCATTACTGCAGGAGTACCCGCAAGTGTTCCGTGCTACTCCAGGAAGAACCACTGTGTTGATGCATGATGTCGATGTTGGAGACGCAAAGCCAATTAAATTGCCTCCTTACCATGTGAACCCAGTGAAAGTTCCTCTCATCCAGAAGGAGCTTGGCTACCTGTTGGACCACAAGATGATTGAGCCCTGTCAGAGCGAGTGGAGTTCTCCTGTCACTCTAGTCCCTAAGCCAGGTGGGTCACAGCAGCTTTGCATTGACTACAGACGTGTTAATCAGATAACCAAAACAGACACTTACCCTCTCCCTCTCGTGGAAGATTGCATAGACAAGATCGGAAAGGCTAGGTACATAAGTAAGTTTGATTTGTTAAAGGGATACTGGCAAGTACCTATGACTGAACGTACTAGGGAGATCTCATGTTTTGTAACACTAGGAAAGACTTTTGCATGTTCTGTAATGCCATATGGTATGAAAAATGCACCAGCCACATTTCAGAAGCTCATGAATGTTGTAACAGCTGGTTTGGCAGGGTGTGTTGTTTATATTGATGATGTATTAATCTTCAGTGACAACTGGAAAGATCACCTATGCCATGTCAGTAAATTTCTTGAGCGTTTGGTTCAGGCTAATCTTGTAGCTAATTTATCAAAGTGTGAATTTGGTCAAGCTAAAGTTCAGTACCTTGGGTACATAATTGGTGATGGACACGTTGTACCACCAGGAGCTAAGGTTCAGGTTATAAGTGATCTTCCCGGACCTAAAAGTAGGAAAGAGCTACAAAGATTTTTGGGAATGGTAGGTTATTACAGGAGATTTGTTCTTAACTTTTCAGTTCATGTATCACCACTTACAGATCTACTGAAAAAGGGAGTTAAATTTGTCTGGACCTATAACTGTGAATCCTCTTTCACCAAACTTAAAGCTATCCTATTAAGTCAGCCAGTGCTCGCTACTCCAAATTTTGCTAAGCCTTTTAAGATGGCTGTTGATGCAAGTGATCAAGGAGCTGGGGCTGTTTTGCTGCAAGAGGATGATCAGGGTATTGAACACCCTGTATCTTATTACAGTAAGAAGTTCACTCCACCTCAAAAGAACTACTCAACTATTGAGAAAGAGCTTTTGGCCTTGATTTTGGGTTTACAGCATTTTTCATTTTATTTGTGTTCTGGTTTTGACCCCATAGTCATTTATACCGATCATAACCCACTGAAATTCCTTAGTAAGTTTAAAGATAAAAATCAGAGATTGACAAGATGGAGTCTACTTCTTCAGGAGTATTCATTAGACATACAGCATGTTAAGGGGAAAGAAAATGTTATTGCAGATTGCTTATCTAGACTTTAGACAGATTGTTTTAGAGTAATAAGAAATTTCCTTTGTAAATTTCTTTTTCTTTGTGGGGAGGTGTTACATAGCCTATGATTTCATCATCCTTTGTGTAATTCTAACGTACAGTATGCTGCATGTTTGATCACGAGCGTGTTCTACCTCACTCCCCCCTCCTCCCTTATAGTAGAGTAAGTCGTTCTTTCTGTTGTTCAGAGCAGGATTGTCAACTCTTTGTCCCCTGTGGCTTCATTTGCGCGTCCTTCTTTCAAGTTGCATCAAGCTCTGCCGGCCCCTATATAATGAGCTCTGTCTCTGCATTAATTGCCACTTAGATCTACTCTCTGTTTGTTCACATCTCTGTCCTCCCCTCTACAGTTGTTATTATTGTGAGTGCTCAGGATGTCTCCAACCATCTAGCAGCTGTGTAATTTGAGTATAACTGTTATTGCATTTTTTCTTGTACTGTGTAGCGTAAGATGTTAATTCTTAGGCCTAGTAAGGTTTTTGTATTCATGTGTTTTGGGTGTCAGCCCTTATTAATAATATTTTGTATCTGTAATAATATACCTTGCATTCACTGAGTATTATCTGGTATTCTCATTTTATCAGGGCTGACTTAGATAAATTTACTCATGCTAATTTCGTGTTAATAGAGGCTATTGCAGTTAACCATATATTTAACCTGTTTTTTGCCATTACATTATCCTTATGAGTCCTGAATGTTTTGTTGTTAGTTTGAGCATTAAACTTTATCTTGTAATTTTACCTAACTCTTTTGTTTTGAACCTGGAACTTTACGGGACAGTAGTGATTTTTAGTATTCTCACTTAAAGTGTACATTATCTTTCTCTGTTCCGTAACAATATATATATATATATATATATATATATATATATATATATATATATATATATATATATATATATGCTGGCATCAGCAGGCCGGTTACCGGGAGCAAATGGCATCTCAAGTCAGTGCTACCAACCGATCGTTGAACACAAAGCAGACCGATCCAAAACTATAGTATTTCAGCAGATATTTTCACCAAATTTCACGACACGACTTTTGTCTTTGTACAGGACCAGAAAAGAAGCGTAATTCCCTCAGACTGCGGCACTCAACCGTCAGTATAATGATCCATATCTCTTTTTGCTTTCAATTGCAAAGGTGAACACACAAACAGCATAAATATGAAATTCAGCTCTTATGTGACAAAGACTGTGACAGAATTTTACACACCCCACACCCCCACACAGACATATATATATATTTAATTATATATATATATATATATATATATATATATATATATATATATATATATATATATATATATATATATATATATATATATATATATATATATAGTCCAACCCGCTTGAAAATGTGATAATTTTAGCAAGACTTCATAAGGTAAGAACACTGAAGACAGTAATAATGAACTATCAACAAGAACTGTACCTGCCAGCACATGCTAAGTTTGTTTATGCTACATATAAGACCAAAAGACTGATACATTTTTATACGCCACAAAACAGCTGACAAGAGATCATTCACGAAACGATTATCACTTAGCTTGATACTGTAAATCAAACAACTCTGTCAAATTGGCTGAGTATATAATCTCAAGGACTTAAAACTGCCAAACAAATTTAATTATCTTGTGAAAGGATGGCCGTTCCACTGGCCAGCATAATGGCGCAGTATGCCCCTAAGTGAGATTCATGTGCCTGTTTAGAAAACTAGTATAGATAATGAAAGGTGGGCAAGGAAGCTGGGATGGGGGAAGGAGAGGGGAATGGCGCGGCAGGTGTAGGGGAAAAAGGGAGAGCGGAAGAGAATTGTGGAGGGGAAGTGAAGAGAAGAGGGGAAATAAGAACGGAAGGTGTGGAGAGAAGGGAGGGATGGGAAGGAGTAAGAGCCGATAAAGTCAACTTTTATTTAGGTCGTTGCAAGCAGACAAGAAAGTGTGGGGGGGGGGTGAGAAACATTGGTGGAGGTGAGAATTTGAAACCAGAATCCTCTTACTTGTCTTTTGCTTCCTCACCCATACTAATGTCTTCCCTCTGTTCGTCCGTCATTTTAAATCTTAGCCACCTTCATCTGTTCCTTCTTCACCATCCCCTACCCTCTCTCTCTCCCCGTCCTCACTCTCTCCCCCATCCTCTCCCTCTCCACCACCATTTCCTTCCCATATCCCCTCCCACCTACCTCCCATCTCTTATACTTCTTCAATTCTCCTTCTCTTTTGTCCATTCACATCTTAAGACTTCCATTTCCCTCTCTTGCCCTCCTTCACCTCACTCCTTCCTACTCCTACACCTCTACACTCCTGCTTCTCCTTCTTCCGACTCCCACTTCTACTCCTCCCAGACCTGCTTGCCACTCCAACTCTTCCAACTCAGAAGCCTGCTTTCCACACATACTACCCCTTCCCCCTCCTTATCATCTTCATCACCAGCTCCTCCTTCTCTTCATCCTCCACTCCCCAGCTCCCATCCCACTCCCGCTCCACCTCTTTCTATCATCCTTTGTCTTCTCACTCTCATTTCTCCTGTCTCCCTCCATTTTCTTATTCTACCTCCTCCTCACTCCTCTTCTTCGCTGCTTCTCTTCCTAGTGTCCTTTCTTACGTCTCATTCTACTCACTTTTCAATCCCCCACCATTTCCTCTACTTTTGCACACCATTCCCCTCCTTCACATTCCATCTCCCTCCTCTCCCTCTCCTCGTACTCCTCTGACCTCCGCTCGTATTTCTCTCATTTCTTCCCTTGCTGTCCCTCTCCACTTCATCTCTTTTTCACAATTCTTCCTTTCTCTTTCCAACCATTGCCCTGCTCTTTCTCTCCATCCATCCACTCTTCCTCCCCATTCCCACTCCCCTTTCTTTCTGCTCATCCGCCTCCCTTTCCGTCCCTCTCTCCCTTCCCTTCTCTCTCCTCTCCTCCCCTCCTCCACACACACCTTCCTGCAAACCTAGGTCATCTGTTGAATGATGCACTTTCTGAACAAAAATTGCACTGCGCTCAAAGGAATAGGGTGAATTAACATAAAATGTGACCAAAGTAGGAGAGATACCTCAAACTCTTGATGCCAGACAGGTAGTTACGTAAAAAAAATTTGTTTTAACCCATCCGTGGCCGCCGGCGTCGAATGACGTTTAGCCGATAAATGGTTGCAGGCATCGTTTGAGCGCTGCCTATAAAAAACAAAAAAAAAATTTGGGAGATGAACGAACGTTCTGAACGTCTTCAGATTGACCTACACTACACTCCCATACACCTCATCAAGCAGTTCAAAGCCTGCTGCTATGATGAGTGGATTTTCGAGTTTTCTCGCTTCTGGCTATGCATAAGCAAGCACAACTACACCCATTATCTGACCCTGGCAGAAAATATCATTTTTGTCCTCTCTTGCAAAACACATGCAACCACCTGTTTACCATTATGAATTAACCCGTCATGTCCCGAGGTTTTCCTCACCTCCGACATCCCCCAATCCCACGGTATTTTCGAAAAAAAATTTTTGGCTAAAACCTCCGCTTTTGGTGAGAAACATCGAAAATTCATAGAGAAATCGCTCACCTGAGGTTTAAAATACTCGATCCAGGTAGGAGTTCCTCCTTACCTGACTGGGTTTTCTAACATGCTGGCACCAAAGAAAACGAGTTCTATGGGAGGGTAACTATTTCACACAACTCATAAACGGTATTTATTTATTTACTTGGTACAAATTTATATGTAGTATGGAGTATATTGGTTTTCAAGCAGTAATATAGGCATTATAAGCATTGTTTCACTCACTAACTAATCACCATACCTGACCTTTTTTTGCCACATTACCTGATCATTATTTCTGACTGTTTCTTCTTCTAATGTTATGTAAACTTCGTCCTCCACATTGTCATCGATTGGGGAATCACTCTGGCCCTGAATATCTTTACTGGCCAGGTCACTGGTAACAGGTGAATTGCTGAGACAATGGCGTGAGAGGGGGAGGGGGGAGATTATGCAGTGTAAGGCATTGTCCCTGCTTGGCATCTTGTAGAGGAATAGAGGAAGGTGTCCCGTGTATACGTACAAAAAATCACGCACAAAAATTGAAAATTGTGCAAATTAGGGACCTTGCAATTGCACGACGTACCAGTACGTCGCCGGGACTGGCAAATGCAAAATGGTGCAACGTACCCATACATCGACAGGACAGGGCGGGTTACTACAGGCACAAACATAAAGGACATGATAATAGTGAAAAAGATTTTTTTATCTTAGCACCTTTACTTGTTTGCTCAGATTTGTTGTACTGGTTTGGATCATTCGATGCAAGTCGACTTGTAGAAAACTGTGAAAACTTTCGGGAAGTGAACAAACATCTGGGACAGGAAACTGACCTTCACTTCATGCACTCACACCTCATCTGTCAGTTCACAACCTGCTGCCGTGACGAGTGGGTGTATGAATTTTTCGTTCATGTCCATGCCTAAACACATGTAGTTACACCCATTATCTCGACCCAGATGGAAAATATCATTTTCCTCCTCTGTTGAAAAAGAAAACAACCACCCTGTTTACGATTATTAATAAACACAGGCATAAACAAAAAAGATGAAAATAAAAGAAAAATTTATTTTTGTTTGGTATCTTTAGGTATTTGCTCAGGTTTGTTGCACTGTTTTGAATAATTTTACATATTCCTTTCCTTTTACAAGCATAACAGGAAAGTTTTCTGTGTTCACATGATACTTTGGTGGGTGGAAAGAACTTCCTTCCCTTCCTGT
Source organism: Coenobita brevimanus (assembly GCF_032717465.1). Taxonomy (NCBI): domain Eukaryota; kingdom Metazoa; phylum Arthropoda; class Malacostraca; order Decapoda; family Coenobitidae; genus Coenobita; species Coenobita brevimanus. Next base: position 5,784,361 of record NC_137066.1, read on the forward strand.
TAATCAGCTCGTGCGAGGTGCGAATGGCAGGTCATCTCGCAATTCTAACCGTGTTGGGAAACATCCAGCTGTACCCTTTTTTCCTTACCCAGGCAGAAAATATCATACTTTCCCACACTCACGACAGACAGACAGCAACATATATGGCAAAAATAACAAAGTAAAATGATAATGAAAAGTGAACGTGTTATTATGGAAAAAATTCGTTTTCTCTCACCTGTAAACGTATTCATTTCTGGTTTGTCTCTCTGTTCGTAATAATTAGACTTATTCGTAGTTTTGAAACTGCGCTATGTTTCTATTTTTAGCCATGCACAAGGTGTGGGAGTGGAACGTTGAGACTCAACTTCCCTATTTCTAATAAGATCTGACCCTCAACTTCCATCCCCTGTGGGAGAGCCTAGCCTTGTGGGACGGGCAATTTTCTCATTTAGGACTGAAAATTCAACCCTTTCACTCCCTTTTCCAAGCATGGACACAACGATAACTTAAAAAATAACTCGACACTAGCATAAACATTTTTTTTATCAAAAAGGTGAAAAAATATTCATAATATTTTTTCTGAGCCAATCCTAACATATAATGTAGTGAAATCATTCGATATCATCATATCTAATACATGCACAACATTTCAGCACCATTTACATTGTTCTGGGGGTTAAGAAAATTATAACAACAGGTGCTATGTTGCAATATGGCAGCACCTCTCAGCGGCGATATTGGTTGCCGATATTTCTGCAACTTTCGCGCTCCATTGCAAGTCACAGAATGTGTCTAGGAAGCTGGGATTTGCACTGTTAGGTGCGTCTGAACTTTCTTTTCAATATGGCAAGAAAAAAAATAAATTTGAAACATCAGAAAATGGTCCCAGTGATGGCTAGGGGTGCACGTAAATTCTGGACCCACGGCCATGGAGGGGTTAAATGTGTGCTCTCTGCCAAATATGTTTACCAGTTTAGAAACTCTGACCATTGTTCATCACTGATATAGTTGGAGTTACCTAATCATGACTTAATTGTGAATATGGAAACTTTTTAACCCCTTAACTGTGGGGAGTCACTTTCGTTACGCTTGGGAGCAAGGGTTCATACCTCGGGGCATCACTTTTGTGATTCTGTGTTACTTTGGATTCGCCTGGGCTTTCAGGTGGTGGCTTGTAACATCTATCAGTACTGCCAATGTCCAACACTAGTCAGCACTTCTAATCTCATCTGTACTCCCATCTATTGTTGACAATTTAGCCATTTCTCCCAGTTCTTGACTCCCCTCCCTACCTCCCCTCCATTACCCTCTCCACTCGCCTGCCCGGCCATGCTACGCTAAGTAAATCTTCCCTGTAATTTTCCACTGATTTCATCCATTGAAATAAGCCATATGCTCTATTCTTATACCAAATAATATATACAAAAAACAAATAAGGTAAATGATTGTGCCATACACCTGGAATTGGCTGATTATCACCTGACAACACCTCACGTGCACTCGTTCGCTAATTTTCGCTGTTTATTTCCCCTTGAAATATGCTGTACAATCTCTTCTCATAATAAAAATATATATAAGGAGGGAAAGGAGAAGCCAAAGTGATATTCAAATTCACCTGGAACTACCTAATTTATTATGTATTGTGTAGATTTCCTGCCAATCATTTCATAGCGCAAATATTAGCAGGTGTCACCAGGCTGAGATTGGCAGCACTGCACTTCCCCTAGGCAGGCCACCACACACTGTATTCAGTTTACTGTCGTCTTTCAAGGTGAAAGCATGTCGGATTTGCTCCTGTCAAATTCCGCCCCCTTTTAGCCCCATGCAAAGGGCTCTGTGACCTCTACCCCCTACTAAACCTCCTGTGGAAAGAGGTAAAGGGATAAGTGAGTGTTGTGAAATGTGAACTGGCTAATTTGTCAATGAAAATGATAGAGAGTGACTACGATCTTTCTGGTGAGTAAAACAGTGCAATTAGAAATGTAAATAATATGTAAATAATGTGTAAACAGCAAGTGAAAGCAATGAATGTAAATATAAGTAAACAGCGGAAAATAGTTTTATAAGTTACTGCAAGTGACAGTGCCTAACACAGTGTAAATAAAATAGAAATGTAAATAATGTAAATAAAATAGAGAACGTAAATAGAAATGTAAATGAGTAGTAATATAAGAATACAAGTATATAGACTAGGAGTAATGAAAGTGAAAGTTTCACTCTACCATGTATGAATACTATGAGTTATGAAAGTGAAGGTGAAAGTGACAGATTCACTCTCAACGCTAGTGTACAAGATGAGAAAGTGAATGCTACGTATTTTACTGAAAGAGAAATTGAAATCCTACAGTGACAATAAACTACTATTACTGAAGGAAACTTATGGATAAAGACTGTAGATATATATATATAAGTGTTATATAGTAATGGAAATATAAACTGTGAGTGTTTTTATGAATAATGAATGACAGAACACCAGCGGCGAACGATCGGAAGTGGGAAGGTCATACGCGCTCGTAATTTTCATTGCTTTCACAGTGCTTTTTTTTTTTGGAGTATGGATTCCAAACTATTTGAGAATCATAGAATAGTGTTTCTAGTGATAATATCAGGCTGTGGTAATCATGTTACGGGTTGTCGGGAAGAGTAAAGTGGAGACTTCTTTACCCAAATTCAGAGGTCTCCACAAGTCCTACGGTACTCGACGAAGGCTCAACAAACATCCCAGGAGAAAGCTGAAGGTATGTGCCATAAGCATATTTAATTTTAATATTCTAGGACTAATAACTGATTTTTGGCAAATATTTTTAGAGAGTCTGTCAGAGAGCGAATATGCCCGCGGGACACGCAAGTCAAAGCAAAACAAGCCCGTGGTTTAGGGGTTAATGAAATATAACTTGCCAGGTTATAGTATTTTTGGTAGGGGCAGGTATGGCAAATGAGATTGGGTGTATTGCTGTGTGTATATATATATATATATATATATATATATATATATATATATATATATATATTAGGCTCTCAGACTTGTTGGTGGGCGAGGATGTTGTACTCTCTGAATGATCCTTCTTGACCTAGCTGTTTCCAGACGATTTTATTCTGATAACGAAAGAACATTAATTTTGAGGGGTCAACGGCAGCTCTGACTTGTATGCTTCAGTTCGATAACATGTTTTATATTTTAATGCTCCTCCACACGATTATAGTGAGCTCAAGAGAGGCTTTGCAAACATAAGGGGATAGATGTATCCTTCGTTAACCTTTTCGGTCCTGTAATATATTCTATATTTCTTTACTGTCGTTTGCAGAGGAAAGTATTCATAGGAAGAGAGACTGTTCGATCTGGAAGAATTAGATGTAGTCTTTATTCTTCCTTTAAAAATTAGTGAGTATTCCAAATCTGCCAAAACACAGTCAGCTAGTAACAAGAAAAAGTGAAAAAAAAAAAAGGCGATATTGTACTGAAGGGACGAATATATTCACGTTTGGAATGGAATGGCTAAATACGCTATATATATATATATATATATATATATATATATATATATATATATATATATATATATATATATATATACAAAGATAGATAGATAGATAGAGATAGATAGATTGATAGATAGATATAGATATGCTGCCCCATTAATAAGTGCATGGCTAGCATACTGAAAAAGAACAAGAACGCATAAAATCAGGACAACTTTCAATTAACATGTTCCTTTTAATGCTTTGGTTCCGGTGAGTTTCTGTGAGCTGAGTTAAAAAGTGTATTGAGAGCTGGAACAAAGACGAAACATTTTTTTATTCCTGATCAAAAAATAACCCCAGAAACATCAGGTTTCCCAATGTAAGGTAAAATAATTTAGATTAATCTGAGTGAAACAGACAAGATGTCCCAATGGATTTAAAGGTTGAGCAAGTTACAGTAGTTTATAACATTTATGGTGCCTTTGTGTTTTCAACTGTTGTAAAGTCACATCTTGTTGACTAATATAAAATGTAGTGTTGATTTCTGCGGTACAGTGATGTCTATTATGCTTTATTCTTGTTGTCCTCCGGTAATAAAAAATAAAGTATTATAGACACCATCGTGTTACAGATATCAAGGGAAACCTTTAATAGTGCAAGGTCAGTGGAATATGTTTATAATACGTTCACTGGCTCAAGCTTCTGCAGCAAACATCCACCCTCTTCGAATTCCTTTGTCAACCATCCCAGCCTCATTAACACCGAGGTTACATGAAGATATCTTTTATATTTTTGTTAGCCGTGCATGATTCTGTTGAGGTTAGTAGGACATCTTTGTAATTAACTGGTTAACGAAAACTGTATGTCATCTCATAACCCCTACTTATCAAAATCTTCTGCCTTTCCTAAGTCGAATAAAATCATCTGGCAACAACAAGAACATTCCCGAAAGTACGTAATTCTTTTGAAGCTTTCCTCTCTCCCTTCCTGCTTTCCCTGAATGCCTAATCTGACGCAACTGCAGACGTGGGAACGAAAGCTAACTGGAGCCAAAGACAAGCACAACCTTCCACTCTCCACCTGTTTGCACTCAATTTATAAGAACAGAAACTTACACAGACTACTGACGGGAGTTTTCATTGGAAACTTCAATCCTCTTTGCAGTCATTCTGATGATGTGTCAAAGTGAGCAGGCAAAATACTGTTTTAGAATTGACGAATATGTCCAGGGCCTTAGAAGACTGTCATACTTTTGCCTTAGGCCTTAACCCTAGAACATTAACGTACTTTGTACTGCGTAGTAACACAAATGCAGGGTATTTTATACCCGAAGTTCGGATAAAAGTAGTTTTTATTAAACTATATGAGAGTAAAAAAAAAAAAAAAGGCACAGCAACTTCATCTCGTGTACTAATATTCTCCCCTAAAAGGTATAAAAGAAAACGAACAGAAGGCACTGGAGGGAGTATTTGAAAAAAGCAGCAAATTTGATAGGAAAAAAAAGACAGAAAAAAATCCTAGGATAAAGTACCATATTAAAAGAACGACGTTACCCTTTGTTTCACACATGCCTGGGTCATGCGAGCCTTGTCTGTGAATGGCACAGCCTCCAGCATCACCGAAAATTATAGGAGAGATAGATTAAAAAGGGCCATTTAACCCTCCACCTGACAAAGTCAGAGGAGAGTGTTGTTATCACTGGGATCAATAGGCGTCAGTCCATAGAGCTGGGCGGCGGGACAGCTGACCGGATGTAGAGATTATGTTTCCAGGCCAGAACTCAGGAAGAATTCACCTATCATGTGCCCTTTTGATAGGTAGAATGCTGTGTCTTAGATAGTTTTCTTTTTTTTAATAATGAAAAAGTAACATATATATATATATATATATATATATATATATATATATATATCTTTTTTTTTGGAGATTTCAATGCTACCTGCTCAAGGAATCTGAAGGGCCCAGGTTATATGTACTCAAGGCGTTCTCTTTACACTTACCATTAAAAGAATAGATTCGGGGGGGGGAGATGAGGGCCATTATGCATTTGGTCAGGTGTGCAGGGAGGTAGGGGGTACAGATATGTGCTTGGTCCAATGGAGGGTTGCAACAGCGTAGCATTGCCTATGTCTTAGAGCAGCAAAAACATTTTTTTTTTTTTTTGCAATAAACAATTCTCTTTATCAACTCCCCTGTAACTGAGCTGTGTTATTAATTAGTGATATAAGTGTTCTGGGTAATATCCAAACCCATAACATGGGACGTAGACCAAAAACGGGCACTGGGAGGGGGAAGGGGGATGCCTAATGGGATTTTTTATATATAATATAGCTCACCATGTAAATGATTAGTCACTGATATGTGCTTGGTTCATTATGGCAAATAGATAGGAATGGGTGGGAGGAAAAAAAAAAAAAACAGGAATGAGTTTGAGTTCTTTATAATGTTTGGGCCTACACAGAGTCCCATCCTGAGAGACTGTACATTAGGGTGGAGTGCAAAACAGGGAATTTGCACTTTTTTTTTTTTTCCAAGATATATGGGAAAAACCATATGGTATGCTATTTTTTTCTAAGGAACATTTTTCAGTCATTATTAATTTCAAACAGTAAAAATTACATTCACTTAGGGTATGTTGAAGTGGGAGAAAAAGTTAACTTTAATTGTAATATATCTTCGGGTGCCCCAAGGTAAATAATTTTAACAAAATGAGGGATAACAACAAAGAAATTTCCTTAAATAATTACAACCTTTATATTGAATTCATCTTCATTTTCAACAGCGAATATTCCATTATTCACCTGTCAGTAGATGATAGAGTACAATGAAGTGTGAATCGTAATATTACTTTCAGGAGCACCATATTATTTTCATTATACCATAATATTATCAATAGTTGCGTTATAGAAGGTAAGTTTATGTACAACTCTCATTTATTCTGATCTGAATGATTTAAATAAGAAAAATCCAGAACTCATCACCAGAAGGCGGTTGTACTGCGAGTTCCACCAGAGCCCAACCCATCCACTCAACCATTTGCTATCTGTCATTTCATTTTTTAAAGAACCTAAGTACAAAATTGAGCTTTCGTTTCAAAGCTAGGCATCTTTTTGCGAGACTGAATTCTTTCACTAATGAAACCATCTCTACATTTGGTATCACACACTTAAGACGAAGCTTCAGTCAAGTTTGACGCAACTTTCTACAGCTTGAATATGACAAGACATTTTTTTTTTTAAATATTAAAAACACTGACAAAGTCCAAATACCCTTTAATTTCCAGGAGACATCATACTAAAGATTTCGCCTCTCTGCCAAGGCTGGAGGGTGGCAGCTTGCTAGATCCTTCATAATTTTGTCAGAATCAGGAGAGCTTTCTCACGGGTTTGTGTACTTGCCGAGAGCGCCACCTACCATCTCCGTGGAGAGGATAACATGGTGATAGGTTGAGGAACAATCACTGAGTTAACTTTTTGCCAGAGATGAAGGTAATAGGACAAGGTCATCTTTAAACAGTTTTTTTTTTTTTTTTCTGACAGACCAAACTTAGTGGAAGGGTTGAGCGAGAGGCAAGAATAAAACAAATATGATGTTGAGACTACTCAGTGAAAGGCTAAGGTCACT